>NC_080767.1:28820741-29126895 GCF_020826845.1 Diceros bicornis minor | reverse complement strand
TACATACTTCAAGTAAAATATAAGCACCTTACAACAGTGTACTTCTATTCCCGCTCTCTTTCTTTGTGCTATTGTCATATATTTTACTTCTATGTTATGAACCCCACAATACACTGTTATTATTTTTGCTTTGAAGAGTCAATTTTCTTATAAAGAAAATGAAAAATGAGTATATTTGTCTTCTATCTCACCCATATATTTATGTTTTCAGTGCTCTTTATTCCTTTGTGTAGCTCCGGGGTTCCGTCTGGTGTTACTTGCCTTAAACTTGAAGAATTTTCTTTAACATATTTCTTGTAGTACAGGTCTGCTGGTGACAAATTCTCTCAGCTTTTGTTTGTTTGGAAATGCCTTCATTTTACCTTCAGTTTTACAACTATTTTGAAATAACTTTTGACTTACAAAAAAGTTGCAAAAACAGTACAGAGAGAGTTCCCACATACCTTTCACTTAGCTTCTCCTAATATTAACATCTTATACAATTACTGAAACTTGGAAATTAAAATTGATCTAGTATTACTAAATAATCTACACATCTAATTTGCATTTTTCCTATCATCCTACTAATGTCCTTTTTCTGGTGTGGGATCCACTCCATGATCTCTTATTGCATTTAGTTGTCATTTCTCTTTAGTCTCCTGTGTTCTGTAACAGTTCCTCAGTCTGTCTTTGTTTTTCATGACCTTGACTCTTTTGAAGAGTATCAGTCAGTTATTTCTGTAAGAATGTCCCTCAATCTGGTTTTGATTTTTTTCATGATTAAATTCTTATTACACATTTTTGGTAAGAATATCACAAAAATAATGTTATGACCTTCTCAGTGCAGCAGATCAGGAGTTACATGATGTCAAAATGTCTTAATTCTGGCGATGATAACTTTGATCACTTAGTTAAGGTAGTGTCTGCTAGGTTTCTCTATTATAAAGTTACTATTTTTTTCCCTTTGTAATCATTAAGTATCTTGTGGAGAGATATTTTGAGACTATGCAGATAGCCTATTTGTCTTATAATTTTTTAAAAAAGTAGTTCTATTTAAAGTATAATTCACATAAGATAAGCTGCAAATATTTAAAGTGTGCAATTTGATGTGTTTTGATATATGTAAAAAGCCATGAAACCATCACCACCATCAATCAAGATAATGAACACATCCATCACCCCAAAATTTTCCTCATGTCCCTTTTTGGTCCTTCCTTTCTTCCTCTCCCTGCCATCTACCTCCCAACCATGGATCTGCTTTCTGTCAAAATTAGTTTGCACTTTCCAGAATTTTATATAAATGAAATTGTAGAGCAGGTACTCTTTTTTTCTTTTTTTTCTTTTTTTGGGTCTGCCTTCTTTCACTCAACATAATTATTTTGAGATTCTTCCATGTTGTAGTATTCATCAGTAATTCATTCTTTTTTTATTACTGAGGAGTATTCCATTGAATGTATATACTGCAGTTTGTTTATACCTTTAAATAGGTTCTGGTACCAATTCCAACGTGTATGTGGGGGTCCCCACACCAACAAGCAATTCTTGGGACACCAGCTATGTGTCCTACAGTTCAACTCAATTCTGTCACTATCTACCCAGAGACAGTATGAGATTCCACAGGTTAAGAGTTCAGTCCTCGAAGACTGCTGCCCCTCCGATCAGGTGCCAGTCGCAAACTCAGATTGTTACTTGTGCTTCTGATCAACTGGCTATAGATTGGAGGTTCCAATAGACCTCCTCCTTGGATTCAGACACCAGTTGCAAGTCCAGGTTGTTACCCGTACTTCTGACCTGCTGGCTATAAATCAGCGATTCCCAGAACCCCCTCCTTGGGTTTGATTAATTTGCTAGAGTGGCTCACAGAACTCAGAGAAACATTTTACTTGCTAGGTTACTGGTTTGTTATAAAAGGATATAACTCAGGAACAGCCAGGTAGAAGAGATGCGTAGGGCAAGGTGTGGGGAAAGGGTGAGGAGCTTCCATGCCTTCTCCAGGTGCACCACTCTCCCTAAATCTCCACGTGTTCACCAACCTGGAAGCTTTCCAAACCCTAGTCCTTCTGGGTTTTTATGGAGGCTTCATTGCATAGGCATGATTGATTAAATAATTGGCCATTGGTGATTGATTCAGCCTCAGCCCCTCTCCCCTCCCCAGAGGTGAGGGGGTGGGAGTGAAAGTTCCGACCCTCTAATCACCTGGTTGGTTTCCCTGGCAACCAGCCCCCATCCTTAGGTGATTTGCAAAAATCGCCTTTATTAACATAAAGCCAGTCATGGTGGAAAGGGCTTGTTATGAATAACAAGACACCCGTTTTTTATTAACATAAAGCCAGTCATGGTGGAAAGGGCTTGTTATGAATAACAAGACACCCGTTTCACCTTTGTGGCTCTGAAGCATTTTCAGGCAATGAGGACAAGAGACCAAATATTATAACAGAAGATGCCTCTATTGCCCTTGTCTCTTAGGAAATTCCAAGGGTCTTGGGAGCTGTGAGTGAAGACCAATATATATGAGAAATATATTTTGGCCATTTGAAATACCTAATAATATATATATTTCTTATAAATCACAATATCGCAACCTTCAACTGCTGCTGGACGTTTGGATTGATTCCAGTTTTTGGCTGTCACAAATAGCAATACTATGAACATCCGCGTACAAGTTTTTGTGTGAACATGTTTTCATTTATCTTCAGTAAATGCTTAGGACTAGAATGTCTGGATCATATAGTAGGTGTGCATTTAGTTTTAAAGAAAGTACTAATTGTTTTCCAAAGTGGTTGTGCCATTTTTTTTATCGTCATCAGCAATGTATGAGCATTCCATTTCTTCCACATCCTTGCCAAAACTTGGTAATAGTCAGGCTTTTTAATCTTAGCCTTTATAATAGATGTGTAGTGTTTTCTCGTTGGTTTTAATTTGTATTTCCCTGATTATTAATGATATTGAACATCTTTTTGTGTGCTTATTTGCCGTCCAAATATATTCTTTCATGAAATGTCTATTCACATTTTGTGCTCATTTAAAAAAATTGAGTTGTTTATTTTTACTACTGAGTTTTGAGAATTCTTTACATATTTTGAATATAGTGTTTATCAGATATACTGATTGCAAATATTTTCTCTGTACTTGTCTTTTCATTCTCTTAACAGTATCTTTTGAAGACCAAATTTTTAATTCTGATGAAGTCCAATTTATCAGTTTCTTCTTTTGTGGATTATGCTTTTGGTGCCATATATAAGGAATCTTTACCTAACCCAAGCTCACAAAGATGTTCCCCTATGTTTTTGTCTACAAGTTTTATAGTTTTAAGTTTTAAGTTTAGGTTCATGATGCTTTTTCAGTTATTTTTTAATATAATGTGAGGTATGGATTGAAGTTCAGTTTTTTTGCACATGGATATCCAATTGTTTCAGAAACATTTGATGAGAATACTAACCTTTCTCCCCCAAATTGGCTTTGTACTTATGTTGAAATGTTAAATATGTGTGGGTGTATTTCTGAATTCTCTATTTGATTCCATTCATATATTTGTCTATCTTTATGCCAATACCTCACTGTCTTGGTTACTATAGCTTTATAAGAAGTCTTGAAATCTGGTAATGTAAGTCCTCCGACTTTGTTCTTTTTCACAGTTTTCTTGGCTATTATAGCCTTTTGATCTGCCGTATGAATTTTAGAATCAGCTTATCAATCTCTACAAAAAAGCCTGCTGAGATTTGGGTTGGTATTGCATTGACTCTATATATCACTTCAGGTAGAATCAACATCTTAACAACATTGAACCTTCTGATCCATGAAGTTGGTATATCTCTCCTTTTATTTAAGTCTTCTTTAATTTCTTTGAGCACATTTTTTAGTTTTTGGTGTATAGGTCTTCCACATTTTTTGTCAAATTTATCCCTAAGTATTTCAAATTTTTGATACATTGGCAACGTTTTATTTTTAAACTTCAATTTCTAGTTGTTTATTTTGTGTACATAGAAATATAATTGATTTTTATGTTTTGATCTTGTATCCTGCAACCTTGAGGAACTCACTTAATAGTTCCAGTAGCTTATTTTGTAGGTTCCATTGGATTTTCTATATAGACTATCATGTCCTCTGAGAATAGGATGGTTTTATGTCTTACTTTCCAATCATCCCTTTGTTTCTTTTTCTTGCCTTATTGCACTGGCTGGAACCCCTGTACAGTGTTGAATAGAATTGGTGAGAGCAGATGTCCTGGGTCTGAACTTGTTCCTGATCTTAGGGGATAAGCATTTAGTTTTTCATCATTAATTATGGTGCTGATGTAGATTTCTTGTAGCTGCTCTTCATTAGATTGATGAAGTCTCCTTCTATTCCTTGATTCCATGGATTCTGCTTGGTTTTTAGTTAGGAGTAGATGTTGGATTTTATTACAGTTTCTTGGGTCTATTGAGATGATTGTGTGCATTTTATTTTTTAGTTTGTTAATGTAGTGAATTATTTTGATTGATTTTTAAACATTAAACAAACCTTGCATTCCTAAGATAAATCCCACTTGGTCATGATATATTATCCTGTTTATATATTATTGAATTTGATTTATTAAAATTTTGTTTAGAATGTTTGCATCTATATTTGTGAGGGATATAGTTCTGTAGTTTTCTTTTCTTTTTTTTTTGCCATGGCTTTGTCTGGTTTTGTTATCAGAGTAATGCAGGTCACATAGAATGAGTTGGAAGTATTCCCTAGCTCTAAAATTTTCTGGAATAGTTTGTGTAGAATTGACATTATTTCTTTCTTAAATGTTTGGTAAAATTCACCAGTGAAGTTATGTGGACCTGCTGTTTCTTTATGGGAGGGTTTTTAACTAAAAATTCAATTTCTTTAACAGATAAAGTCTATTAATATTATCTACTTCTTCTTAAATGAGCTTTGGTAGTTTGTGTCTTTCAAGGAATTTGTCCATTTTTGCATTCCTATAAATATTCTTGAACTTCGTTATGGGATCCAGTTAAGCTACTTGGACATAGATTTTGGGTCTTGTTTTTAAGGTTTATTAGGCAGGACTGGAGCAGTACTCAGTCTAAGGCTAATCATTCGTCACCACAGAAGCAAGAATCTTGTGTATACTCTACCCAATCCTCCATGAATCACGGTTCCTTTGTTGCCTCATGTCCAGTGCTTTGAAAACCGTTGTGTACAATATTTTGTCCATTTTTGTTTGCTTCAGGTGGGAGGGTAAATCTAGTTTCTGTTACTGTCTCTTGGCTGGAAGTGGAAGGCCTCTGAATGAATCATTACATAACAATAACAATAGGAACATTTATTGAGCATTTTTACCTGGAGTACCTATCTTAAAATTCTTTAGCAACCTTAATAGCATTTTTCTGTTATTCATAGGAGAGGAAACTGAGGCACAGAGAGGTTAAGTAACTTTGCCAAGGTAACACAGCTTGGAAGACTGGCTCCAGAGCCAATACTTTTACCTTCTGTGTGATAATATGGGAGACTGTTTGAATAGATGTGTAGATAAGGTACAGAAATATTCCAGAGAAGAGTAAAACTTTGCTGGTGGTGAGAGGATGAGGGTGGGCAGGGTGAAGGACAGATGGAATAAAGGGAGAGAGAAGGCTTCCTGGTGGAGGTGACACCTGACCCCATTTTGAAATGAGTTTACCTGGCAGACTAGCCAAAGAAGAGCACTCCAGCCAAAACCAATGGCTTGTGCAAAGGTACAAAGACGTGAAATAATACAACATGTTGGAATGATAAGCAGTTGGGTGTTACTGGAGTTTAAAAGAAGAGGGTTTGATGGTAGATAAACTGTGAGAAGTAGAGGCCAGATCATGAAGGGCCTTGAATGCCAGGTTAAAGAGCTTTACAAGGAGAAGCCATGAGGGGTTTTCCGTAGGGGGTGGGGAGGAGGGTGGTCAGGTTTTAGTATTAGAAAGGTAACCTGATGGCAGAGTATGGAGTAGATTGCGGGGGTGGGCAGGGGAGGGAGACGTATGGGAAAGGCTGTGCTGCTTGTCCAGACAAAAGAGATGCTGAGGGCTGTGTTAAGACATTAGGACAGGAGTTTTATGCAGAGAAGGGCCAGATGTGAGGAATATTTAGAAGGTGGAATCTGTGGCACTTGGAGACGGATCTGCAAGGGAGTGAGGAAGAATGCAGACGTGATGCTTCCAGGAATCTGGTGCGGGTGCTGTCTGCCAAGATGCCCATGAGGAGGAGCAGGTTTAGCGGAGAAGGTAGAAAGCTGAGCAAGTGCTTGTTGTTTAACTGTTGGCTTTCCGATTTTAGCCGTTCAGCAGAGTCCTTTCTCCTCGGTACGATGGGGAGGTGGGGTTAGGCCACTGCTCCCTGTCTTCCGGTTTTATATTTTAGCATTCTAAGCCCTGAAGTGTCAAAGCCCATTTGATTGATGCTGAAGTTACTTAGAACTGGATAGATCTCTAACATAAAGGAAGATTTCTTTGTGTCTAAAACAGCTTTAATTTAGAATCTGCTGATTCAGGGCCTGGCACATGTAGAATAAGGCTATGAAAACCCCACTCTAGTTGTTTGCTGGAAAGCCCTGACACCACCGCTTATTTCTTATGGCATCTCAGGCAAGTCCGTTCTCCTCTTAGCCCCATTTCTCCATCTGTTAAATGAAGAAATGATCCTAACCTCAGAGCAATCGTGGGCATCCAGTGAGTATTTGATGATGAAATGCTTTATTAGCTGCAAATCTGATAAAAACATGTGGCATTCTTATTTTTAATATCTCCTTTGTTTTTATATAAAACAATGCATTCACATTAAGAATTCAAGTTATATAGGAATGTGTATGAAGTAAAATTGTGAAAAAAAAAATCCCCACTCCTCAGAAATTACTTGAATACTTTGATGTGTATCCTTCCAGCTTTTCCTATGTATAAACAAAAATACACTGTAATACACACAGCTCTTTTTTCTTAAAAAAATGGGATTATACTATACATTTTCTTCTTTAGTCTGCCTTTTCCCCCACTGAATATGTTTTAGACGTCTTTGCCTGTCACTGCTGCATAGTATTCCATTGTATGAATGTACTATAACTTTTAAAATCACTTCCCTGTTGGTGAACATTTAGGTGGTTCTCATATTTTTTCGTTCAACAAATAATGCTATAAGAAACACCCTCATGTAGTATCTTTATACATCTGTGCCAGCATTACCTCCAGGTAGAAATCTCAAAGTGGAATTGTTGCATTAAATGATATGTGCGTTTACATTTTTGACAGGTAAAACCAAACACGAGGCTGTATTAGAAATGGTGTGCTTAATTATGAGGATGAACAGTATCTTGCCACTGCCTTGGAAGTGAACTCTCTAAGAAGTGTTTGTGGGCTTTGCTTTGTGATTCCTGACAACAACAGGAGGAGGTGTGAGGAGCTGTAAAACATTCTGAAACCTGACACTTTGTAGGTATTTTATTTCTCACATTAATTAGGAATAAATTTACTTTGTTAAAGAAAGGGGGAGATCCACATCCCCTTTGCTATCCATTTGCAAAACTGGTACCCAAAAATGATCAGCAGGTGGCACTAGGTGGAAGCAAGTAGGAAATTTCTGAGAAGACTAGAGGAGGATGCAGGCTTTCTTTCCAATTTTAGCAGATGGCCAATAAAAAAATTCCTTGGAGTTTCTTTTGCATATGGTCTTCCATCTGGGTATTTGAGAAAAGTACAGTTTTGTTATCAAAACAGTATTTATTATGGTGAGGGAGTTTGTATTTCATAGCAGAAGAATTTTGCAGTAGATAAAGCCAAAAACCTGTTCAATAATGTTTTGCAGTTTCTTGGAGGGAACCAGCGAGCCTGGGGTTCTTCCATTTTCCTCTCCGGTTACCATCCTAAGTTTGCTTTTATTGATTCAGCTCCTCAAGGCTGAATGAAGTGCATTATTTGCAAAAACTCCAGAGAACTGTGTTCTCCACTGGGTTTAGGAATGAAGAAAATCTGGAGTTATAAGTGGGTCAGAGTCAAGGCAGAGAGAAAACCTACCGTGTGAAGCATATATTTCTTGCTCTGATTCCATGCGTATCAAATAACCTTCTGGTGAGTTGGTTACTTACATCATTTTCCTTCATATAGACAATGTGCTGATTTGGCTAGCGTTGGGTCACCCGATGGTTTATCAAAAGGAGGAAGTTTAAACTCCTTCACATGCCTTCACTCCTTCACAGCAGCTCTACGCTGCTGCCACCTCTGCAGGGTCAGCGCACACCATTTCCAGCCTCTTGCTCTGGGATCCTTCGGTATTCAGCTTTTTTAGGAATTCAGTGGTACCACAGCCTCTCTTGCCTCTGCATCTTGCACGTCTCTCCGTTTGCCTGGAGCACTTATCTCCATCCTTTGTGCGCCTTTCCTACCTCCAAGGCTGCTTTCTTTCACTTGACCAATTTTGCTAATTCTTCAGATCCCTGCATATCTTGTACTTTCTCTATAAAGCCTACTCTGCCCCCCACGTCTGGGAGGGGCACCTTGTTTTTCTCTCTTCATGTACTTATGCCTGCTACACTCTTTAGTGACTACATGTTTAATTATTTTTCTCTCCTGTTCTAAGTTCCACAAGGACAGCGAGTGACTGGATCGGTCTTATTCATCATTGTTTCCCTAGTGTCTATCACAGTGCCTGGACTGTAGTAGGAACTCCAGTGTATTTGCCAAATTGAATTGCAAATTAATACGCAGATGCCACGCTTTAAAATTTTTCCTCTCTTGTGAGTTTAGCCGTCAAAACTTAGCTTCTCTGAGGCCAACGGTATCAACATGACTCAGCCTGTCACTTTGCAAGGGTGCGTGCCAGACTTGGGCCATGAAGAACTTACCAGAATGATGCCATCCAGTGGGATGGTGATCAGCCTGCTGACCTTTCCCCGTGATGCCCTACACAGAGCTCTTACACAGTTGCAGCAAGCTTGGGAGCCAGCATGGAGACTAGAATGCCTTCTGCTTCTGCGACATGGCGTCGCTGGAGGCCAATGCAGTGGCCCAGGGTTCTGGTTCATAACTAGGAAAAGACTGAAGACAGAAGCGAGGGGACTCCAGCTGTCAGAAGAAGGCAGATGATTCAGAGCCGCTGGCAGAGACTCTGTGGGAGCCATGGTTTCACCTCCCCATCTGCTTCAAGTTTTGTTTCCTTGGTTGCCAAAAATAGAACTTCACCTCCTGCTTAGATACATCATGCTGTTCTTGTGCCCCTTGCTTAACAGCTCAATTTGTTTACTGGAAAAATGATATGGTCTGAAACTCAAGATGCCGCTCCTCTCTGGAAAAGCGTACTTAGGCCCTATTCATTAGGAGGTCCTTTGAAATAGCCCAAGTGACAGCTGGCATCTGTGTAGTGCTTTGCAGTTTACCAAGTGCTTTTTATATACATGACCTTTTTTATCCTCACTCAATTTGGGGAGTTGTCATTATCTCCGATTTACAGATGAGGAAATAGAGGTTCAGAATCAAAGGTACTTGCTCATGGTTATACATGACTTTGCAACTGCCAGTGCACTCAGATTTCTGACTTCGTTTAGTGCAAATATTTCCTGAGACCTACTAAGTGCCATGCTAAGGATGCAAAACAAGTTAGATATATCCTTGCCCTATGCAATCATTCAATGTGAAATGAAACACTGGACTGGAATCAGGAGACCTGGGTTCAAGTCCTGGTTTCACCCCTTCCCCCCCACCAGCTTTATTGAGATATAATTGAGATGTAACATTGTGTAAGTTTAAGGTGTACAACTGGATGATTTGGTACATGTATCTATTGCAAAGTGATTACCACAATAAGGTTAGTTAACACATCCATCACCTCACACAATTACAACTTTTTTGTGGTGAGAACATTTAAGACCTACTTTCTTAGCAACGTTCAAGTATATAATACAGTATTGTTAACTGTAGTCACCATGCTGTATATTAGATCCCCAGAACTTACTCCTCTTATAACTGGAAGTTTGTACCCTTGGACCATCATCTCCCCATTTCGCACACCCCCAGCCCCTGGCAACCACCAATCTACTCTCTGTTTCTATGAGTTCAGCTTTTTTTTAGAACATTTTTTTAGAACATTTAAGTGAGATCATACAGTATTTGACTTGCTCTGGCTTATTTCATTCAGCATAATGCCCTTAAGGTCCATCCATGTTGTCACAAATAGCAGAATTTCCTTCTTTTTTAAGGCTGAATAATATTCTATTGCATATATAGACCACATTTTCTTTATCCATTCATCCGTTGATGGACGCTAGGGTTGTTTCCATGTGTGGGCTATTGTGAATAATGCTGCAATAAACATGGGATATCTCATAGAGATAGTGATTTCATTTCCTTTGGATATATACCCAGAAGTGGGATTGTTGGATCATATGGTAGTTCTATTTTTTGTGTGTGTGTGAGGAAGATTGGCCCTGAGCTAACATCCGTTGCCAATCTTCTTCTTTTTGCTGAGGAAGATCAGCCCTGAGCTAACATCTGTGCCCATATTCCTCTATTTTGCCTATGGGATGCCACCACAGCATGGCTTGATGAGTGGCGTGTAGGTCCGCGCCCAGGATCTGAACCTGGGAACCCCAGGCCGCCGAAGCAGAGCACGTGAACTTAACCACTATGCAACCGGGCCAGCCCCCGGTAGTTCTATTTTTAATTTTTCTGAGGAACTTCTATACTGTTTTCCATAGTGGCTGTACCAATTTAGATTCTCACCAATAGGTGGCAGGTGGTATCTCATTGTGGTTTTGATTCGCATCTTTTCATGTTCTCGTTGGCCATTTGTATGTCTTCTTTGGAAAAAATGTCTGTTTGCGTCCTCTGCCCATTTTCCAATCGGATTATTTGCGTTTTTTGCTATTGAGTTGTATGAGTTCCTTATATAAATTGGATATTAACCCCTTATCTGATATATGGTTTGCAAGTATTTTCTCCCCGTCTGTAGATTGCCTCTTCATTATGTTGGCTCTTTCTTTTGCTGTGCAGAAGCTTTTTAGTTTGATGTAGTCCTACTTGTTGATTCTTGCTTTTGTTGCTTGTGCTTTTGGTGTCGTATCCTGGCACCACCTCTTAACTGGCTGTTGGACCCTGGCCAAGTCATCTCTCCCCTCTCCCAAGCTTTTTGCAGAGCATCACTAAGGTCCCTTCCAGTTCTACTCTTTTGTGATTCTGTGAGTTTGGCTTTCCTGGGCTTCCATAAAACTCCCAGCTGGAGTTAAAATCCTGCACAAATTTCTGCTGCCAAGGTTTCAGCTGGAGCACAAAGGGCCTTATGTAATCAATCATCTTCTTGCTAATGCCAGGTCATTGTAGCCCGGGGCTTAGTGAAGCGCTGATAATGAAGGCTGTGATACAGCTGCATCTGGAACAGCACTGTGGGGCTGGCCAGCACAGGCACCGGGGCAATGACAGTCTCCTCACCTCGGCCTCATCCCCTCCTGGGAGGGTGACTGAAGCTGTGTTTGCACACTCCTTCCTGAGTAGTCCTGTGGCGTGGTTGGCTGAGACTAGCAAATATTGGCTAAGCCAAGACAGCCTTCCTGTTGGTTCCCTCTAAAGCACATTCAGAAAGATCCACATCTGCCCAGATTCTCGAAACTCTTGGCTGTTTCTTTTGCTGGGGACACCCTTCCTGCGCTTGTCCACTTGACAAACACTAAGTTTCCCTGTGTCAGAGTTGATGTCACCAAATCCATGAGGGCCTTTTCTGACACCCCCTCTTGCACTCCACCTCCCACTCTCCTGCTGCCCTGACCCATGGACGGCCTCTCTGGGCCCCAATTCCATACAGTACTCCCCCTCAATTATAGGACCCCAAAACACAGTATTGTTTTTTCAGTGTTTCTGGTTGAGAGATAGTGAGGCAAGGGTTTGGGTTCAGTATAGATGTAGGTTAAAATCCTTCCTTCACCACTTTCTAAGTGTGTACCTTGCATAAGGTACTTAATTCCTTTGAGCCCCGGTTTCCTCATCTGGAGCACCATAGGGATGCTATGAGAATCACACTGCATCCCCTCAGTGAGTGGACATAACTTATCTGCTGCCCCTGCTAGATGGGGGCCCCAGGGAGCTGGAACCTAGTCAGATTCACCTCCATCTCCCCAGTGCCCAGCGCAAAGGGCACCCTCAGGCATTTGTGTGAAATGAATGAATATTGAAACAGGTTTTTCAGTCTTAGATGGAAATTTAGGCTGGAGCTAAAAATGCTTAGACAAAGCATTCTGGGTGTTTCTGGCTTATTGGAAATGTGGAATTGGACTTACTTTAATTTTTAATAAAAATCTAATCTTGAGACTATCTCATTATTTTATGATATATCATTTAGGAGAGGAAAAGAGCTAAGACTTCTCTTTGACTGAACATCATCCCAGCTTGGCTTAACTTTTTTTTTTCCCCTTAGATTTTTTTCCCCCAGAGACAGCCCTGTACAGTAATACTTTTTAAGAGTAGATGCTCTACTGTTTAATTTTCTAAACTTCAATTTGGCCCCAAATACATTTAGTGTTTTAAATCACAACTATTATAATCTTGCTACTGATTTATTATGTGGACTTTTGAGACGAATATAATCAGTAGAGGGCCGCTGCTATAACTTGCTTTTTTTCCTCTAATGGCAAGCTTTTAAAAAGAAAAAGGGAAAGAGGTAAGCATTTTTCTGGGAGACTATTTTAAAGGTCAAAAAAACCCTGCTTCCCAAAGTGAGTAAAAGGTCATCTTTCCCTCTTCAATTTTTACCCTTTCATTTCATTCTGCAAAAGTTTTTAGTGATGTCACGTTAGTCACTTGAGATGTCTAATTTTCTGCAAGAAAATGGTGGAGCCCATCTTGACTTCAGTGCCTGTTTCAAAGGGAAATTATGAAAATTGCTCTGCCTGTATCTTCTTGCCTCATCTCCAAGGAAATGGAGAAATCGCTCTCACTCCGCTTCTCCTTCAACTTCTGTGCTGTGTAATTGCTTCTTGGAGGAGTTCTAATGAAAGGCGTAGCGAAGTCGAGATTCGGATTTAGAAAGATGTTGTCATCAAATTCTCCGGCCTCATTAATGAAATGATTCTCTTGTCCTTTCCTCTCACCCAAACACAAACCCCCTTCTCCCACCCTCCTTCTGAAATTAACCCCATCCGTTTTCTACAAGAGTTAGAAGAGTCGGATAAAAGGATTTGTTTGGCTAGAAAAGATCCAATAACAGTGCTTCTCTATCCTTTTGGACCTAATGGCTCCCTTCCATTTTCATTTAACTTTTTATTTTGATATAATTTCAGACTTCCTTAAAAATTATAAGACTAATACAAAGAATTTCTATACATCCTTCACTCAGATAACCCCAAATGTTGACATTTTACCACGTTTGTTTTTTCACTCACTCACTCTCTCCTTTTTGAGAGTAAGTTGCATAAGTGATGCCCTTTTAGCCCTAAACACTTCTGTGTGTGTTTCCTAAATAAAAGAGCATTTCCTTTCATAACTACAATGTAATTGTCAAAATACCATTGATACAATACTACTATCTAATCTAATCATATTCAGATTTTTGACAATTGTCCCAATGATGTCTAGTAAAAGAAAGTCCTGGATCGTGCACTGCATTCAGTTGTTGTGTCTCTTTAGTCTCGTTTAAGCTGGAAGGATTTCTTAGTCTTTGTGTTTCATGACATTGGTATTTGTGATGAGTACAGGCTAGTTATTTAGCAGACTGCTCCTCAATTTGGGTTTGTCTGGGGTTTCCTCATTATTAGATTCAGGATATGCATTTTTGGAAGGAATGGCACAGAAGCAATGTAGTATTTTTCTCAGGGGTATCATCTCTGGGGGCACATGATGTCAATGTGTCTTATTACTGGTGACGTTAACTTTAATCATTTGGTTAAGGTGGTGTCTGCCAGATTTCCACTGAAAAGTTACTATTTTCCCTTTTCTAATGACTAAATATCTTGTGGGAAGATACTTTAAGACTACACAATATCCTGTTACTCTTCAAACTTTCATTCTCTATTTCTAACCTTTCTTAATCATTCTTGCCTAAATCACTTATTATTGTCATGGTTGCCAAATGGTGATTATCTAGCTTCATCATTCCTTTTACATGTGTTAGTTGAGTTTCTACTGCAAGGAAGAACTTTGCCTTCTCATGTATGTATGTATGTATGTATGTATGTGTATTAATGTGGACTTGTGGATTCCTATTTTATTCAACAAGTTATAATCCTTCAATATAATTATTTATTTTGATGCTCAAATCATCCAGGACTTGGTCAGTGGAGCCCCGTGTCCTTCAAACAATTCCTGTTGCTCTTTGAGCCCTCTCTTTCTTTCGTCACAAGATGTTCCAGGCTTTTCTTATATTTTCCCTGCCCCAACCTGGGAACCAGCCAAGTCTCCAAGAAGCCCTAGTTTCTTTTTGTGGGTGCTAAGTGTACTCATTACTCCAGAGGTGTCATTCCAATGCCCTCTCCCTTGTATAAAAAATATTTTGTGACATTCTCTTTACCATCCTGAAATGAAATATAATCAACCTACACACATCGTAAAAAAAACAAACAAAACCCCACCCTAAATGTTCTCTAAAAGAGAAAATAAGGTTCCTTTATGACAAAATGCTATACATTTCAATAAGTAAAGGTTTGGCAGTTTTACACTAGAAGACATAGTGAAGTGGTCACATGTTTGCACCTACCTATAATGAATAAGTTTGGATATAAGAAAAGGAAGACAATTTGATTCAACATTATAGTCTCTCTCTCTATTATATATATATGTATATTTATGTACACATACACCGTATTTCTTTATAGTTCAAATTATTTTTCATATGTAATCACTGCATGTTATATGGGTGACTCAGATACCATAGGCCACCATGCCCTCAGTGATGTGACACTTCTGAAGTATTGAACAATTCTTGATAAAGTTTCAGGAAAAAAGGGCAAAGTATAATTTTCTATTTACATGATTGTTGCATTCCTAGAAAATTGTGATGCTCCATTTAGATCATGTAGAAAATTCTTTTTGTGTATATATGTGACATGGAGCTGGGTTCTAGGCTATCTCCATGTTTATTTACAAATAGGTCTTTCGTTTCACGAAGGTGTGGCAGGACTGCCCAGTGCCTCACAGGCGGTCTGGCACTCAGGATCCTGCCCACCAAATGCCACTAATACTCTCCATTTACTGTGACAAGCAAAAACACTCCTAGAAATTTCCCAAACCCTCCCTAGGTGGCAGTACCAGCCTCACTGAGAACCACTGGTCTGTCTCTATGGAGCAGAAGCATTTCCATCTCTCCTCCTAAAGAAACACAAATACTGTTTTACTGTTTGAAGGTGTTTAATTTGAACACTTTCCAGAATTATGTCTAACATTACAGGTATCCCTGATTCTCACTTTATTTTCAGAGTGAGGATGACTCTGCTCTGTCTCCCTGGGTGGGGAAGCAGCCTTAGGTCACTGCCTTCTGTGGCCAGAGCTTGCACACAAGGAGGGTGTCCACATGAAGGAGGAGGGTTTGCAACCTCTCAGAACACAGCACCATTCTGCAGGCACTCTTGTCATAACCCTTGTTCTCCAGAGAGCATATAGAAAAGATCCTGGAAGCCCTAAGCAGACAAATACCTCCCTTGTACAGATGAGGAAACTGAGACCCAGAGAGGGAAAGAGACTTGGCCAAGTCACACAGCGAGTCAGAGAGACTAATTAGGCCTAGAGTTGAAGAAGTTGGTACCAAAGAATAAACAAATCTTAGGGATTGGAAAGGACCTTAAAGAACATCCACTCTTTCTGGGTGAATCCCCTCCATACCTGGACGGGTGACCAGGCATCTTCAGAAAGGGGCAATTTAATATTTTTCTAGGCAGTTCATTCCACCATGGGACTGTTCTAAATTTTAAAATATTCCTCAATTGAGGCCTTTCTCCCTGTATGTCATCCTCCCTTGCCCGCCCCCACCGGAGGTGGTTTGGCCCTCTTGGTCCGTGGGAAATGTATGTTCTCTGTAGACCCTATGACGACTCTTTAGGAATTTCAAAATGGCATCCAAGTCTCCTGAGCCTTCTTTGCTCCTGTCTCTGGCACTGTACTTGGCACTGAGATTACTGTGACGAACAAGCCTGACGTAGTTCTTGTCCTCATGGAGCTCTCAGCGTAGTGGGAAGGCAAATACCACACGGGTGTGGACACACAGGCTGAGGCTCAGTCCCCACTTCCTTTTCCAGTGTGGTGTAGTGGAAAGGGCTTGGGTTCTGGGGCTGGCCACACCTGTGTAGACACCGTCCCCTGCTACGTGTGTGCTTTGCATTATTCCTTCACTCTGAGCCCCGTTACCTCCTCTATAGAACTTGAATAAGGACTCTGCCTCATGGGGCTGTTGGCAGGTGTACGCGAGACAGAGTATTAAATAAGAATGCTGGAAAGCCCCCGGCACTGTGATGCTCAATGAATGGTCGTTTCTTCCTCTTGCTCTTTTCCTTCCTCCAGTGTGACATGTTGAAGCGACTTCTAGATATTTGGAAAGGGCTTAAAGCTCAGAATAAAGTGATTTATCAGAGTAAAAATCACTCAGATGTTCTCTGCTGCTCTTGGATCTGCCCTTCCTTAGATAACCATGGGATCCTGTAAAAATTATACGGGCAGGGGCCGGCCTGGTGGCATAGTGGTTAAGTTTGCGCACTCTGCTTCAGCGGCCCGGGGTTCGCTGGTTTGGATCCCGGGTACGGACCTACCCCCTGTTCATCAAGCCACACAGTAGTAGCATCCCACATACAAAATAGAGGAAGATTGGCACAGATGTTAGCTCAGGGACAATCTTCCTCAGGCAAAAAGAGGAAGATTGGCAACAGATGTTAGCTTAGGGACAATCTTCCTCACCAAAAAAAAAAAAAAAATTATACAGGCAAAGCACTAACAAGGAGTCCATCCCATTTGAATTCAAGTTGAAGGCAAAAAAGTAAATGGTGTCTCAGATTAATTGTTGTATATTTAATGTTATGTTATAATACATATTGACTAATGTCACCACTGACTAATATCACCATATCACCATGTCTTATATATTGAGATTATAAGCGGTCCACATTATTAATCTGAATATATGTGAGCTCCTGTTGGTGTTCTTCAAGTACATTATAATTTTAAGTGTTCCCTGGTCATGCAAGTCTGGGAAATGCTGGACCAGAGAGGTTTATTTTAATCACCATTAGATGGATAAAGATATTGATGCTGTAGTGTAAGAAATACCCTACTATTTCTTGCACATAGCTCTCTGTGGCTGTTTAGTTTATGGGATTGTATCCTGACATGCTGCCCTGTGGAGGCTGTAGCATAGCTGTCCTGTCCTGTCTTCATAGGTCACAGATGGGGTCTCCCCTGGAGAGGGCGGACTTTCCAATGTCAGTGTCAGGGCATCTACAGCTGGGCAGGGGATCTCTTAGCCAAGCCCCAGGGAATCTAGATGTGCTCCTAGGGCATGGGAAAACACTGTCTTCTGCCATCCAAGGGCACACTTCAGAGCCCTGTCATGCTGAGATGAGAGTATCTATAAACAGAATTATCTGGTTGCATGCTCATCTCTGTATTTATTTCCCCTCTGCTCTCCTTGAGTTATTAATAAAGTCTTCTAAAGCTTGGTTGCATCTGAGCCATGGAGAACTAAGGAAAGAGTTGGAGCCTGTGCTTGGTTCAGAGCATTAAAGGGGATCAGACTCCCCTTCTGTCCTAAGTCCATTGTGGTGGGGACAGTGACTGGTGAGATATCCCCAAACGGAAGTGGATTTGGAGGAACAGTCAGGCGAGCCTGTTCCCACACAGACAGATGGCCTCCACTGCCCTTCTCTGATTTATTGAGGAAGCAGGCAAATTTCCTTCAGGTGACCACCAAAGTTAAGTGACTGGTCAGAGGTCAGAAGGGGGCACTGGGTAACATCTCCTGTGAGCCCATCTGAGAGCTTAGCCAAAGGTTTTGTCCACTGGCCACCTGCTGCCATTGAAATAAAGGGGGGAGGGAAACAGACAGTGTTTATTTAAGGAAAAGTGGCTTATAGAGCCAGCCTTCAGTGGCACAGTGGGAGTTCCTTTGTAAAACTCAGCCCAGCTTGGCTTCCAACCAGCACGCTCATTTAGAACACCACGGAGCTTCACGGTGATCAAAGGCATGTAAAAGTAATTCCTTACATGTCAACACCTTCTTGCTTCTCCTTGAAATTTAAACCAGTGGTTGAAATCCAGCCTTGCAGGAGATCCTGTTCTCACTCTCCTGGCGTAAATGATGAGGCTAACGACGGTCTGGTTCCTGGGCTGGCACTTGGCTGCCCAGCCTGGTTCTCAGAGTGGATTGGTTTCGTGGTTTGTCAGTTTCCAGCCAGTGCTTCTCTGGTAGAGGTCAGACGCTCACCAGCGCCACCAGCACTGCACGGTGTCCATGCCTGCCCGGTGACCTTGAGCCAGGCAGACCCAGCGACAGGCCACGCCCCTGGTACTCAGGGCGGCAAGTGTCCAGGTTCATGGCTCTGGTTCCAGAGTCATCTCAGACTCCCCTTCCTCGCCCCACACTTGCTCTTCACTATTCCTGCCCTCCCGATGTTTTGACTCGTCACTTCCTGTGTGATTTGCAAGTCACCTGACTTCTCCAAATCTCAGATCTCTTATTTATAACATTACTAAAAACAATATCACACATATACACAAAGGATACTAAAGAACAAAACAAAAAAATATTTTTTAAACCAAAGAAGAAAAAACAATATCAGTGGATTTCTCATGGCATGGCTATAGGGATTATGTAAAATAACGAATATAAGGCGGATAGAATGTGCTCATAAATAGCAGTTATTATTGCATATTATTATTAATTACATTTTAAGGTATTAAGCTGTGAGCCTTCCTCTAGGAACCGGCATATGAACCTTGAAAGATGATATGATTTAGCAGAAAAAATATGGCCTTTGGGAATTTGAACGTACACCTGGGCTCAGATCCTGGTCCCCTGGTGTACAGACTGAGCTTGAGGAAAGAACTTATCCTTTAAGGCTCAGTTGCCTCACCTGTGATGGGGGGGAGGGGTGTGATAATAGTATTAGATTGAAACCATATGAAATTGTCAATATCTATATGGCTGTTTTTGACCTATCAAAAAAGCAATTTCACATGGCTCACTCTTTAATGCCTACCTCATAGGGTTGCTTGTAAGGATTAAAAATAACATATGGGACATAGCCGGCACAGAGCCTTCAAATCACTTAGGAAGCTATTGCAATAATAGAGGTAGGAGATGCTGAGACGAGAAGAGGACAATAGGATGTGTTAAGAAGGAGAAGTGTCAGAATTTGGTGACTGGATGGGGTGGGTGATGCGAGAGAACGTAGAAGCCAGGGTGACTCGCAGATTTTGGGCCTGGGGACATGGGCATGTGGTGGTCCTATTTCCTGATATAGGGAACACAGAAGGAGTGGATGAGGAAAGAGACAATGGATTTAGTTTTGGCCGAGTCGAATTTATGCTGCCTATGGAGATGTCTAATTATGTGAGTCTGGAGCCCGAGAGAGAAGTGTGTGCCAGCGACAGAGAATGGGGAGTCAGCGCACTCAGGATGAACTTTAGCTGAGGTCTTGGGAGTGGTTGAAATCACCTAGGATCAGCATTGGAAGTAATGTTACCTGTGATCCCGGATAAAATGTAACAACATCGAACAAAGTGAGACAGCAGGTTGGGTTCCAACAGGCATTTGCCAAGTCCCACTCCAAGCAAGGTTCCATGCTAGTGGGGACAGATGGGCGGAAGAATCTAGAGGTACAGGAGTTATTTTCCCTGCCTTCGAGGAGTTAGCAGTCGAGTTAACTCAGCCTCTTTTTCATAGGGTCTTGGAGTATGGGGAAAAACCTCTAGTTACAAAGAATAAAAGTGAAAATACTATTATACCTCCTGGAGGATTAGATAGCATGCATATACATTGACGTGCCTAACCCGATGCTTCGCACTAGTCAATGGTGCAAATGGTGGTGCTATTTTAGCCCAAAGAACATCAGGAGGGAGGACGCTTGGAGTGTTGCAAAATATGACGTTGATGTTCTTGCATTTTTTAAAAGTTCGATGTGTAAAGTCTGGCGAGAATGTAAGAGCCATATGAGGACTGTGGTGTTGGGAAGGAGGAAAAGCCAGGGCCAGTGATCTGAAGCGCTTCCGATTACAACGTAGTCGTGTACATTTTGAGGTGAGCTAAAGATTATTTAGCCAGTTCGTTAGCAGGAAACCCTCAGGATTGGGAAAAATGATTTTAGCTGGAAGGGGAGCTTCGTCAGCAGTCGAGGGCTGTGTTCTGGACGGGATGGCTCTGATGCCTGCTGGGCTCTCAGGAGGAGACCGTGGGAAGAAGAAAGGAGGAGTGAGGCCTGTGAGGCAGGGGGACAAACCAGGCTGTGGGTGCACCCTGCTGGGTGGCCCAGAGGAGGAGGGAAAGTGAGGCTGCCATCTGAGGGGACCAGGAAACAGCAGAGGGTCGGGAGACAGGCCTCCTCACAGAGGGGAGCGCTATAGGACAGTGTAGGCGGGCCTTCAGACTCCAGCCAAGTAGGTCGAGCTGAGCCTCAGTAGGAAAATCTGGAGGATGATCAAGAAACCAGGGCAGAATAATAAAACATGAAGTAAAGTGAAATAAAAAACGGTACCATGTTAAGTACAAATGCAAGATATTATTTAATCCTCGCAGCAGCTGTACAAACTAGGCGCTATTCTTCCTGTTCCACAGGTGAGGACACTGAATGCACACAGGTGAAGTAGCTTGGCCAAGGTCATGTAGCTAGGAAGTGGCTGAGTGAGGTTTGAACCCAGGTCTGTCTGACTCCGCAGCCCATGCCCTGGGCTCTGCTGCTCCCCATGGACACTCAGACACATGGACCTGGTGGTGGTAAAGGGAGGCTGCAGCCCGAAGGGCCCCCTGTGCTCAGGGATCCCCCAAGGCCCTTAGGATATAGCTTCAGGCCCAGTAAGCCTGGGAGAGCCCCCGTGTTAGGGGAACTAGGGAGAGATGGGAGAGGGTGGGGAGGTAGGGCTGCCTGGCCTGGCTGGTGAGCCAGCTCTCCTCGCACCCTTGCTCCCCTCACTCCGCTCCAGCAATAAGGGGTCAGTGCTGAGAGAAGACCTGACGGGAAAATGGACAGTCTCATGAAATGACTGGTTCCTTCCTACTGAAGAGGTTTTATAGTCCCGGGTGTGTTCTAGAGTGGCTTTTCTGATTGCTCACTAATGATGGATAAATTATGGCCCACATGAGTTTGCTGTTCACTAAAAGTGGAATCCACTAAATTGCATTGACAACAGGCTGGATCTGGGGTAAAGCAGGCAGAGAGGCTTCTCCTGCCTCTCGGTTTTCAAGATCAGAAGGGCCAGCCTCCTGGAGCAGCCCGGGTGACGCTGTGTCCACCTCCCAGGTAAATTTGAGAGCATCTTAGAAAGACAGGGCAGCTTGGGCCCAGGACTGCTGCTGGAGTTCCACCTCCTAGCCGGGCGACTGCAGGCTTGTTACTTGACTCTCTGGGCCTCAACTTCCTCATTCTCCCTGGAATGGAGACTTGAAGATTAAATATGGTGGTAGTTCTGAAAAGCATTAACATTTATTATAAAACCAAACACATGTGTCGTCATTATTCAGAACAAGCAGAGTGTACTTATTTCCAAAGTCTCTTGTGAAAGAACTCTTCAGATGCCAGAATCAATTATGGCAGAAAGAACTTCGGGTTGGAAATCTGGGGATTTTGTTTTAGCTCTGGCTCTGCCGCTAGCTGTGTGGCCTTGGGCAAATCTCCAGTTTCTCTTTTATAAAATATGTGTGTGTGTGTGCATGTGTCTGTGTGTGTGGTAATTCCTTCCTGGCCTGGCAGGGCTGGATGTGAAGACACAAGGCAGCTCTGTGGCTGTGTAGAATCCCGCTTCCTACACTGCTGGCCTCGGATGAGGCAAGATGAGTCTGTCAGCTCGGCTATAACTATGTTTTCCCACAACCAACTCCTTCCTTCCTTCACCTATTAAACAAAAGTTCCTGTTCTCCTTATCTATGTGTCGGTGGTTACCTGAGGGGTAGGGGGTGGGGGGAAGGTGAAAGGGGTAAAGGGGCATATATGTATGGTGACAGATAAAAACTAGACTATTGGTGGTGAACATGATGCAGTCTATACAGAACTGAAATATAATAATGTACACCTGAAATTTACACAATGTTATAAGCCAATAAAATAATTAAAAACAAAAAAGTTCCTACGTGTCAACTGCTTTGAGTTTTCCCAAAGAACCTAGTTGTCATGGAAAGATCACCGACTTTTGAATCTGATCATTTGATCTGATCATTGAAACTTGATTTCAAATTATAATTTTACTGCTTGTTAGCTGTGTGACCTTGGCCCTGAGACTCCACCTTTCTGAGCCTCTATTTCCTTGCAGGGTTGTTGTGAGGATTCACTAGATCATGGCTGAAAGCACATAGCACAGAATACGCTTTCCACAAATGGTGGTTTCCCTTTCCTCTTTCTTACTCATTAAAATAATTTTGTTTCCGTAGGAGAAGTTGGTTTATCTGGCAGTCTGTCAACTGGATATCTATTAACTAATGTTTCTGGGGTTCATAAATGCCATAGCAATCAATCTTCCTAATGATTTCATTTCTGAAAATATTTATTGAGTACCCACTCTGCTATGTACTGGGAATAGTGAGTAAAACAAGGCGTGGTCCTCATTCTCCATGAGCATGTAGTCAAATGGGAGAGACGTCATAACAATGGATAATAATAATAACCCACCATGCGATAACCCCGGCACTTCACATTCTTTAACTTTTGCAATCCTCACAACAACCCTATGGCAGAGGCATTGCTAGTACTTCCATTTTCCAGATGTGCAAACTGAGGCACAGAGAGGTAGGAAAATTGTCGAGGGTTACACAGCCACCGAGTGGCAGCAGGACCAGGCTGGAAACAGCACTGGAGGCAATCTAGCTGCAGCGTCCATGTTCTCAGCTTTCATAATATACTTAACTATGTAGCTATAACACAATGTAGCTCTGAACTTAGACACATATGTAGTTACATTACAGTGTGATAGAGACGAGCTGTAGAAGGCTTAGATGGGAGCGCAGCCATGGGAGCACAGAGGACCAGAGTGGCCACACTGCTTGGAGGGTTGTAGGCCAGGAAAGGATTCTCAGAGGGAAGCTTTGAGCTGGGTCTTAGGTGATGAGCAGGAGTTCTGCAGGCAAAGAAGTGGGAGAGAGGCCGATGGAGGCTAGGGGGAAGCTTGTGCAAAGGCAGAGAGGCATGAAAGAGCGACAGGAGGGAAAGGAGGGGAGTGAGGGGTGGGAAGGGGCAGGAACTGAGGCTGTGGAGGTATGTAGAGGAGCCTGCCCAGGAGGCCATGCCAAGGAGTTGCACATGAGTGGTCAGCTTCAATTCCTTGGGAGTAATTAATGTTATTTCTTTTAAATTGTTCAAGGAAATCTAGGATACTCATCAGTGATAAAAACAGACAGGATTGTGTGTGTGTGTGTGTGTGTGTGTGTGTGTGTGTGTGTGTTTTGCCACTTGGGTTTTCTTAGAAGCCTAGGAGTGGTGAGAATGTTTGACCATGCAGTGGCCGGTACTGCAACTCTCTGCGGGGCTAGTGGCTCCCCCACTAACCATTGGGCTGAGAGGTTTCTTTGGTACCCTTCCTCCAGTTCAAGATATTCCACATCTGGGTTTAAAATCTGAGTCTCACCTCTGCCAGACAGCAGTTCTTATTTTTCCTAATTCGGGGAGAGTTAATGTATCAAAATTAATCATCTGCATGAGATGTTGGACAACATGGCCCGGCTCCGATGAACAGGAAGGGGCTGAGGAATGAGGTGATGAAGTCCTGCCTGGGCTCTGTGGCCAGCGGTGCTCAATTAATAGTCATTCTACGAAGTGAGCTCCTCATCTCCCGCTCCCCACCCCAGACCTGCTCCTCCTCCTGTATTCTCTAAGTCTGTACGTAGCACCATCCCCTCACATTGCTGAAGCCCCCTCTCACCCTTCACCTCCATCCAGTCACCAGGTGCCCCCGAATCTCCCTGTCTCCTTTCCCCATTTCAACCCCATCGCCACTGCCCCAGCTCAGGCCTTCAGGGTGTTGGAGCCCCTGCATCTTCCTGCATCTAATCTCATTCTTTCCAAACTGCCCTCCTCATGGTGCCAGAGTGATGTGGGTGCCAGGTCGCCCACTCGTTGAAAATCCACCGGTTGCTTACAGATCAAACAAGGCATTTTGTGGTCTTTTCTGCCTGCCCCGGCCTCTCCTTCCCAGGTGGGCTCTTCTCCCTCTCCATACTTTCCCTGGGTAACCTGGCCCATTGCAGAAGCTTCAGCCCTCATCAGGGGCCTGATGACCCCAGATCTCTCTCCCAAACTCCACACACACATTTCTAGATGACTGTGGGACCTCTCCAGCTGTGTGCCCTCTAGGTTCCTCAGTCTGACTCCTCCTCTTCCCCCGTCCTCCCCTAAACCTTTCTTCCTCTTCTTTATTCCCTGTGAATATAACCACCATCCACCTAGACATTTGTAAGTTGTCCTACATGCTCCTGTCTCCCTCGCTAGTCACCCAGCTCTGTCAATTTTACCTCCAAAATATTTCTCAAACCTGCCTTCTTGCCCCGCACCCCTCACCCCTCTCGCCAGCCTCAGTTCAGGCTCTTCCTCTCTGCCCCCGACCATCTCCCTTCTCCAGTTCATTTTCTAACAGCAGCCAGAGGGATATTTCTAATTAAGTTGTTTCCTTCTCAGAACCCTTCAGTGACTCCCCATCACTTCAGGACACTGTCCAAATTCTCTAAAATGATATTCAAGGCCCTTTCCCATCAGGCCCTATCTCATACCCAAGCTTCGTCTTCTTTATTCCGCTTCCTCACGTACATCCCTCGTCACTCTAGACATGGGCTCTGGAACGTGACTGCCTGTGTTCAAATCCTGGCTCCACATCCTATTGGCTGTGTGACCTTTGGCAAGTTACTTAACATCTCTGGGCCCCCATTTCCTTATCTGTAAAATAGGGTTGTTGAGGATTAAATGAGTTAATACTAAAGCGCTTAGAACAGTGCCCAGGAGGTGAGTGCTGATGTTACTGTTATTGTTATCGTTGTAATCTGGCCCTGCAGATCTCGCTGGGGAGATTTCCAGTGCACGCCCCACACCACCCACTCTCTGTGCTCCAGCCATCAGAGGCACTTGCAGTTCCCCAGACATATCCTGCTCTCTCCTGCCTCCGGAAAACCCCACTGTACATTCATAAAACCCCAGTGCGGCAGCATGTTCCCTGCTGAGTCCGTCCTCTCAGCCTCACCTGTCTACCTCCCACTCTGCCCCTTGACTGGTCCTTTTCACCCTTCCTGTCTGACCCTTGGTAACCTGACTGCCTCTTTCTCCACCGGCTCAGAAACCGCCTTGAACACTGGGAGTAGGCATTTGCCCTGGGTGCAAGGCTCGGCCGCTGAGGCTGGGAGGGGCTGGTCCCTGCACCCCGTCCAGCCTGTGCTTTGTGACATCTGTTTGTCTACCCAGAGGCTTGTTTTTGCTTGAGATCTGCTGCCTGTGCCACCAACGGTCTGGGCTGCTAAGATTGGATGGAAGCCACCCGAGTGACAGAGGACTGCTCTAACTGGCTTTGACTTCCCGGATACTGCAGACACAGTATTTCTTCAGAAATTGTCCTGTTACCTGCCCCTCGCTGCTAATAATGTTTTGTGGCTTGGTATTCCAGTTGCTGAATTTCTCTCTCAAAATATTTTAGCTTGCTTCCCCCAGATGCCCAGCTGACGTCCCCAAGTACATCATAAATCTCCAGTCCAGGTCTCCTGCTCTTGTAGATCATCCTCATGCACTGATCACAGTGCGCAATAGGAACTCTCCGCTGGTTAATGTCACTCGCGTGTTTGTAACATAGCCTTCAGCTTCAGGGATATCAAGATAAATCATTGTTTAGAACCTGTTAGCTGAGACAGCCACGGCCCTTAGCGTGACCCCTTTATTTTATGGGTGAGTACCACAAAGCCCAGGAGCGTAGGTGACTTTCTCAAGGCCACACAGTCAGAAGTTACCTGACTTAATTGGGACTAGTATCCAGATTTTTTGTTTTTCACTTCAGTACTCTAACTCACCGAAAGCTTTTTCTTTTTTTTTTAATTAAAAAAATTTTTTTAACTTAAAAATAATCGTGGTAAAATATGCATAACAAAATTTACCTTCTTAACCATTTTTAAGTGTCCAAGTCAGCAGTACTAAGTACACTCACATTGTTGTGCAACCATCACCACCACCCATCTCCAGAATTTTTCATCTTCCCTGACTGAAACTCTGTACCCATCAGAATCTAACTCCTCATTTCTCCCTCCCCCAGTCTCTGTTCTATTTTCTGTCTTTATGAATTTGACTACTCTGCGTACCTCATATAAATGCAACCATACAGTATTTATCTTTTTCTGTGATGGCTTATTTCACTTAGTATAATGTCCTCAAGGTTCATCCATGTTGTAGCATGTGTCAGAATCTCCTTCCTTTTTATGGCTGAATAATATTCCGCTCTATGGCTATACCACATTTTGTTCATCCATTCATCTGTCAATGGACACTTGGGTGCTCCCAGCTTCTGGCTATTGTGAGCAGTGCTGCTATGAACATGAGTGCACAACTATCTGTTTGCCAAAAGCTATGCCTTATGTAAATTTTTATATTTAGAGGCACTTGCTGCTGCCTATTATTGCTACTGGTATATTTTTTCCTATTGGGAAGTTTGGAAAATACAAAAAAGCACAATGAAGAATATAAAAGTCGTTTATTTTTTTGTGCTATATATTCTGAGGATTTCATATTCATGTTGCCCATAATTTTAACAGTTTTATACCGACTGAGAGAGAATTTTGACAGGTAGGCCAATCTGTGTAGTAGGGAGAACACTTGAAATATATTTAGGTTAAAAAATATTTGAGACAGAGAGCATGAAAACTGAGTGTGACCTTGGCCAACCCTGGCATTTTAGAGATGAGTTCATTCCAACTATGAGTTTACCTTAACAGTGCTACAGAGGGAAGTCTTGGTGATGACGCCTCTTTAAGACCCCTTTAACATCTTAATAGAGTGTCTAAGCGCTAAGAAGAGTTGGCATTTTGAATGGGGATCTTTTCCAGTCACGTTTCTCAAATATCCACTAGGGGGCAGTAAAAGACACATAAATTTTTCAATGGGGCGCTGAGCATCGAGCAATCAGACCCCTACATCCTCTCTCTCTTTCAGCCATCCGTGCATACAGTCACAAGGTAATGGATTTCACATCCAACAGCAGATTAGGGGATAACAGGAGATACCATCAGCTGTAGCCTAAGTGCTGGTCTTCATCGTGTTCAGGCTAACATCAGTGCATCAAACCTCATTCAATATGTTGGTCCCAGATTGTATTTTTATTTAATTCAAATTAGTCCAGTGATTCTCAAACAGAGTAAACATCAGAATCACCCATCATGCTTTTTCCAAAATACGCATGCCCAGGTCTCATCCCAGATCTATTAAATCAGAATTTCTGAGGCTGGAGCCTAGTTATATAGTCTCTATTTAGATTCTGGTCCATGACTTCTTGCTAAGAACCAGTGTATTAGTTCTTAACTTTAATAACTTTAATAACTCAGGGGAAAGGGTCACCCTTGAGTAAAACCTCAGAGGAGAGTACATATGAATTCTGGAAAATCTTTTTCCATTTTAAAAGTGGAAGTCGTTGAAGGGTCTGATGGCTCTGGGAAGGACATTGGGCATAGCTGGGGGCTTTCCCGTAGATTGTGCCTCTATTGTAACAAGCCAAGAACCTGGACAAAGCTCTGGAACTGGGGGCAATCCTGGCAAACTCTGGATCTACCGTTATAGATCCAAGAAGGCCATACTGAGGGGCCAAACTCTTGAGAGTGAGGCCAGGGCTCAGATACCAATACTGTCTGTTATATTAAGAGAATCTTTCCTGTAGTATCCAGGAAAAAGAGACCTATAATTTTATCTTATCACAGGTAAAAATGACACAGAACCTGTGGTGACATCAGAAGATCTCTGTTCTCATCCTGGCCATCCCACTAGCCAGTTATGAGACCCAAGGCAAGTCATGTCACCTCTCAGAATCTCAGCTTCCCCGTGTGAATTATGGGAGGATTGGATGATGCTGATCTCCAAAAATCCTTCCAGTTCTAAAAAGGCAGTGACTCTATTAGTATTAATAGTCTTGATTTGTGTGGTACTACTCTGGCAAAGAGCACAAGAAATATTCTGTAATGCAACGAATGACAGAGACTATTGACCATGTGGTTTAATTTATTTAAGGCATATACACTGAATTCAAAGGAGAAAATATTGCTTCCGATAATATATTGAACTGTTAGTATCTTCAGCATAGCAAAATCTTTCCAGAGGGAAAAATTACCCATCGGTGCAAACCTGACATTTTTCACTTCTTGATCCATAACTGCCATTTCTCCAGCACGCTTATATTTACTGTAAAGGGCCAAATGTATGAATGCTGTGGATGAATATTAAATAACTACATAAACATCAAGGTCACAGTTCCAAGAAAGGCTCAGTGGAGGGCCCTGGGAGGCTTGCATTGATCTCTTGTGAAGTTCTGTTCTCGAATCCTGCTGACAAGGGGAAACAATTGATGTGGACCATTATTAAGCCTTTAAGTGTTTCTCCGTCATTAAAGATCTTTTACAAGCCCGGAGTAACTGATAGTGCCCGAGGAATTGGCAAAAGCTTCACTTAGAAATATAGGCTGGTCAGAGAGATCAGTCAAACCGAGAGTGCAGACGCCCTGGGTTGGGGCCTGCTCTGAGTTACAGAGTTCAGAACGGTAGGAAGACAGGCCTGTTCTCCTGCTCTTTCAAGCCACAAGCTGCAGAGAGAGTGGCTCCCTCTTGCAAATCCACCTTTACATTTCCTCCGGCTTCCCGCCCCCGGGGGAAACCTCCTCTCCTGCCATCCAATCCCTCTGTTCTCCAGAGCTGCACGAAGGATCTGACAAACGTCTGGGGGAAGTGGGCATGTATGAATTATGCAGACCCAGCGATCCAGACTGTCTGGACTGGTCAAGTGCCCCAGACAATTATGTGAGTGTCCTGCTGACCTGGAGCTGGGAGGAGAACAAATATTATGGACAGAATCTAGTCTCAAAAAGATCTCAACAGACTGAAGGATTGGCCAGGTCTACTAGATGAACCTCATGAGAGATGTTAATGTAAAACTAACATTTGCCGTGCCCTAGCTCTGTGTTAGGTATTGTGCTTAGCTCTTTGCACATTTTAGTTTATTTCTTCTTCTTCTTTTTTCTTTTTTTTTTTTTTTTGCTGTGGAAGATTAGCCTTGAGCTAGCATCTGTGCTAATCTTCCTCTACTTTATATGTGGGTTACTGCCATAGCGTGTCTGACAAATGGTGTATGTCCGCGCCTGGGATCCGAACCCACGAACCTGGACTGCCAAAGCGGAACGTGCCCAACTTAACCACTATGCCACGGGGCCAGCCCCTAGTTTATTTCTTCTTTATGATGACCCAGTGAGGGTAGGTTTTTATATCCCCATTTTTAAGATGAGGAAACGGAGATGTGGTGGTCCAGAGGAAGATGCAAGCACTTTAGAGCCCTTGATCTAGATTCCAATCCCAATTCTGTCCTCAGTTAGCTGACAAGTTACTTCATCTAAAAAATAGCACTAGCCAGGCTTGATGGCTGCCTTTTATGAGTCAGTTTCTGTGTGCTTAGCTCTTTGCATTTTTTATCATGTTTTTTTGTGTGTGTGTGTGAGGAAGATCAGCCCTGAGCTAACACTCATGCCAATCCTCCTCTTTTTGCTGAGGAAGATTGGCCCTGGGCTAACATCCATCCCGATCTTCCTCTACTTTATGTGGGACGCTGCCACAGCATGGCCTGACAAGCGGTGCGTCGGTGTGTGCCCAGGATCCAAAGCCAGCCCGCCAGCAGCGGAGCGCATGCACTTAACCGCTATGCCACGGGACCGGTCCCCTATTATCATGTTTGATCCTCAGAATAATCTTACTCCTATTTTACAGATGAGGAGGGTGCAGATAACCTAAGTAACTTGACCAAGGTCACACAGTAAGTAACAGGGCCAGGATTTGAGCCCAGGCAGTCTGACTCCCATGCCCACACTCTTATCAACTGCTGCACCCTCTCCATTTCCTAGATTATTAAACGAGAAACACTGTACAGATGAGATAACTTACGTAAAGTGCCCAAGATAGTACCTGGTGCATAGTAGGCACTCATCAATGCTACTAGCTCATTATGGTCATCATCGTCATTGATTAAATGACTCACTCGTATAGGCAGGGCCCATTTTGTCACTCATCCACCAAATGTTTGCCAAGGCCCTGCTCTGCCTTGGGGGTCCAGAGGGGAAAAAAACCACAATGCTAACCATTCTTTCTTCCCCCCAGGTTCGAATGGTGAAAGATGGTGACCCCTCCTGGAAGCCCACTTTTATTGTGAAACCTGATGGTGGTTGTCAGGGTGACGGAATCTACCTCATTAAGGACCCCAGTGACATCCGCCTAGCAGGGACCCTCCAGAGCAGGCCGGCAGTGGTCCAGGAATACATCTGCAAACCTCTCCTTATCGACAAGCTCAAGTTCGATATTCGTCTGTATGTCTTACTAAAGTCCTTAGATCCCCTAGAGATTTATATAGCCAAAGATGGACTCTCTAGATTTTGTACTGAGCCATATCAGGAGCCCACCCCCAAAAACCTACACCACATCTTTATGCACTTAACCAACTACTCACTGAACATCCACAGCGGTAACTTTGTCCATTCGGACAGTACTAGCACAGGCAGCAAAAGGACTTTCTCGAGCATTCTTTGTAGGTTGTCCTCCAAAGGTGTTGACATCAAGAAGGTCTGGTCTGATATCATCTCCTTGGTGATTAAGACTGTCATTGCCCTGACTCCAGAGCTCAAAGTTTTCTACCAGTCGGACATCCCTGCAGGGAGGCCGGGGCCCACGTGCTTCCAGGTAACCACTGCTAGTTCCCAGCCTGAGTTCTCAATCTTGGCTGGGCCTATAGGGAGCTCCCCGGCCCTATGTGGGGTGAGGGATGGAGTGGGATGGCCAGAGTGGGGAGGGGTGGCTGTTGGCGTTAAACCAGGGTCTGACTTCCAGTTTTTGATTTGCTAGCTGTGTGATTTGGGCACGTTACTTCCCTTTTCTTATCTGTAAAATGAGACTAATAGTACCTTTCTTAAAGGATCCTTGTAAGAATTAAATGAGATTACGTATGTAAAGCCCAGTGCCTGCCATTCATTTATTCATTTTTCCCTCCAGTAAATTTTACCACCTGCCTAGTAGGGGCCAGGCACTGTCCAAGGTCCTAGTGAGACAGCATGTCAGGTCCCCGCTGGCTGATGCATAGAGTCTGCTATTGTGGGAGACAAATAATTTAAAAAGCAATGAGTATACAGTGTCACAAGCACTAGAATGGAACAAGAAAATTACTGGGAGCTGTGAGATTGTGGGACCATCCAGCATTTTCTGAGTGGGAGTGAGGGTGGTCTGGGAAGCCTTCCCAGAAGAGGCGGCAGTTAAACTGGAACCTGAAATACAAATTAGATGAAGCAGGTGAGACTGGATAGGTCTGGGGGAGACAAAGTGTTCTAGGGGGAGACGTGTTTGCAGCCCTAGGGGTAAGAGGGGAGCATGAAGTGTTCGAGGAACTGAAAGAGGTTCCATATGGTTGGAGGGTGGGGTTTGAGGCAGAGAGGTGGAGGGAGATGAGGGAAGATGAAGTGGGAGAGGCAGGTAGGGGCCAAGTCATGGAGAGCTGAGGCAGTGGGGGCCCCTGGAGGATGTTAGCAGGGGACTGATGCACTCAGATTTGCATTTCTGAAGAACAAACCAGCTGCTGGGTGGAGAATGGATTGAGGCAAGTCTGGGAGCAGGGAGGGAACTAGTGAGCCAGATGCTTTCATACAAGCAAGAGATGATACTGGCTTAGATTAGAAAGGTCTTGGTGGAGATGGGGAGAGTAGATTTGAGAGCCAGTAGGAGGCAGAACGTCCAGACTTGGTGATTGCTTAGGGCTGGGAGAGGGTGGAGAGACGGAGGCAGTGAGGGAGGGAACCAAGGCTGACTCACAGGTGGCTTAGGCACTTGGATGGATGGACAGAAGCCACTGGAAGGGGACCAGGCTTGTGGGGGGAAGGCCAGGAGTTGGGCTTGGACATGCCTTTGAAGTGCCTGTGTGACATCCGAGTGGAGGAGTTGAGTGGACAATTGGACATTTGGGCCTGGAGTTCAGGAGAGAGAGATCTGGGCTAGAGGGGAAGACTGGGACCTCATCAGTGGTCAGATGGTGACTGAAGCCTTGAGAGGCCACAGGGTGAGAAGAGCCCTGTGGGCACCACCTTTTAAGTAAGGGACAGGCAGAGGAGGGGGACCCAGAAAATGTGGCCAAGAAGAAGTGGCTTCAGATACAGAAGGCATCTCAGGACAGGGAGCACCCTAAATGCCAAGGAAGATGTGTTTGGAGAACAAGCAGGTGGGGGTCCACTTAGGCAGGTGCTGCTAAGATGTCACCCAAGACCAGAACTGAAGCTGTCCATTGTACTTACTGACTTCAGCCAGAATTGTCTTCGGTGGAGTGAGGGGCCAGGGGCCAGAGTGTAGTGGACTGAGCCAGAGTGAGGCAGGGAAGGAGACTGGAATGAGGGTAGAGCATTCTTTTGGGTCATCTGGCTGTGAAGGCAGTGGGGGACGTGGAGTCCAGGCACTTAGTAGGCGCACAATTTCCTGCCACCAGATAAATTTGAATGGGGAGCAGATGATAAGACAGAGTACCTCCGGGACCCTCTCCATCTAATCTTTAAAATTATTTTGTAGCAGTTGCTGTATAGAAAAGAACACATGGAACATATACGTAAGCTATGAAGCAGAACAAAATGATCATCCCAAACCCATCTCCCAGCCTAAGATCTCCAATTACTGTGCTTTTCCCCCATCCCATGTCTCCACTCACCCCCCGAGGTAGCCATTACCCTGAATTTTATGTTTATCATTACCTTGCTTTAAAAGTACTTTTATTACACATGAATGTATCCCTAAACAATATATTGTTTTGTTTTGCTTGTTTTTTGAGCTTTATAAAAACGCTATTATAAAGTATGTAGTCTTCTGCCACATTCTTTCCCGCTACGTGTTGATGTGGGTCGTTGGTACCGTTTCATGTGCACTGCTGTATATTCCACTGTAAATAGGCACAATTTGTTTCTCTGTCAATGAACACTGGGGTAGTTTCTAGTCCTCTGTCTAAGACTGTGGCAGGAGAGTAACAGGTAGCACAGAACAAGAAGGGAGAGGGGAGGTAGTGGGGCAGCGTCTCTAATGGATGGGGCCTTCATTTAAAAGCAGGAGAGGAGGCTGGTCCTAAGGTGCAGCCCTGAATCCAGAGAGGCTACCCCGGGGGCTGGGCACCAGTCTTCAGGATTTCCAGGCAGGCTGGTGGAGCCCTTTGGAGGGGGATTTGGGCAGTGATCAGTTCCAGGAGGGCTGGTTGTCATCCAGAGATCTGTCCTTAGGTGCTTGGACCCCAGGCAGGATGTCCGGCTCAGCCATCAGGCAGGTGCCTTAAGGCATTAGAGAGAGTAAGTGGGCAGAACTTGGACGTAGGACCAGAGAAAACAAGTCCTGGCCCGAGCCATCAAAAGGTCAGGGCAAAGGGGACAGTGGCAACGTGGAGGCACCCAGGGGTCATCTGGGGGACTGTGGTCACATCTGTTTGACAGTAACAGCTATTCCAGGAGTGTCATGTGGGCCCGGCATGCATGGCCAAGCCACAGAGCCCTGGCATAGTGCGGGCGCAGGGTGGAGGACCAGGGCGGCAGTTTGCTATGGACAGGCTGCATGGGGCAGCCGTAGGGATGGAACCGGGGCCCCAGCTGTGGGGACTGGAGTGCAGACAGGGAGGGAGCCACTGGTTTGGACAGATCCCGTCCACCCAATGGAACCACAGCCCTGTGCCGTTTTCCATTGCCTGACTGCACTAAATGCTTCCAGGCCTGGGGTCAGGAGAGGAGCCCAGGGCCCAGAGTAAAGCCCTGGGGGGAGCTCCTCGCCTTCCAGCTGTGTGACCTGGGGCAAGTTTCTTCACGGCCCTGAGCCTCCATTTCTTTCTCTCTGAATCACCTACACTCACTTCCCTACCTGCCTTCCGAGGAGTATTGTGAAGTGATGCAGGTGAAATACTTTGACAAGCCATAAAGTGATAGATAAGTGATATTTGTTTTACCATACATTTCAGATTCACAGTGATTGAGGAAAGATTATTCTTTTCTCCTTAGAGTCTTCTCTTGCTTTCTTTATTCTTATCACTTGTTAAAACACTTGTTAGTTTGGATCTCAAACACTTGAACTAGTTTGGAGCCCAAAGATTTAGGGTCAATGCATCATTCTGCCATTGACTTGCTGTGTGATCTTGCATAAGTCACTTAACTTCTCTGTGCCTCAGTTTGCTCACCCACCTCACAGAGTTGTTGTCCAACTCACCTGCGCCAAAGATTATGAAGGGCTTTGCAAACTATGGTGTTCTGTGCATATGTAATAAATTATCTCTGCGTTGAAACCCCTTTTGCTTGTAGCCTGGGCCTGGCCCAGATTGCATTCCAGAACATAAACCCTAGCCAACAAAATTACATTTATCTTAAACATGTGACTGTGACCCCTTTCCAATCACAGCCACAATAACTACTTGGGAAATTGTGATGGCCCAGAGCAGCTGCTGGCGCGGCTCAGGCTGTGGGCAGGTTTCCTGTAATCTGTTGCCTAGGAACGTGGCTGCCCTGTCATTCGGCCTGTCCCCCTGTCATTGCTCAGGCAGCCCCCAGCAACATATCCTCCTGTCAGTCTTCTTGAGGGCAGCAGTGTGACCCTGGCTTAAACAGCGAGGGCCATCTGTGTAGATGATTCATGTGGCAGAAATACACACACAGAGGAAAGATCTCCAGCTCAGCTTTCCAGAACATTCTTTCCCAATTCCATTGCTTGGTCTCTATCTTCCCCTATCTCTGTGTCTAATTCTCTCCTTGGCCATGATCCTTCCCCTTAGATGTCTGGAGGAGACACCTTCCCTACATCCTAAGGTGCTTCTCCTCTTTTTCCTTTGTTCTTTTAACCTCCTCCTTCCCCTCAGCCCCAGACACCCCACAGGAAGGAGGCGAAGAAGCAATCCAGTGATCACACAGGGGCTTGGTTTGAGCTAACTCCAGCTTCTCCGTCCAGCACTCTAGCTGTGAGCGTGGCAAGTTAACCTTTCTCTGCCTCAGTTTCCTTATCTGCAAACAGAGATAATACTTGTATCTACCTCACAGAGTTGTTGTGAGATCCAATGAGAGAAAGCCATGTGGAATGTTTGGCACAGTACCTAGTACACAGTAATCACTGACTAAATGACAGATTTTATTATTATTACATCATTTGGTATCTGTAACAACAGTTCTGAAACTTGTCTATGAAGAAGTGCCTTGAAGTTATAGGAAAGCATGAGATTTTCACATTTTAAACTTAATGGAACACTGGTGTTCCAAGGAGCTTAGTTTGAGAACCGAGTCCTTAGCTTGGTATAGGTTGCCTCCCAGCCTGGCCCCAGCCCAGCGTCCCTGTATCCTCCCTGAGCCCTGCAGGCCTGCCAAACAGAGCCGACTTCTGTCTCTTAGACATAACTTGTGCTTTCCCAGTTCTGCCCATTTGTTCTCTTCTGTTTTGGCCTGGCATGCTGTCTCCTATTCTCACTTTTTTGAAATTCAATGCCTTCCAACAGAGTGCTGCTCAAATCCTACCTTCTCTGTAAAGCCATCCTTGACTACTTCTGATAAACTTTTTTCCTCCCTTGGACACATTCCTGGGGCACCCACTGAGACAAGCCCTGAGCTAGTTGAGGGGCAGGTGGTTATGGATAAGACACGTTTCCTGCCCCTGAGAGGTGCACAGTTTAGTGAGGAAGATGACACATGAGAATCACAATTCCTTGTAATAAATGCTGTAAGAGGGCGTATGCAGGAGAGCACAGAACAGGGAGTAATTTAACTTTGCCTAACCCAGTAAGAAAAGGCTTCCCGGAGGAGGAGATGCTTATGCTGGAGCTTAAGGCATGAAGAAGAATTTGCCAAGCAGAAAAAGGTGAGGGACGCCACACTCTCCTTTTCTCCCTCCTGCCTCATTGGCTGCTGCTTCTCAGCCTCTTCTTCTGGACTGTCGGTGTTGGAGATCCCCAGGATTCAATCCTTGGAAAGTTGCCTGCTTATCTACCACCACTCCTCAAATGATCTCATCTAGCCCCGTGGCTTTAAGTACCAGCTATGTGCTGTTGATCCTAAATTTGTGTCTCTAGTCTTGACCTCTCCTTGAGCTCCAGACTGGCCTATCCAACTGCCCACTTTCATTTTCTACTAGAATTTCTAGTGAGCATCTTACACTTGACATATCCAAAATCAAACTCTTGGTTTCCCTCCCAAACTTAGTCTCCCGTTGTTTTTCCTGTTTCAGTAAGTTAATAGCATTCAATCAGTTATGTAGATCAAAAACCTGTCATCCTATTTCTTCTTTTTCCTTCTTTCATAAATCCAATCCATAAGCCACTGTTGCAAAGAGAGTTTAAAATTCATCCTAAATGTAACCACTTCTAACCAACTCCACTGCTACCATCCCAGTTCAGGCAGCCATCACCTTGCACTTGTAACACTGCAGTAGCTTCCTAATTGATGTCCCATTTGTCACCCTTGCTGCTTATAGCCTATTTTTCTCACTGTAGCCAAAGTGATTCTTTTAAAACAAGTCGGATAAAATTACTTCCCTTGTGTAAACTCTCCAATGGCTTTCTCACTGCACTTAAAATCCTGGCTCCTTACCATGGCCTACAAGATGCTACATGATCTGTCCCTTGTCTTTCCATCTGACCTCATCTCCTGCCACTCTCCCTCTTGCTCACTCCTTGCTGTTCTTCAAAAGTGGCCTCTGTTCTTGCTGTTCCCTCTACCCCGACAGCTCTTCCTTAGCAAGTCAAATGACTTACTCGCTCACTTCATTCAGTCCCTGTTCATATATCACCTCCTGAGACCTGCTTCTGGTCATGATGAAGTCACAAAGACTGGACTTAACCTCCTTCTGCAAACAACTAAAAAGCTAGACAAAATACATGAAATAAATGTTTTCAGATTTTGGACAACAGACAGCTCAGTGATGTGATCCTCGAGGAAAGGGGAAAAAAACCAAGGTGAGTCCTACGGTTGCCTCAGCTTTCTGTCTGGGGCAATCTCCAGAACATGGGCACAAGGAGGGGGAACCAAAATAGAGCCCTGTGCCCTCAATGAGTTGAGGTGACAGAGATGAAAGTTTGGGAAGGGTGAGGTGGCTGCAATTCTTTGGGAAGAACTCTGAAAAGGAGGGAGCCAAGCAAGAAAAGAGCTCCAGAAACCTCATGGGATCCCCATGTGTCTTTGCTGAGTGCTAGGCCGTGCATGTGTGGAGTGCTGCTCCGCAAAGTTGGGCAAAGAATGGCCAGTAAACTGATAAGCTAAACAAATTCCGGAGCTCACACAAAGCAGGGAGACGTTCAAGCTCTGAAAGGCTAGTGTGGATAGTCCTTGATGACTACTGGGAGCATTCAATGGAGACTCTGGAGAAGTTATGCCTTAATGGACCAAATCTTCCCTGGAATGAAAGTTACTCTGGACCCAACCTAGTAAAGCTTAAACAGTAGGCCTTGAAGGTGTCAAACTAATCTGCAAATAACTAACTCCAAAACAGCCTAGCACTTTTTAAAAGAAGACAAAATCCAGACACTCAGCATTATAGCATTTGCAATATCCAGCATCCAGTAAAAAACCACTAGACATTTAACAAAGCAGGTAAAGTAACCCATACCAAGGGGGAAAATCAATAAAAACATACCCAGAAATATTAGAAATGATGAAACTAGTAGGAAAAGGATGTTAAAACAGCTATTATAACTATATACAAAAGTTTAAAGGGAAATATGTGCTTAATGAATAGAGAAATGAAAGCTATTAAAAAGAACCAAATGAAACTTCTAGAGAAGAAAACACAATATCTGAAACCAAAAGTTCACTGGATGGGATTAACAGCAGATTAGACACTGCAGAAGAAATGGTCAGTGAACTTGAAGACACAGCAATAGAATCTATCCAAAATGAAAGAGAGAGAAGAAAATGACTGGAAAAATAAATGAACAGACCCTCAGTGACCTATTGTACAATATCAGTTGGTTTAACATATGTGTAATTGGAGTTCCCTGAGCAGAAGAGACAAGGAAGACACAGGAAAATATTTGAGGATATGGCCAAAAATTTCCAAATTTGTTAAAAACTATAAACCCAAAATCCAAGAAGCTCAAGAGACTCTAAGGAGGATAAACACACACACACACACATCAAAGCTAATCATAATCAAATTGTGGAAAACCAGTGATAATAAGAAAATCTTAAAAGCAGCTAGAGAGAAAAGACAATTATGTACAGAGAAACAAAGAATAACCAAAAAGTTCTCATCAGAAACTGTGCAAGCCAGAAGAAAATGGGATGACAAATGTCACTTCCTTAGAAAGGCCTTCCCTGACCATTATATCTAAACCACCAAACCTTCCCCTCCACCTTCCGTGTCACCTTCTATGTTCTTACTTTGCTTTAATTATTAACTTGCTTGTGGCCTCTCTCTCCACTAGAATGTAAGCTCCAAGAGGGCAGGATGTTAAAGCGTCCTTTGACTTGTTCACTGCTTTATTCCCAGTGCCTAGAACAGTAACTAGTATTTAGTAGGTGCTCAATAAGTATTTGATAGATAAGGTTGTCTTCCACGCAGAAGAATATACAAGCAGAGAGCAGCAAAGCCTCCTAGAACCTCTAATAGTTCAGCATAATTAGAGCCCAAGATGTGCAGTAGTGAGTGTGTGGAAATAAAGCTGGAGTGTGAGACAGATGCCAGGTCATAGAGGAACTTGTAGGACATGCTATGGAACTTGGGTTTCACTCTGTAGGCAGAGATTGTAGGCAAATGAGTGTTACTATTCTACTTGTATTTTAGAAAAATTATTCTGGCAGCCCCTTGTCACAGATGAATCAGAGGGGAGAGTTTGAGAGAGGGAAGCTAACAGGGAAGCTATGAAAGTAGCCAGGGTGAAAGATGGTGCAGACCTGCTGTGGACTTGAAGCAGTGAGGGTGGACCAGATCTAGAAAGCTCTTTGGGAGGTGGAATGTACAGGAGTTGGGGAGCAGCTAGATGTAAAGGATGAAGGAGAAATTTTTGACTTAAGCGGTTGGGTGGATAAGGAATATAGGAGACAAAGTAGATTTTAGAGAAAGACGGTGAATTAATTATCTATTGCTGAGTAACAAATTACCCCCAAACCTCGCAGCTTAAACTAACAAATATTTATTATGTCACAGTTTCTGTGGATCAGGAATGTAGGCTTAGCTGACTGCCTCTGGTTCAAGGTCTCTCAGAAGGCTGCAATCAACAAGTTGGCCAGGACTGCAGTCATCTCAGGGTTTGGCTGGGGAAAGATCCTCTTCCTAGCTCACTCACATGGCTGTTGGCAGGCCTCAGGTCCCGCCTGGCTATTGGCCGGAGACATGAGTTCCTAGTTACCTGGACTCCTCCATAGGGCAGCTCACAACATAGCAGCTGGCTTCCCTCAGAGCGAGCAAGAGAGTAAGAGAATGCATCCCAAGATGGAAGCCACAGTCTTTTTATTACCTAATATTGGTAGTGACATCCCATCATTTCTGCCCTATTTTATTTGTTAGAAACAAGTAACTAGGTGCAGCCCACACTCAAGGGGAGGGAATACACAAGGGCATGAATACCAGGAGGTGGGGATCGTTGGGACCATCTTAGAGACTGCCAAGTACAGATAGTAAGTGTGGATGCATTGAATTTGAGGAGTCTGGGACCGCCCAGTTGGGAATACCCTGGATGCAGATGAATGTGTAGTTCTGGGGCTCAGGAGAGAATCCTCTCTCATTGGAAAGTAGCTTGGAGCCTTTGCCTGAGTTTACAATTAGTGGCTCAGGACCCTATTCTCCCCAACTTCTTTGGAAGCTTCTAGACGTCAGGGATGAAGGACAGATATCTTTGAATACCCAGGGCCCCTCAAGTAGGAGGTATGCAACACCTAATTGCTGATTGAATTGCTTGGATTGGGGCGGAGTATCATAAGATTGAAAAGTTCTCTCCATTTGACAATTCCTACTCTATCACCAAACCAGAAAGAGGTTTTCCCCTTTCTAAGCTGCAGGTTTCTGGTCTGCATAAAATAGGTGTTAGACTAGAGTAGTAGTTTTTCAAAAAAATACAAAGCTTTTTCTCAGTATGTAAAACAGGTAAAAGTTGATCTGATCTGGCCTCCCCAGTGCTTCCCCACAAAAGAATCTCATTTTGAAAAACACTGGACCACGTAAATTCCTGATTTTTCTGCCAGCTCTGATATTCCAGGATTTTATGACAAGATCATCTCTAAGCTCCTCCCAGTTCTGTGATTCTGTTTATTGAGATCCATTGGTGCTACATATTTCATCAAACTTTTGAAAAGAAAACAATTCATATATCCTTGAACCTGTGAAAAATGTAATAAAGCTGACCTTCGTTAAATGCTTACTATGCGTCAGGCACTGTGCAAAATATTTTACATTACATTATCTTTATTTGATCCTGTCTCTCCTACTCGATTGTAAGCTCCATGAGGGGAAGGACTTTGTCTAGTCCACTACTAAATTTCCAGAAGCTAGAATAGTTCCTGGAACATAGGAAGCATTCAATAAATATTTTATGAATGAATGAACTAAGGTATGTACTATTCTTATTCCCATTTTACAGATGAGGAAACTGGGTCTTAGAGCTGCTTAGTAACTTGCCTGTATTACACAAGTTGAAGGCAAAACTAAGATTTGAAATTGTCTCCTCTGGACTCCAAAGCCACTAATGCCGTTTCTTTTTGGTGGGTTAGTAGGAAACTGGAACAGGAGTTAGCATATACTGAGTACCTCCTATATGATGAGCATAAACCTAGGTCCTTTTCGCTTCCATTATCAACTACCCTGCAAGGTAGCCAAGAGAGGCTAAGCACCACACCTGGAGTCGTTTAGCTAGTGTAAGAGACTGAGCTGAGATTGCAGCCCACGTCTTTCTAACTCCAAAGCATTCCTGTACAAGACCCAACATATTCAACTACAGGCACCAACGTTTAGATTCCGGAAACTGTCGTGCCACTGGAGGGTACAGGTCAATACGGCTGATGAGGTTTACCACCTCCCTTCTCCAGCTTTCCTATGGCTTTATATCCAGAAAACCATGATGCATTGAACTGGGAAGAGTCTACCCGGCTGAGAAAGTAGAAGTCCAAACTTCTAAGATGTAGCAGAAAGTAAGCGTTGATGACTAACGATGATAAACGTTGGCACTACAGCCCGCTGTTCTCTGTAGCCTCATCACCATCACGTGTCCCAGACCAGGTCTGAAGTTAAACTGATGATGTCACCAGAGTCTCTTAAAGGCCTCATTACTCATATCCACTTGTCATATATTATTAAGCAGATCTATAATACATGTAACATTCTCTACTGAATTTCCATTCCTTTCTTTTCATGACCAGGGAAAGAAAAATAGACTGAGGATGACTTTTCCCAACATCTCATCCTTATTGCCCTTCGCTGAAGAATAACCTCATCTTGAATTACCCCCAAAAAATGGTCATTCAGGCTCTGATTTCATTAATAAAGATAAAGCTACAGTTTAATAATTATCATTTAACTAATGCATATTCTATACAGACAAGTAAATGGATTTCCCCTCATCTTTTCTTCTTGAGTCCACAGAGGAGGGGATACAGCTATATTTTTTCCTTTCTCTCCTTTGTTCTCCACATTATGTTTTGAAACTTTGTGATTATATCAATTCTGTTAGAAGCTTTCTACCTTATCACCTCCTATAGAAATAATGAGAGTCCTCTCAAGAATCTGACATCCTCGTAGTTGGAGGCTGAATCTAATTAGGACCTGTGATCTCAAGGATGAAGAGGAGTTAGCTAGGGGAAGGACTGTTTCAGGCAGAGAGGACGAGATGCACAGGTGGCTTACCCCAGCATAGGGCTTGTGAGGAATTGAAAGAGGCCAGAAGAAGACAAAGCCTCATCTGAGGCAACATGCTGGATTCTAGAGATGTGTCCAATAAATGGTGTTGGAGTCAGCCGTGGGTGCAGGCGGCTTCGTAGGTACAAGGCTTGTGCAGTCAGACAGCGCCCCGTGCTCAGAAGGGCTCCATGCCTGGTTTAATGCTTTGTTGTCACTCTCATAAAGTTGTTAATACTTTTTGAACAAGGGGCCCTGCATTTTCATCTAGCACTGGGTCTCACAAAGTATATAGCCAGTCCTGCTTGGGTGTGAAATCCAGCTCTGTCACTTACCAGCTAGGCAGACTTGGGGAAATACATTGGCCTTTCTGAGACTCAGTTTCTGCTTCTGTAAAACGGAGAGCATAATCCCTCCTTCAAATACACTCTCATAAGGATTAAATGAGATTATAAATAATTGGTGCATTGTATAGTAATTGGTGCCCAGTAGGTGTCTAATAAATATTTGCTTCTCTTTAGCTAAGAAGGTATATCAGAATCTCTGGGGGATTTGTTGTTCAACATACATTTGCCTGCGTTCTGCTCTGAAAGCTTCTGACTCACAGGTGTGGGTTGAGGGATGAGCAGTGGTTTTGAAAGGGGTCCTTAGTGATACTGATGTACACCAGAGGTTAAGAAAGGAGCCTTGGGTTTTCAGAGACCTGCTAAGAAGCAACTTAATAGAGGAGAGCAGGAGAGGGTGAAATTGATGGACTACCGCTGATCCTTAACATAATAAAAAACCTGTTACAGAAGAAAGAGGTCATCATCTTATAGCACTACAGACAACACCCGTAGTGCTGAAATGCACTATGGGAACTCATCCCATTATCAAGGTTCCTACAAAATTTTCTGCTGTCCATTTGACCTGACAAGTACACCCAGAAGGAGAGGGGCTGTGACAAGAGAAGCCAGGGGCAAGACCCAGGTTGGGGGCCAAGCTGATTTGAATTTATTTTCACCTTAATGATCCTAATGCCATACTCAATTCCCGAAAAGAAATTGTAGCTAGAGGGAGTAATTCTGAATTATGTTTATCCTGCCCAGATTTTAGGCTTTGACATTCTTCTAATGAAAAATCTGAAGCCTATACTACTTGAAGTAAATGCAAATCCCAGCATGAGAATCGAACATGAACAAGAAGTAAGTATTATGGGTATCTCATTGAATATATTGCCATACAACTGAATATTCCCACTCTCATGTTGTTCATTTGGCTAAAAAGATTCAGTATTCCCAAATTTTCACAGCAAAGTTCTGTTCAAGTCTTAATAATTCCAGTTTTGTTGAGCTCTGAACATAGTCTATTAATATAAGACCTTTTCGACCTATGGTAATTTCCCAGCATGCCGTTCTTCCAATTTTTAAGGTCTGCAGACGTAGAAACAGTAGAGCCTTCCCAACAGTTTTGACATGAACTAATTAGTTAGCCTCAGGAGATGAACTAATTGAAATTCTATGAATATGATTTAGCCATGTTGACATGCTTAAATCACTAAGATAAATAGTACATTTAACAGTGGTTATATTTTTCTCCTCCCTAAAAAAATGCATACAAAAGACTAGAAGGAAATACACCAAATATTAATACTGGGTTGTGGGGAGACTATGTGAATTCTTTTAATTTTCTTAACCCCTTTCTATATTTCCAAAGTTTCTACAATGAGCATGTATAATTTTGATAATCAGAAAAACAGCGCTCTTTTTCCTCTTCATGTATTTTGTTGATTTGTAAAAAGAAATTGACATTTTTAAGGCAATATAAGGAGAGCCTTTAAAAAATTCTCGTCTATAGATTAATATAAGCAAAATCTAACAGTAGAACCAGTGGATCTAGTGGGAGGATCGGATACTGATAGTTACTTGGCACTGAATCACTCTCTCCATTGTAACACACAATCCTTCCCCATTCAAGCTTTCTCCAGGGGTGTTTGAAAATGTCCCCAGCCTCGTTGATGAAGAAGTGAAAGTGGCTGTCATCAGAGACACACTGCGCCTCATGGACCCACTTAAGAAGAAAAGAGAGAAGCAGTAAGTGTTTTTTATATCATTTATTTCTATCAACTCTGCTTCCCGTGTCCTAAGCAGGTAGGTTAAGTTCTTGGAACGCGTTAACATTGTGAGTGAGATTTACATATTAAACCATCTAGTAAGTCATATTGTCATATCTAAATATCACTCCCCAGATATAGTGACTCAAAATCAGGAGATGGAGACTTATAATATGAATCTAACATTTGGAGTTCAGCCAATGAATTTCTAGCTGACTGAATCTGGAAAGTCTCTTCTAAAAACACAGTGATAGAATTTCCTCCCATCCACCATTGTTCACATAGTGCTTCTCTTTGAAATCCTCAAGCATAGGGAGAGAAGACAAAACGCTGGAGAGGTGGGCCACAGGTGACTTGGACATGGTAAGGATCGCTCCCTTTTTATTTCCTTCGTGGTGTTTACACACTTGCAGTATAAGCTTTTTGTTTCAGAATCTACAGAGCCAATTTAATGAACTTCTGGCAGTTCTATAATATTTACAACAGTTATCATTTCTCTCTTTCCCATTGGTGGCAGTATGTGCCCCGCCCCTCCCTCCGTGGAATCACCCCTGAAATGAATGACATTTCACTTGGGTATTTTGTTTGTTTTGTTTTTACCAAATTCTTGGCTCTTACAAACCAAGGGTTGGGTAAATATCATTGTGCCTGTTTTAGGCAAAAAAAAAAAAAAAATCAAACACAGACACTTGAGATAGCTCTCCTCATACCCCTGACAAATTAGGTTAACTCAAACGCTTCCAGACATGTAAAGCACGTGTCAGCTGTGCTTCAAGTCTTCAAGGAATGCTGACTTCCCCAAGCAAGTGGTGTTTTGCATGTTCTTCTACTGTGGCCCCCCAGCAACTGGGCTGAAGCCCAAATATTGTTAGAATCACCCTACAGTAGTGCTTCTCCCCTTGGCTGCACACTAGAACCATCTGGAGAGCTTTCATAAATACCAGTGCATGGGCCCCCTCTTCTAGAGATGCTGATTTTAATTAGCCTGGGCCGGAGCCCTGGCCACAGAAATATTTTAGGTTCCCTAGGTGATTCTACTGTGCAGCCAAGCTTGAGCACCACTGCCTTGCAGGAAATGTCACTGGGAAGGAGTATTTGTCATATTCTGAGTCAGGCTGGATGGTGCCTGCTCGGCTGGGTTCTCCTCCAGAGTGTTCTCACTGTGTGAGGCACAGATTGCCATTGTGGGCAAGACTCGGCTGAGAATGTTCACCTGTAGTTGGAATGAGCCGATTCTGCCAGATGTGGCTTCCACTGATTAGAGCTTCAAAGTGGTGGTGTGTCAGGTCTGCCGAATCATTGGAGCAGCTCAGACACCAAGGCAGCCGGGTAATGTGTCCCCTTGTACACACACGTAGCCGCTTTCTTTAGCCATCCCTAAGGAAAAGCAGTGGATTAATTGCAGTTTAGTCAGATTAATTGCAATAAAACTCATTCCTTGAAAATCTACTCTCTAATGGTTATTGATCTCACCAGTAGAATTGAGGTCTTGAGGGACTTTACCTCACTTTGGGGAGATTTTGGTGGCTATCTATGCCAGGATGGCACAGCAGTACAGTTTTTTAAAGATGACCTTGACACATTAACATCCTGATTCCTTTGGTGGGAACAAGTGCAAAGGCCATGTGTGGCCTGAGCCTCTTCCTTAACCTCTGCCACCAAAACCGTGAAGATATGTGAGAGCACCACTGTATTTTCGCATTAAACAGCTTCAAAATACAATTAGCTTCTTTTTCTTATTCTAGTTGTTTTTCTGTACCTGCCATTCTGTATAATCCACATGAGCTGCAGATCTGAAATTTAATAGCGATGAGGCACAGGACCATTGGGAAGGACAGGAAAGGCATTTTACAACTTATCAAGTCACATGTAGCAGCATCTCGTTTTTAATTTAAAAAGCGCTGACTTTTTTTTATTGATAACCAGGAACAGTTAGAAATTCAAGAACCTGACTTCAATTCTAATATAAAAACCCTTTCATATCTCCCTTTTCCTACCTACAGTGTAAGGATATATGTTAATAGCTAAATGTCACTTACTGATATTTTCCCTTAACTTCACCTTTAAAAAAAAACAAAAACCAGCAATGACTGTCCATGAAAGCACTTTGTAATCTGTAAAGTGCATTTATATGTAAGATATTATTATTATCATTTTGATAACTCTACCATGCAGAGAAAAAGGCTGAAATTATTCTCACTCCTTCGTGTAGAAATGTTTCAGAATAACTTGAAAAATCATCATACTTATGCCCACAGAAAATGCACAGTGTTGCAGTGCTGAATCATATGTGTCCAAATCTGAGACCATGTCACGCCAAGGGCAGAAAATGATGTCACACAGACTTCTAGGCTGGAAGTTACCTTTAGAAGCCAGTTTGTTGTGTTTGCATAGGATCCAACCTAAACCTTTTAAAACAAATGGTATCCTAGCCTTTCCCTTCAACTCTTGAGCAAAAACTGGTCTGAAGTATCCCTCATTGTCAGCAAGACTGTTGAAGTGGGTCTTCACTTTCCCCGCACAGACTGAAGAAGAAGGTAGAGAGATGTCCTGGTGTCTCTAAACTGCTCTGGGAAGGTGCAGGGGGCATTAGAAGGGCACCAGACCCATGTGTCCGTGTGTCACACATCTTCACACACCTCGGGGGCTTGCACGCTGGGTCAGTTTCGTGGTGGGACTGAGAGCAGTCCTCGTGCCTTCTGCGGGGAGAGGAACTGGCAATTCTGCTGATACACATCTTGGCATAGTTGAAAGAACTTTCTCTTGAGCTGAAGAGACTGAGATTCAAATCCTTACCTTGGCAACATTACATCACTGTCAAATGGGGATAATGACGTTTAAATGAAACACCGTGAAAAACTTTTAATATATAGTAGGCACTTAATAATGCTTAGTTTACTATTCAACAATAAAATTATCTACTAGAACATGAAAAAACAAACAAAAAATAATGCTTAGTTAGCATTCTCGTTCCTAGTATACTTAAAGTAGAGTTTTGAGTTTAAAACCAATGACATATCCTAAAACGGAAGCTGCTGGATCACTGTGCACTAGGATTGACATTGGAGCTGGTGGTCAATGGAAGGTTCTGTTTCCAGGTAGCAAGATGTCAGCTGTATTTATTTGTTGGGTTAGGAGAAAATGCCTTTGGCCCCTGAAGGAAGAAAAGAGCTGTCATATGAGAACTGTTGTGAACTCCGATGATGTTTTGTAATATCTAGTGACTCTGTGGATTTTCATACCAGGGTACTTTGCGGGCACTGTAGGGACACGGGAAGGGGAGGGCTAATGGGGTGGGACTCTAGAACCACCATATGGTCAGGAAAATCAATGGAGAATTTCCCCTTTCCTCAAGGTATTTGGGCAGCCTAAGTCTTTCTTCTTTTAAAACTTCTATCAGAAGTAGAAGCGAATAAATTGCGTTCCCTGATTATTTTAAAAACAAGGTGATTCTTCCATCAATTGATTGAATTTTGGAAGGTCAGTTTACCCCGGGGGAAGCCATTTTACTAGCATTTTTCTCCTTTTCTTGAATGTAGATATTTCTGGTAACTGAATTCCTTTCTCAGGAATCATAACCCTTTAGGATCCTGGAATGAAGCCAGAGACAGGCCTGGAGGGATCTGAGGGGGTTTTCTCGATATCATGATGCCACGCCATGCTGGGAGCTGGGGTGTAGACTGCTCGCCTCTTATTCAAAAGTGTATACTTGGAACATGACTTATATAAGGCACAGAAGCCCCCTTTCCCACAGTAACATTTCTCCATCCTCTCTCAGTTTCATTTACCTCCCATCACCATAACAACTGGGGTATTACAAAGGCAGGAGTCAGCTGCCAGGGCTGCTTTTGCCCTAATTCAGAGAGGTTGGTCCTCTGACGGCTTCTTTGGGAGCTCAGGCTGCACGTCTTACCTTGAATCCAAACATATCTCTTGGGTCTCGTGCCGTGTTTAGAACAAATAGATTCGGTGAATCCCCAAATTAGGTCGATTCCACATAGAATCTAGGATACTGATGAAACATTCTTAAAAAACAGAGATCAAAGAATCTCCCAAGGGCTCAGTCTCATGGCTGGGGCTTGTAGTTTGACCAAGGAATGTCACTCTGTCCTGTCCCGAAGAAGAATATCGGAAACATATTAATCAGAGATCCTCCAAGGCCACATCCCTGCCCCTTAAATTGGCAGTACTGCTGACTGACATGCCCTCAACCATAGGGAAGAGGGGTTCCCAAATCCTCTAGACTATACATGCCTTCATAAATGGAGAACATTATCTTTCTTATCAGAGATGATTCTTCTGGAAATAGACATTCTTTTAGGAGAATCATTGGACCGTCCCGCCAAATGTCCTGTCCATGTGTACACAGCTGACATTTTGTTGAAATTCTGGGGTTTTCTTGATTCCTAAGGCTTCCTTTGTAGCCAGACCCTACAGATCAGCACACATTGACCCCCAAGAACACTTGAAAATTTCAGGTGAATCAGGAGTCTGGGTCACAGAGAGAGGAATATTTGCAGCTTCATTTGCATTTCATTTACACCACACGTGGTTTAGTGAAACAGGTATTGGTTCCTTAGAGTGTTTACTGAGCACTTACAGAAGTGAATTAGCTCACAGGCCAGTAGGAGAGGCAAGACCCACACATAAATGTCTATAAGGTGGAAAGGGAGAAGTGCCCTAAACAAAAAGACAAATTGCTAAAGGAGAAAAAATGTAGGGAAAGATTATTTCCTGACGAGACGAGTCAAAAAAACACCGACATGGTGGAGGTGGCACTTGAGCTGAGGTTTAAAGGATGAATAATATTCGAAACATGAAAATGGTTGGAAGGACGTCCTTGGTGGAGGAAGCAAAGGCACAGGGCTCTGTTGGGGAACTTAAGGAATTCAAATCAGCTGGAGAGACAGGTGCGTGAAGTTGATTAGTAGAGAGGAGGTACTAACGGGGGGGGGGGGGTCGTAGATGGAGACCCAGAGGCCACAGGGGGGTGGCCTTGAATGTCAAGCAGGAAACCAGAGCTCGTTTTCAAGCTGGAGTACATGAAGGCTTTCAGGGTGTCTGTAAGCCCAGAAACTACACAAAATTTTGAGAATATGTGTATTTTTCCCAGAGAAAAGCCCAGAAATTTCATCATATTTTTAAAAAGTTAAGAACCCAACAGTCCCACTATCATTGGAGGCTACAGGGAGCTGGAGCAATTTGTCTAAGGTTGGAGTGTCGTGGCTTCAAGATACATTGTGCCCTCCATACCTCGAAAGGTCTCACATTTCAGATCGCAGTCAGCAAACCAGAAAAAAGTGCGTGTATTTTCAAGTAAGAACAGACAGGAAATGACTAATGATAAGTGCATTATGTTATGTACAAGAAATAAAACCAGACAACTCTCTTCCATTTGAAAATGTTTGAGCATTAAGTCAGAAGTAACCAGTAAAAGCCTCTTTTGCATGAAGTTTGTCGAGCAGGAACCATTTCCGAGACTTATGGGGAAGGTGGAATTTCCTGAGCTGATGTGTGAGCGTCATTTCAGAGGCCATTAGACAGGAGCCGAGCCCCTCCGCCGGCAGGCAGGCCTGCTCTCCCTCTCGCCTGCGGGAGGAGCAGACGGAAAACCAGACGACCATATGGCCAGTCCATCGCCATTATGGGGAGACGGCAGTGTGGAATTCTGTGTGGGCCCTTCCAGAGTTATTCCAGGTAGTGGTGGGGTAGCAAATGTATTTGGAAATTTCCTTATGAGTCACTCCAGCGAGGCTTAAATGTCTGTGTGCTTTTAAATCAGGAGTTGCTAGCTTTTAGGAAGGAGGCAGTGTGGTGTGGGCTCAGGAGACCAAGGTTTTGGTACCAGTTCTGCTTGGCCTCAGATAAGACACTATAGTTTCCTGCACCCAGTTGCCTCATAAGAAAAAAACATCAAAGGAATAATAATAGCTTCTCTACCTCTTTCACGAGGAGCTGGTTCTGGAGTGCTTACTGTGCACGGCACGGTGGTGTTTACACGTGTTCCCATTTCATCCTCACAACAGCCATGTGCGGTAGGTGCTACTGCTGCTTCTGTGTCATAGACAGGAGACTGAGGCTTGGAGAGGTTGAGTGACATGCCCAAGACCACACCACTTAGAAGCAACAGACAGAGATTTCAAGCCAGGTCTGTCTAGCTGTTGCCTTGAGAAAGAACGGATATGAAAGTATTTGGCACACTAAAGAGATGGGTGCCCAAGAGGGATTATCATTACCTGGCTGGGTTGGTGCCTTCACTGTAAACTTTGGGGCAGGGACTCGTCTCTTTATCTTCAAGCACCAAACGTGAGTAGGTGCTTAGGAGAGATTGATGATCTCCTGTGACGAAGTCTGTGGCCAGCTAGGTGGCCACTTCATTTTCAATAACGTTCAAAACCAGAATGAATAAAATGCAAGCCAACGTGCAGAGAACATCAGCGTCAAGCAGGATCTGTGTTGCGACACAAGAGAGAACAGTATCAGACAGAAAATGATTCACGTGCAGTGTGCGTCCCCGGCTGGGAACATGCTGCAAGTTCAGAAAAAGGCAGTGTGAGCCAGGGATTAGGTTGAACCATATGAAACCATTGACATTAGACCTTTTTTTTTTGGACCTACAAGATTGGCAGTTTCCTATGATTCAGCTAACAGATGGGCTGGAGTGGTCAAGGCAGGCTTCTTGAAGGAGATGGGGCTTACATTTGCTTGGGCTAGGTTTGGTGAGAAAATATAAGTAAGCTTAGGGGAGGAAGGATGGAGGCAGGAAGCTGGGGCCAAGGGGGCAGGCAGGGCTGGGGAGGTACGTGGCCAAGACCGCCAATCATGCTTACAAAGAAATGCTCTGGGATGGAGAGGACAGATGCTTCTTCTCTGCTTTCCATGTCTTATTAAATTTTTTTTCTTGTTATAAAAGTAATATGTGCTTATGGTAGAAAGATTGGAAAATATGAAAAGTGTATAGCATGAAATAAAAACCTCCCTCAAATTCAACTACCCAGAGTTAACATTTATTAACTTTTTAGTTCACAAAAATAGTATAATTTTCTTCTGTCTATATTGTTTTATGGTTGAGGCCAAACTGTCTGTATAGTTTCAGTATGCTATTTTTATTTTTCTCCATTTTATGTGACAGTAATTTCCCCTTCTTATTAACAACTCTGTAAACATCATTTTCATCAATGGCTGGGCCAGAGTCTGCCTCCGTATGGATGAATGTTTGGTTTATTTCCAGCATCTTGTGCTTAAAGCTCTGTATGCAAATTAGAATGTTGTTTTAGCATAGAGAGAGCCCCTGAGGAGGAGGACTGGGGATCCGCTCGGGTTTTTAATGCACAGGTGGGAGATCAGAGTTGGTAGAGTGGGAGCCCTGGAGTCAGATGCTCTGGGGTGAATCCTGGCGCTGCTGCTGAAAATGGTACAGTTTCCTCCCCTCTCTGTGCTTTGCTTTCTTCATCCATAAAAGGGAGTTTGCAGTCGGATGTTTTTAAATCTGCAAAGCAATGAGAACTTCTTAATTTGGAGGGAGGTAAAAATATTGCTTATTCCTAAAAGAATATTTGTCGTGGGAAATGTCCAATCTGAATGTATTTAAACAAGTCAAACTATATATATAACCTGGGGGCTTTCTTTTTTAGGGAAGAAAAAGTGTGAAGGAAGAAGTGGTGGAGTAAGTGGGAAGGAGGCTCCAACAAGTGACAGGTTAATCTTTGGCTGCGAGGATGGATTTGATTTCCCTCTAATTATCTGCTAGATTAAAAGAAATGAAAGATCAAAATTAAAGCCAGTTTTAGTCATCATTTGAAAGCCCTTGGTTATCACACCAAATGCTGGGCAATATTCTCCAGCTGCCTTCTTTCCCTTCCTTTTTACTCAATTTCTATTTTTTCCTTCACTTTAAGCAGCAACAGAGCCCCTCACAGCTGTCATCACAGAGGCTAATGTGAGGGGGGGAGGGTGGAATCCGCCCCCAGGCTCCTCCTCCGCTGGATGCTCACATCCTGAGTGAGAAGCACAGCGTTCCACATCTAATATGGAGCTGGCTGTTCAGTGTGGGCACTTCCTGTCGGGTGGATGTCTTCATTTGTCAGAGAGGATCACTTCCTTCCCCAGACTGCCCATGCAGCACCAGAGGTCAGCCTGGAGAAGCTGCTAACACATGCATGAATGAATGCATGTATGCATGCCCGAATCAATGAGAGTTGAGGGCTCATTATGTGTGGGCCCTGTGCTAAAGGCTGCGTCAGGGATGATGTGAGCCTCTGTGAGGTGCAGGATGCAGTGGGAGCACGAGCAGCAAGGTGAGCGGGATGGAGGCAGTGAGAGGGGCCCAGGCAGAGAAAACAAGCACCCGTGAGGACCACAAGCAGGACAGACGATGGGGCTCTCAAAGCACGGAAAGAACTCCAGCTGCGTGGTTCACAAAGCTTGGAGCTGGAAGCAGTCCAACTGTCCACCAACAGAAAGTGCACTGATCGTGGATATTCACTCCCTGGAACACTATATGTCAATGCAAATGCACGACTGTAGCTCTGAGCATTGATACTGATGTTGAGCAAAAGAAGAAAGTCATGGAAGGATATCTATAGAACGGTTCCAATGAGATGAAATTAAAAACAGGCAAAACTAAACTTTATTTTACAGAGATATAACCCTAAGTGGCAAAAATATGAAGAAAGCAAGGAGGAATGATCAGAGAGTTTAAGATGGTTACTTCTGGGCAGGGATGGGGAGAGGGAGATGTGACCGAGAGGGGCACAGGTGGGCACCTGAGATCCCAGCTGTGCTCTGTTTCTTAACCCGGGTGGTGGCTGCAAAAGGATTATAATTAACAGGAGGTCTGGGTTCAGATCCTACCTCTGCCACTCTTTCTGGCACATTCTTTAACTCTGTTCCCAGCATTTACTCCACAGCAGCATGCTCATAGAGCTCCCCCTGCTTGCTGGCTCAGCTGCTGGGCACTGAAACATCCTGTCTTCAAGGTACCTTCTGCATATCCTCCTGGTGTCTTAATTTACTCTTAGGCGTTCGGAGTTGTGCAGGTGCCTTGTGTCCTTCACAGGCACTTGGCTCCATGCCTGGCGGGAGGCGTGACGGAGGAACGGAGCTCGTGGAGCAGGCAGGGAGGCTGTCTCTGCACCCCCGCTTTAGGGGGCTTCCCCAGTCAGCCTCCCCTTGTACTCCTGACCGTCCCTGCCATCATCGCCCCACAGCTGCACAGTGCTCTGCAGTTCAGGGTCATTTAAAGCCAGTGATCTGAAAGAAAACTCATCCAGCCATGCAAATAGGCAGGGTATGAGTCATGATCCCCATTTTACAGGCGAGGAATCGGAGACTCAGAGAGACACACAGCATCCCACAGGCGTGGGGTTTTGGGACTCTACACGTCAGAGAGGGATTGCCTGTGATAGGAACGTTTACCCATGGTGCAGATCTCCTAGCCGAGGCCTCAGATGGGTTGTATTTCTGCACACCATGACCTCTTTGAGGTCCTGCAGGTGCCAGTGACTGGACTCTGTCCTCAGAGGCCTGATTAGCAAGTGGGACTGGACCTCCTGTGCTGGGAGCAAAGGGTCAAGGAAAAGAAAATATCCCATTGTTAGTTTGAAAGGTTGTTATGTGGGAACATGGCTGAAATTTGCAAGGAGATTAAGCTCAAGGAAAAAAAAAAACCTTACTTTGCCTAAATAATAAAGGTTGACTCAAAGGAGTAGTGAGTTCCCTGTAGCTGAAAGTATTTAAGCCAAGATGAAATAGCCACATATAGGGAAGGAGCACCAGCTCTAGGATTGGACAGGCATGGGTTCAGTGTCTGGTCATGTGATCTTGGGCCAGTCACCTAACCTATCTGAGTCCCGGTTTCCTTATCTGCACAATGGGGTTAATGGTGCCTACAGTGCAGGTTGGCTGTGAGGATCAAATAGGGGACCAAAGCAGATCTCCGGGTACACTGATTCCACAAGTATCTCCTGAGTTCCTATTAAGTGCATGACATATGTTATCTGGTTTAATTGTCGCCAATTTGCATGCACGCCTGCCCCTACATTTGTGGGGCCTGAGAGAGTACACATTCTGGTCCCAGCCTTCTGCCAGGCCCTCCTTCTCTTCCCACTCCTGACTCCATCCACCACTGCAGAGGGTGGGAAGATTCTCCAGTTCACACCCAAGCTCTGCCCACACCAGCCCCCACCCCCAACAGGCTCTCATTGGCCATCCCTCACGTCTAGGGGGGAGCACACCAGAAGCAACATTTGCCTTTGGGAGGATGGACTCCAGCCATTTCAGAGGGGAATTCCAGGGTCCTGGGTACCCAGAGCAGGTGCCCAGAGGACATGGGGCACGGGATCCATGTGGGCATGTCTCTTTGGCCCCAAGGACTCCTTGCCCCAAGGAGGCTGCCGGAGTTCGGCTGAAGTAGGACCCTTTCCAGTGCAGAGCCCAGGTCAGGGGCCCGGTTGCCAGGATCTAAGTGCAGTGTTTTCTGCAAGATTCTTAAGTGGTAGAGCTTAGTTATCTTGGGTGTGCTCAGCCATGAGCCATTCTGGGGCCTCAGCAGCAGGCTGAGAGGAAAGGGACAAAGTCAGGAAACAGGGAGAGGGCAGAGGGCTGGGAGGGATGGGACATTGGGACAGGGCCAGCAGCCCAAATTATAATCTGGGTCAGGGTTCTTATTTCCATGGCAGTGAAGGGAATCTGTGGGCAGGGTGTTGCTATGAGTCCCCGGGCAGTGGCAGAAGGAGCCTCCTGATTCTGGGCTCTCTAGGCAGTTTGAGGGAGAACAGAGAACACAAGTGCCTCCCTTGGGAGTGGAGCTGGGGCTGGGGAATGGGGAAGAGAGTGACAGGGACCAGGCCTCAGCCATCTAGCCTGGAGTTTAGGAGAGAACCACGGCCCTGTTGGAATAGCCAGCATGGCAGCAGGGACGGCACAGCTGGGCGTTAGAGTATGGATCCCCTTCTGCTGGTGCTTTGGAGTCTGCTAATGTGCATCCTGCTGAGGTCAGCACAGGCTGGAGGGCTGGACGGAGGCAGAGTCCTTGGATGCAGGACCTCAGAGCCTGCAGCTAAGTAGGGGCAGAGGGGAGCGGCCGCCCAGGCTGTAGATGGGCGGGCCGCAAACTTTATCGGGGTTTGGGAACCACCTGGGAGTGTGCATTGAAGCCCAGATTGCTGAGTCCCACCCCCAGAGTTTCTGATTCATATGCATTTCTAACAAGGTGCCAGGTGATACCGATGCTGCTGCTGTCCAGGCACGACGCGGCACTTTGAGAACCACGTGCCTGCCAGCCTCCTCCTGTCTGTCCCACACCACCTGAGGACTCTGGGCAGCAGCCCCTGCTGGGCTTTGGCTCTGTGCTCTCAGCCGGGAGTCAGTAGGACTCATCCTTGTGCATAAGAGATGGACGATGCCTCTGGTGAAGGAGGCGATTGGTGACAGTTTGCTAATAACACGGAGACCAGTACGCCCCAGTTCAATACCACTCCACTCATAGCTGGTGTGTATATTGCATGTAGCCACAGAACTGAAAAAGCAAAACAGGGCCACTTCATAAATTCACATGTTTATTAATCTATTTCCTTTCCCTGCCTTTCTGTGCTGGTTTCTTAAGACAAGTAAGATATTAAATGATTGTAAAATCTAACCTTTAAGGCACAATCAAATCCTTTTAAAACAATTCTTCTAATGAGGGAAACATTGCAGATTTTTCATCTCTTCATTCTCTTCCAGCCGGTTTGCAGGCAAAGTCCTAGATGCATTCTTAATTTTGACTCAGCCTTTCTCTACAGCTGAATAAGTCGTGGGGAAAATTTTTTCTCTAGGCAGCAGCAACATTTCTATCTCATCTGCTTGGTTTTGCACTGTAACATGGCAGCTCGTGGGGCTGCTCTTTTGAACCTAGATCCTTCTAGGAATGCATCCTTCGTGATCAGTAAATATATCAAGGTACAGATTTCAGCCATTTAATTATTGAAAATGGGAATGCTTCCTTGCCTCATGAATATTTTAAAATGGAACAGTAGACAAATTGTATTTCATTCCCAAATTTCACTGTAATTCTGAACCACTCCGTATTTCGGAATTATCTGATTGCCCCAGTGCTGTGGGCTCTATTTTTCCTCAGGGAATTTGGTAGCAGAGTTACTTTGTTCCAAACCGTGGAGAAGTCCAAGACATTTATGGGGAACAGGTCATCTTAGCACCATTTAGTTTGTCTTTGGATCTGTAAATATCCTTGCTGGAAATGGACCTTGAAGAAATGCTTTTTATAAATGGGGATGTAACGTTGTATAGTGGAAAAGACAAAAGTTTCTAGAATTCAGTGGGCCTGGGTGTGAATCTTGACTTTTCCTTGTGCTCACTGTGAAATGTGGGTCAGTTACTTAACCTCCCCAAGTCTCAGTTTCTTCATTGGTAAAATTTGAATAACAGTAATAACTACTCAACAGGATTATTGTGATCATTAAGTGAATTGAAGTACTTAAATACATAGCATAACGACTGGACATGATAAGTATTTAGTAAGTGGTAGTTATTTTATAATTATCCTTATTGTTGTTATTATATAAAATGCCTATTACAGTGCTGAGCACATAGGAGTTCAATAAATGGTAATAATTATTATGATTACCATTATCATTATTATAATTCTTACAGATGGACATCTATTAAAAATACAGTTTTCCACTATGCAAATTATATGTTTTATTTTTTTAAGATATTTGAGCCAACAGGAACTTATATAAGTAAATGGACAGCTTAATGAAGTTTAGCAAGATAAAAGTAAATCTACGGTGCCTATATAAATAGTTTAATTAAGATAATCCCTGATGCAAAACATTTGTTCAGTTTGTGCCTCAAATTGAAAACGGGTTCCACAGATTTTTGGGAACTTCTCCCCTCTGTTGTGTGTGGGTAGGGGGACCTTAAATAAGAACAGTCTTCCCATGGAAAGGCAGCTCTGACCGTGGGAGACGACCTGGGCCGGAGTCAGGGTCCCGGGCCTCACTCTGATTTTGACTTTGGGAAAGTCCCCACACTTCTCTGGGCTGTGGTTTGTTCATTTCTAGAGTCTTTGATGGTGTGAAAATGCTGCAATTCTCTAAGTGCATGTGATTTATTCCCTTTGAAAAGAGAGATGTAAAAAATAAAAAGGAAGATTTCATCCTTTAAAAATGCTTAGACTCTGCAAATTTTGCCAGTGGCTTTTAAAACACTAGGTATTAGGTGCCAGCTATTTGAGTGCGGCTTAATTGGAAGTTGTGTTTATTATCTGGAGTGGATGTGCTTACACTAAGTGTGTTTTTGACAGTCTCTCACCATCCACCTTCTTGCTTCCAACCAGAATCGTTTGCTTCTCTACTGCATTCGGAAGAAACACTTTAGGCCTGGTTACGAACGTTAATTAGTTTGAAGAAGAGAGGCACGATTGTGTTTCTAAAAATAGTTCTGGTACAGAAGGCCGTTTTTTGATGCCATTACAATCTGGGTGCTTCATGAGGGTGACATTATGAGGCTTTGGATCTATTCTCTGCCCAAGTTCATTGCTAGCATCTTTGAAATTAGCGACCCAGTGCTTGTAACAGGATAGAATGGTGCTGATCACTGTGCTTAGCTATTGTAGATGTGGCCCAGTGTCCCCCATGGTTTTAATCTTAGCATTATTCGGCCATTTGTGTTCGTGGGAAATCTTTCTTCTGGTCTTAGAAGCCTGTTGACTTGGCCTGTGATTGTGTAATAGTGTGAACGTGTGGTATCGGTGATGTGGACAGACAAGTATTGCCGTGGGCAACAAATATAAGAAAGGGAAGGGACACTGGTGTGGGAGATCCGGGTCCTCGTCTTGGCTCTGCCACTAACTCACTTCAGGCCCACACACCGCAGGCCAGGCACCGTGTTGGGGCGTGTGGATGTGAAGATAACTCAGCATGGCTCCTCTGCCCAGCTCCATCATCTGGGCTGTCTTGATCAGTTCACTGAGAGCCTTGGGCTTCATTGCTGAGGACCCTTCCTGTTCTAATATTCCGTTAGCTCCATTATTGATCATAATAATAGTAATAAGCCTCAGGCTTGTTATTTGGTAGAACTTCTGCAGCAGGTAAATCTCTGGATGAGTTCCAAATTATAGATAGCTCCAAAAGTGTGCTTGGTTTTTGAGCTTGGTTTTATTTTGGGGTTTTTTGGGGGAGAAGGAAGAGGCAGTCTCCATAAACTGGTTCTTAGCTCCTTATTAGTAGTTGGGAAATGCTTTGGTTAATTTTCTATTCTGGGCTCTTATTGGCATTCAAATCGCTTTCTATATTACCTCGGATTACGATCTCAGAGTTGGTAGGGTATGCCGCTATAATCTTCTTGATTTATGATGTCGTCATTTGAAGTTGTGTTTTCTCTTTTAGTTTCTTTTACATTTGTGTTATTTTTGGTGATATCACTCCATTCTTTCACTCTTCTCTTCTTTAAACTATGTGTCCTAGTCTGAATTAAAGTAATTTTACATTCACATGGCATAATAATGCATTGGGCTATTTATCCCGTGTGCCGACATTTAGGCTATCTTTTCTTTAGGAAAGAGCTCTGCCCCTTTCCCAGCTTTGTCTACAAAATGGGGATCAGAATCATCAGAATCTTTGAAGGAGGCCCAATCAGCAGCCCTTTCTTCCACCTAAATTCTGAATTAATTGAGAATAAGACAAAGAATACAGAGGATAAGGGCCAAATGTCACCTTCATTGTGGAAAAGGTGATGTTGGCGAATGTGTCTTGTGTCCATGGGCAAATGAGCCTCCTGATGCTGAATCCAGAGTGAGACTCGCCTGGGCAGCAGTTCCTCCAGCCCCACAAGCAGGACCGGGGACCAGAGCCAGCCCCTCGGAGCAGCCGAACCTGTGCCCCCAAGAGGAAGGGTGAAAGGGAGGAAGGGAGGAGCTGCTTTTGCTCGGTTTCTCCCTCCAAACTCACCAATCAAAAAAAGGCATTTAAGGGCCCGCCCGGTGGTGTAGTGGTTAAGTTCTTGCGCTCACTTCAGTGGCTCGGGGTTTGCAGGTTCGGATCCCGGTGGCAGACATATGCACCGCTCGTCAAGCCATACTGTGGCAGCATCCCATATACAAAATAGAGGAAAATGGGCACAGATGTTAGCTCAGGGCGAATCTTTCTCAGCAAAAAAGGGAAGATTGGCAATGGATGTTAGCTCAGGGCCGATCTTCCTCACCAAAAAAAAAAAAAAACGCATTTAATTTCCTCAGAGGTAGAGCGAGGGTGGGGAGAGAGGCCAAAAATGTTATCCCTGGAACTCTTGTCACATGGAAAGAAACATCAGGGTGGGGAAACTGTGCCTGCCCCCCAAAACAATCATACTTACCTCACAGGAAGCAAAGGAGCAGAGGTTAAATGGAGAAGCTTTGGAGTCTGAAGACCAGGTTCAAATCCCAGTCTCTGCCTACAGGCTGTGTGGTCCTAGATGAATTCCTCCACCTCACAAAACCTCACCTGGGAAGCAGAAATGATAATTGGTTGTTGTGAAAGTTAAGCGAGATAATCCATTAAAATGCCAGGCATATGGTAAGTGCTCAATAAATAATAGAAAGTCAAATGAGACAATGTGTAGAAATGCCCTTTGTAAATTATACAATTTTTTTATGAATTGCATTTATATAGATATAAAGAAATATTATTATTTATGATGGTGGTACTATCGGTAATATTGAATTCCACTTGCTATGCAATACTGTTAGCAATCCTGATTTAGGCTTATTTAAATAGGCTGGGGGTACCCGGTGGCTTGTTATGCATCTCTTTTCTATCAGCTCTTATAAAGAAGATCCACAGGGCAGAAGGAAAAAAGAAAGAAATTAACGAGAAGCTTCCATGCATCAGAATGACCATTCCTCTGATGCCAGCTATTTTTGTAGATTCTCCTGGAAGCTGTCATGTAATTCTGTAGCAGCCATTAGAAAGTCTTCACTCCATTTAATTTATGCTGAAAAATCATTAGTGGGAATTTGACACAGGCCTGGAGCATTCACGCGCGTTCATATTCCGCCGTCAGGCTTCGAGGGACAGCTCCATTTGCCACAGGCAGCCCTTGAAGTGCACTCCAGAAAAAATGGGGAGGGGAGTGATGCAGTTTCCCTTGCCTTCTCTTCGTCCTTCTCTGTCACCATCATCAGCATCACATTTATTGAGCTGTACCACGGCCAGCTACTTTCTAGTTTAATTTTTACCGTAACCCTATGAGGTTTTGTTATCTGCATTTTATCGTTACAACGTTTGACCAGCAAATTGGGCAAGCCCATTCATCCGAGAAAAGACACCGGCTTCTCAAAGACGCCGGGAAGGAGGCTCACATAAGGCCCTTGCAGCTTCCATTGTTATTGACATTTGGTGTGAACCAGCAGAGCGCCCCTTTTCCTGGCAACTTTTATAGCTAATAATATCCAGCCACAGCCACAGCCACGTTTTTTGTTTCTTTTTTCAATAACATTTGTTTTTCTCCCTTGATCAGAAAACACTTGAACATTGCTGGGAGGAGTGGAGATCTCTAGAAGGTCCGTGTTGCACACTCTGCCCTAGGGTCAGACTCTTTCCTCTGCTCTGAGGGAGAAGCCACATGCTCAGCACCAGGTTTTGAGGATATAAATAATTGGCATTTCATTCAATTCTGAAACAGTTTGTGAACCCCTACCCTTTGCCAGGCCCAGGTGGAAATTAAATAATAGTCTCTATCTCCTATGGTCGAGGTAATAAACGGAAAGTGCCTACAACAGTGCCTGGGACGTGGTGAGCGCTCAGATCAGCCATAGTGTGACTATTAGTCTTGGCCTTGGGGAGCTCCCGGTGGGCTAGGAATGACACTCAACAGATGATTCCAGTGCCAACTGGTGAGTGCAGCGGTACAGGGTGCAGCCTGAGAAGAGGCTGCCTAGGTGGGAAAAGACGGAGATCGGGTTGGGGAAGAGTCGGCAGCTGTGTCAGAACGGGAAGAACTGAAGAACCAGGTCTGGGGCAGAGAAAGCTTGGGGATGGCTGGTAACTCTCCTCACTTGTGAGAAGGTTCTTTCAGGGGAGGAGCACATTTATCAGTACGGCTCTGGAGGGAAGAGCTAAGACTAACACATAGAATGTACCAGAAGGCAGATTTTGGATAGAAAGTAGCAAAAACTTTCTAATCATCAGGGTTTTCTGAAGTGGACCAGGGCAGCCTCGAGACCTTGTTCTCTGTCACTGAAGGGCCCATGCAGAGCCAGGTAAGGCAGGAGGTAGAGGAGAGACAGTCCAGGCTTCAGCGGCAGAAACCCAGATTTGAACCAAACTTGCGCACTTGCCATGTGACCCTGGCAGGTCACTTGACTCATCTGACTCTCCATTTCTTGCAAGGATCCAATTACAAGTGTGAAAGCCCTTTATGAGCTGTGAAACATCATATAAAATATTAATTATGCTCATTGTCATCTCACTGTAATTACTGGTGAACATGTTTTAGTCATCTCCTCATAGTAAATGCTTGTTGATTGGATTAATTAATGAACAATGATTTCCCCCCCAAACTGGCCCTGAAACTTAAATTTGGGTCTTTTCCTCAAGGCCTCGTACATAGTAAGCTCCAACTTAAACTATATTGAGTGAATGAATGAGGGGGGAATTAAATATGTTACGTACTGCTACCCAATGTGCAGTCATTGGGCCAAGCACTTTACGTGTATCTCATTCAACCCTAAACACAGTCTTGTGAGACGGCACCGAAAGACGGAGCGTCTGACTCAGGATTACAATGGGGATGCCAGCGCTGTGTGGGAGGCTGGCCCAGCTGGCCTCGTGGCTCATTCTCACCTTTGAGAGTCCATGTTTCTGGGGCAGCCATGTTCTTGGTGAGAAATGTTTAGCCCTGTGACTGGGGAGACACATTTACATTTGGCCACCTGTCCCCAAGGGAGTTAGGCCCTCAGCGTGCAGTAGGTCGCGTGCCTGCCCCCGTGCTGCACTGTGTCCACACTAACTTCACGCAGGCTATGGGGAGCCCAGACAGCAGTGCTTCAGCCACTCCTGAGTAGCCGTGCAACGTCACCCACTCAGGAATGGTCTGACTGCCTCCAGCGGATCACCACAGCCCCAGTGCTTGGCAGTTAGAGTTCAGACCACGGATTTTGGAGCCCCTGATCCTGAGTTTTGCTGTGAGGAGCAATGGTTCTGTCCCTTCCTGGCTCTATGACTTTGGGCAAGCTGCTCTTCAAGCCTCAGTTTCTGTCTCTGTAAACTGGGACAATACCTACCTTATACAGTTACTGTGAGGACTGATGTTAAACGCTTGCTTAGTCCAGTGCCTGCCAATGGAAGGGCTCAGAGGGTGGCATAGAGTCACTATCACCAAGTGACTTTTAGAGTCTCAGACATGGTACATATTACTCGATGAACAGTTGCTACTACATATAATTACTGTAAATGGCCTAATTCCAGAAACATGCATAAAAAGCATTTTCTCCATCACTGTAATATTGAGGTGCACAGCTAGGTTTTTTTTTTGGCAAATATTGAATAAATGAAAACCAGAGTTTAAGTCAGTGACCATTCCCTTCCTACCAGAAGAATTTCCATGTCTCAGTAGAGAGAGCTGCCCCAGAAACATTACTCTGGTCTCTAGTTCTGCCACTGCCATGTTCCAGTTGAGCTAACTCAAGGAAGTGACTCCAGCTATCTAAGCCTCAATTTTCTCATCTGTTAAATGGGAGTAATAGTAGCTACTTTATAGGTTAATAGAGGTTTCAATGAGATATTGTACCCAAGGGCCTGAGATGGGGTTTGACATGTAATAGTTGTTGAGTAAATGTCAGTTCTAGCACCATGTCTGAAAGGGCACAGCTCGGTGCCTGGTGGTAAAAGTAGGCACTCAGTAAACAAGGAGTTTCCTTTATTCCTTTTCAACCTAGAATCTCCTTCAACCCTCTAAAATCTCGGTACCTGCATAACTAGGCTTTATAGCTTTTGAGCCATGACAGAGGAACCAAGCTGTGAGGAAGATGTGCCTCGGTTCTTTGTTCACTGGGGACCACTTGACGCTGAGCTCCGTGGTGGTGCCGGGAGATCGCAGGGGTGGTAACTTCTGAGTCTCTCCTGTCGTTCCTCAGTAGCAGGCTCCGATCGGCACTCCACTGTTGGAACTCAGCACATCTAGGCAGCGCAGGCAGAGACAGGGCCTGCCACGTGGCTTGTTTCAGGGAATGTTCTCTATTCTGCTCCCCGTGGCGGAGACAGGGAGCACCCAAGACACTTTGTTCCACACTTTGACTTTCCTTTTCCACTGCCACCAAGTGACTCTAAGTACACTCAACAAAGAGTGGCATGTAAAATGCATGTTACTAGAAACTACAGGTGGGTATTTTCTACATACTTCAGGTTTATCTCTCCAAACTCAAAAACCCCTTCCATTTTAACGTTTGGAGTTGAAACCTTTCTAAAATGCATTATACACCTGCTTCCTGAAATCAAAAGAACATAATTTGACATTTTTTCTCTTTTCCTGCTGCCTTGGAGTTGAGGCGTGCTAGTAAGCTGGCTCTCAAAAAACAAAGCAAAAAAACAAAGCAAAAAAAACAAAAGCAAACAAAAACCCCCTGATTTGTAGTGTTTGTCTATTTCCATGGTGTAAATATTCCTACCGCAGCTGATTTCAAGCCATCAACGGTTTTTAACAACCAGCTGGGAAGAATCCTGGATATCCATGGGCAGCGTGAGCTCCGCTGCAGGCAGCGGCAGAGCTGGGTGGAGAGGAGCTGGCCGTCAGACCTGGGCAGACCCGGTGTTAGTCCTCACTTTTCCCACTGGAGAGCTGGGCTGCCCGGGACAGGATATTTAACTCGAGTTTCATAAACTTAGATAAAAATGACCACCCTAGGGGTGATGGTGAGGACTCAACAAGGTGGCATAGGTCAGGGCTCCCAAACTCAAGTGCTTCGGGGGCCAAGCAGGTGACACAATGAGTGCAGCAGGCTGGGTGGGCACTCTGGCAAACACCTATAACAGTGGTTCTCAGTCTTGGCCGGGGAACTTCACCCGAGCCTGCGCCCCGCCTCAGACCAATCAAACCAGAATTTCTGGAGGAGACTGTGTATGGTTTCAAACAAACAGAAAACACCACACCCAGGTGATTCAAATGTGCAGGCCAAGTTTGAGAACCACTGGTCCTGATGGACACCTGTAGATGGCTAGTGTGTCACCTCTGAAATAAGTCAACTGCTTGGCACACAGTAGGGGTTACAAAATAGCCTCTGCTGGCCATTAGCCCTGTAGTGCATGGTCACTGTTCTTTGCTAGGGAACATCTTCCTCAATCTCACAGGCTGGCTTTCAGGCATCATTTCTGCTGTGCAAGAGCCTGCCTCTGAAAGCCCCACCTGGCTTTGCCCTGTTGTTTCCAGTCTGCCGTGAGCTGGGCAAAACCAGAGGGCTGTGGGTGTGTTTTGAACCGTACTGTATGTTAAATGGGAACTGATGAGGCTCTGCTGGGGGCTCAGGAGCAAAGAATTCTGGGATTCCACCCCCATTCCCACCCACTCCAATCTCCAGCCACCGTAGCTTCTTGAATGCCCTCAAGTACATCATGCTCTTTCATGCCTCTGTGCCTTTGCACGTACTCTTTTCCCGCCCAGAAAGCTCATCTGCCCATCTTCCACCTGATGAACACCTCATCTCTCAAAGACCAGTTCCAAGCCATCTCCTGGAGAAGCCCTTTCTGCCTCCCCAGGAAGTTAGCCCCAACCTCCTTGGAGCTCTCATGCTTCTGTGCCCACCTCTGTCACAGTACATCCCGTATTGTACTGTAATTATTAATTTATGTTTGTCTTAGTTCAACAAATATTTATTTAGTGCCCATTATGAGCCTAGTACATAATGTACTCGATTTATGGATTAAACATCCTGATCATGAGCTCTTCAAGGGTCAGAACCACATCTGATTCTTCCGTGTCTCTGGCATCTGGCATGAGGCTTGGCACAAAGGGTTTTTTACATATTTGAAAGATGGATGGAAGGGTGGGTGGGTGGGAGCGTCCTAGTTTATGTCTGAGTTCAGGACTGTGATTTAGTGGGATAAGCTTCCTGAAAGGGTGACGTTCCAGGTAAGTGGAATGTTTTTGTGATTTCCAGAAATTTCACAGGGAGATCAATTTCTATGGTAGGACTTGTTCATGGTGGTTAATTGTGGACTACTTTGTTTAAAGGACTTAGACATTGACTTTTAAAACAATTTTTCTCTCCAATATTATCCTAAATGGAAACACTAAACTTAGGGTGAGTTTGGAAAATTGTGAGTAGTTTGGTATGGATGGAAGGTGGGAGTTGTCGGAAGCAGAGAGGATGAGGTAGAAGGGTTGGCAGTGGTTGGATCATAAAAGGCCTTGAATGCCAGGCCAAGGAGCTTTAGATTTGCCCTGTGGGCAGAGAGGAGGAGTCTGTGGACACTTTAGAGGGGGTAGCAGTGGCTGGATCCCTGGTTGGGTAGGAGAATCATTCACTGTTGGCCCATGGAGCAGACCAGATCAAATCACTCATCCTTCAGAGCAGTCCCCTGCCCCAGTCTTGTGTTCCTGCCCTTCCCAGTTGCATAAATTACCTTTAATTATTGCTTTCATTATTTTCACAGCCCAAACTGGCAAGAATGGTCTGATGTAGGGTGGAATTAAACTAATGGGACCTCAGAAGACCTCCTTTGTTCATATTATTAACCTGAGTACTTTTCAGAGAAGATTTTAATAAAAGAGATCATCTGGGGTTTGTTTTCAGCTGCATTTTCCGGAGAGTGCAGGGCCAGACTGTCCTGGCACCTGACTCCCCGCTGTGTGTGCGTTTTTAAAGCAGGTGTCACTCTGAGCTCAGGGAGCACCAGTTTCTAATTAGTTGCTGGTTAAACCACAGGCTTCCAGATTGTGCTGCTAAAATTACTGGTTTATTCAATGAAGAATCCCTAATGGTAATTTTTTTCCACCCTGGAAACAAACATCCAGTTCTTTGCTCACGCCATATTTTTCTGAGACTGTTGTTTTTGTTACTATTACATGTTACCATTACTATTTATGGTGCCAGGGGCAATGCTGGGTGCTTTGCAAATATTATTATCTTGTTGAATTCTTACAGGATTTTTGCAAATATTGTTTTTCCAGAAGAAGAAATCTGGTCTCAAGAGAACTGAGTCACTACCCAAGGTCACACGGCCGGTATGGGTCAAACTCAGCCCCAGGCTGGGCCCATGCCTGTGTTCCTTGCTACAGCCTCTTCACTGTAATGTGCGCATTGCTATTCCCTTGCCCATGTTTAATTGACCATGTTTTCTGCCATAGGAATTTGTGTTTTAGTTAAATAGCATCTGGAAAATAATGAAAATAATTTTAAAATGTAATTTAAAAAATATAGTCTAGATGTAGATTAAATACCACTAATCCTTCACCTGGACTAATGTCATTCCACTTGAGTTCACTTAAAGGAACAAACTCAATATTTCCCCGTGATAGCAGTGAAGTTCCAAATCCTAAAATTACCCCAAGGGCAAGAGTTTAGTCCTCGTGATTATTCACGGTGTAAGCAGCCTTCCTAGGCTATATTTATCATTTCATTAATTTGATCATAGTTTGTTTCTCCTTCCAGGAAAATGGTAATTGTATAAAATCACTTTTGATTAGGGATTTGTAAACGTCACATTAATTTGTTTTTTCACTCTCACTGTTAGCTGTTTACCTGTTTATAATATGAGGATAGATTTTTATTCTTTGATCAGACATGAAAAAAGAAACGAGTGGGCTTATGGAATCATTCATTCGATTATTCAGCAAACACTTTCTGAGCCCCTCCTGTGTACCAGATGCTTTTCTAGAGGGGGAGATGGCGCTGTGAAGCAGACCTATGAGGTCTGCTCTCATGGGTCTTGCATTCCAAAGGAGGGGTAGATGTTAAACAAGTACATGAAACAAAGAAAAAGTAGAAAAACAGTGCTACGGTGCCAATGAGCATGGTGATGGGATAGCAATGGGGGCAATGAGACACGATCCTTCTCTGACTCTTTGTATAGGGGGAGATTGATGCTTCAACCAACAGCTACAAACTCTGGCTTCCAGGCATTTGTAGGTTTAATATTTATTATTATGACTATTCTTGAGCAACATGAAGATCTGTGAAATGTAGCAAGTTGTCATTTTGCTGAGGTGAAAATTATCTTCCATTGTAAAGGAAAAAATTTTCATCTCATGGTAAAATAATTTGGGCGTCAATAAGTAGACGAGGTAAGTGTTTGGGGGGAGTGGTGAGTCTTTCCTGTGCCCATGGAATCAATCCACATAGGTCTTATTTCATGTATTAATTGAACAAACTTTTAACTTAGAGTCTGTTATGGTCTGTATACCTAAGAAGAAAACATGGGCCTCTCAGTCTCTGTCTTTGAAAAGGGAGAAAAAGATGCATAAATAATTACAATACCATCAATCCTTGATAATCATGAGGGACGTATCCAGGGACCTTTGTGAAGCCTTAAATTGACTACTACTTATTGTTATGCAGAAATGAGCCCACTGTTCATTGGTCAGCTGGGCTCATTCACTAGCTAAGTGACTCACTAATTCATACCTGCCTCATGGAAGGGGTGACTCAAGGTCATGCAAGGTGCTTTACACCTGTCATCTCATTTCATCGTGGCCACAGTCATGTGGTCGAGATTATTATCTCCATTCACACTGTTACACGCCATGACCTTCCAGATCACCAATGCCAAGGGACTGCTGTGCACCATCCTAAGTTCTGTAATTCAGGTGTGAGAGGATGTGGGAACACTGAACAGTTCACTTGGTTGGGGGAACTTGGATGCACTGTCTTGAATGAGGGGATGTTTTGCAGAATGGCAGATGCTCATCAGGCAAAGGAAGAGAAGGTGTCCAGCAGAGGGAACCACATGTGCAAAGGCATGAAAGTATGAAAGCACACACTATATTCAGGCAAAAAAGAGATCAGAAACTTGGGGAGGGGAGTTGGTAGGAGATCAGTTTGGAAAGGCAGATTGGAACCAGACAATGAAAGGCCTGAGTGTGTTTGGAGGCGGTGTTGACAGGGGTGTCTGGCTGGCTACAGTAGAGGAAGGGAGGGAAACAGGAATCAAGGACAATCCCAAGACTTTGGCCTGAATGACAGGGGGGAGACTGAGAAGATGGAGTTGCTGGTCTGTACCAGACAAGCATCCCTCGGGGGACAGTCCGAGGATGGGCTGGAGCAGTGAGAGCTAGAAGTCTTTGGTGCCAATTGACAGGTGAGAAATGAGCACTGTGAACCAAAGCATTTGGCAGTGGAGCTGGAGAGAAGAGGATCCACTAGAGAGACCACTCCTGGTTCAACTCAGCAGGCAGCGGAATCAACGGGATGTGATGAGTGAAGAAGTTGGAGGAATCACTGACGCTGGGGTTGAGAGTGAAACAATTCATTTAGGTCAGGACTGCAGCAGGGAGAATAGATTTCAGGGGAAGAAAAGATGTCCAGTTTGGGACAGGTTGACTTTAAATTACGTGGGGGGACTTCCAGGTGCAAGAAGTCTAGAGGCTTTCAAAAAGGTGAGATGAGAGACATCTTAACGCGGGCTGTGAAGGCAGACCACATGGGTCTGCCACCAGTCAGCTAAGTGACCAGGGCGAGGTCCTTTATCTCACTTAATCTCAGTCTCCTCTGTGTGTAAAATGGGGGCATTAGCAGCACCTCCACTGGAGAGTGAGAGAATTATATGAGATACACATATAAGAAACTAACAGGGCACCTGGCACATTGTCAGTGCTCAATAAATGTTGGCTATGATCATTGTCATTGTCATTATTGATTTCATAGCCATCAGCACATCGGTGGTAGTTGAGACCATTGCTGACAATGAGATTTGCCGGGCAGAGTGTATAGAGCACGAGAAGAGAGCACAGAAAGAATAAAAGCAGCTTCCACATCTCTCTCTTTGGGAAGCCAGTGCCCAAGGCATGTTCTAGTATATGGGGCTCACTGTTGTGATGGATGTGGCTTGATCTGAAAGTTTCTTAAAATGAGCTGCAATTTCAGAAGGTAGGGAGTAAGCCACTGGTTGTATCTAGAAATCCTGAGGTTCCCCTTACATAACAGCTCTTCTGAACACACAAGTAAGGTAATGACAGGCGCAGCACAGTTAAAATGTTTTAATGGGGAAAAATGGATGCGAATGGCAGAATCTTAAATGCATTAATTTTCAACATTGTGAAATTAATTGGCTCCCGAATACGGCCCACTCCTGCAGTAATTGGGTTCTGAGGAGCTCCCAGTTTTCCCTGTTACCTTTAGCTGGCATTTCTGGGTTCGATGGTGAATAAAGACCTCTTTGTTTAATTAGCACTGAATCATGTTTTAAGAAGTTAGTAATCCAATTAAAATTGTATTTCCGGTTTATATGAAATAGAAAAAGAAGAGATCAGCACATGTTTTATGGAGCCTGCTCTACACCGTGCAGTGACACAGGCTATCCAGAGAGGTGCTCCTGGCAGGCAGCGCAGGGTCTGCAACTGAAGGAAGCTGTGAAACAATGAGATCAACTCGAGGTGACAAATGGTGATAGTCCAAGGTGCTCAGAAGAGAAAGTGACTCCCTCTGCCATGCGGGTCAGGAAGCACTTTCCAGAGAAGGTGACATTTGAGGTGGGCATTGAAGAACCCCAGGAAGAAAAGGGAAGGATGCCAATCTAATGGGAGGCCAGTTAGGAGAAGTCACAACGGTCCAGGGCTTGCCGAGGAGATCTGCACGAGGCACTGACCCTGCGGCCAGTTAGGAGAAGCAGTTTACCTCTCCTGTGGTGACTAATGGGGTGTGGGTGTGTGAAGGGGGGGATAAATCAAGAAAGAGAGGGGAGGTCATAGATCACATATGATTAGAACTCCAAGGGAGGAGAGATGGGGAAATAGAGGAGGGCAAGGGAAGAGGTTGCAGGTTTCCCATGAGCATACAATTTTATGTAATTTAGAAATAGGATTTATAACCATCAATAAAACACGTATTCAAAAAATCTAACATAGCTATTACCAGCCCTTTGCTGGTAAGCTGTGCTTTGAGAGACTGGATAACTGTTTGACTTGTGCATTGTTGGGATACCTGAGAACGAGGCAGGTCGTTAGGTTACAGTAATGCAGAAAGATGAGCCAGGTTGCTTGGAACGGTGGACGAGGGAAGGCGTTTGTCCTTTCTGGACAAATTACCTTTTCAGGTAGCACGACAGATTCACTCACTTCTCATCCCCACCAGTTCCCCCAGCCTCGTTCAGCCGGCTTCCCTGCATCCGTGTGCCTGCTGCTCCCTTCATCCTCTCTGTGCTGAGCCTCCGCTGATGAAAGGCTTTTCCGAGCTGTCACCGTGTCTGTGGGGTGCCTGACCCCTAGCAGGCAGGCTGGGCAGAAGGAGAGGGGCGCGGAGGAGTGCTGGGGAGTTCTCCGGTGCTTATGGCTGAAGCTTTGTCTTGTTCTTTCTTTTACAAATTTTTTTCAAATGTTTTTGATTATGAAACATTTTAAACATTCAGAAAACAGTACAATGGATATTTAGGCACTCTCCACCAAGATTCTGCAGATGTGAACAATGTTGTCTTATCTGCTTCGGAGCTCTCACTCTCTCTCTTTTTTTTTCAATTATTTTATTGAGGTCATAGTGGTTTATAACATTGTGAAATTTCAGGTGTACATTATTATTTATCAGTGTTTGTATAGACTGCATCGTGCTCACCACCAATAGTCTAACTTTTATCTGGCACCATACGTATGTCTGGTGGGCAAAAGATGTCCCGTTACATCTTTTGCCCACCTCCCCACCCCAGATTGGCCTTGAGCTAACATCTGTACCAATCTTCCTCTATTTTGTATGTGGGATGCTGCCACAGCATGGCTTGATGAGCAGTGTGTAGGTCCATGCCTGGGATCCAAACCCATGAATCCCAGGCTGCCGAGGTGGAGCATGCAAACTTAACCACTATGCCACCTGGCGGCCCCACGCTCTCTTTTTTTTAAAAAGAAATCACTTACAGATATGGCATCCCTTCTCCTTCCCCTCCCCCCCAGGAAACACTATATTCTTTTACTTTTACTACATATGTATATATTTATAAACAATGCCTATGATTATTTTGTCATTTTTTTATATAAATGATACAATACTGTACATGTATCATTCTGCAACCTGCCTTTTTGCCTAACGTGTGTTTCTGATATTTATCCAGTATGATGTATTTGAATCTATGCTGGATCCATATTATTTTAACTGCTGTATAATATTTCATTGAATAAACCACCGTTTATTTATCTATTCCCTCCTTATTAGTTTATCTAGGTTGTTTCCCATCTTTGCTGTTACAAACAGTGCTGCAATGAACACCTGTGCACCCATGCAAGGGTTTCTCTGGGGTCGGCACCTAGACGTGGGAATGGGCATCTTCTATGTTACTGGTTATTTTCCCATATCAGACGTTATCTTTGGTTTGCTGCTATATCCCTTGCACCTATAACAGTGCCTGGGAAATACTCAATAAACATTTGTTAAAAGAATGAATTTTGACAAATTACTCCCCAAAGTAATAGTATTAACTTACACTCCCACTCAGTTTATATAAGTATTTCCATTTCCAGCATTTTTGTCAACAGTTGGTTATCAAACTTATTAATGTTTGCCAGTCAGATACATATTTAGTGGTGTCATATTGTTTTCATTTGCATTCCTATGATCATTAATGATGTGGACCATCTTTTCATAGATTTATTGGCCATCTGGATTTCTTGCTCTGTGAATTACCTGTTCATATTCTTTGCCGTTTGTGTTTTCTTACTGATTTGTAGAAATGCTTTATTTATTTTGGGTAAAAACCCTTTGATGTTTACGTGGGTTGTACATATGGTCTCTCAAGCTATAATTTGATTTTACCTTATTTTAGTTTGCCTTTTGATAAACAGAAGTTTTCAATTTTATACAGTAGAATTTATCAGTTTTATTATTTGTTTGCTAAGACTGATAGTTTTATTTCTTCCTTTCTGATCCTAATACTTTTTATTTCTTTTTCATGTCTTTTGCTCTAATGATTACAGGCATGCTTGTCTTGGTTCTGATTTTAAAGGGAAGGCTTCTAACATTCTACCATTGAGTATGAAGTCAGCTGTGGGGTTTTGGTAGACATCTTTTATCAGGTTATTTTTATACCATCCTTGCAATCCTAGGATAATCCTTGGTAATAATATGTTATTTTTTCATACTTTACTGGATTTGTTTCCAGATATTCTCTTTGGTTCTTTCCTTAAATTTACTTTTTCTTTCCTAATCATTTTTCTTCCCTTGGGGTTTGGTTTCCTTGGTTTGAAATTTTGAGTATTTTAAACACACTTGTCTCAGGATTTTGTGGTTTGCCTTGTCTTTTTCAGGGAGGGACATCTCTTTCAGCTTTCACACTGAGTTTGTCTTTCGCTTCCATTGGCTTACATAGCCCTTGAGTCACCAACATTTGTTAAGTGACTACTATATGCCAGTAGAGTAGGGTGGGGAAAAGGGAAGTCTCTGGACTCCAAGAACTCATTGTGTGGTGAATACTTATACAATTAGTGCTTTCTGTCTGCAAATCCCTTGCACAGCAAAGTGATATGATGGAGGGATCAAGAGCCCAGGATTTGGAGTCAGATGAATCTGGATTAAAATTCTGGCTCCATCAATTGTGAACTGTGTCGCTGTTAGCAAGTTAGCAAGTTGCTTAACTTTTTAAAGCCCCAGTTAACCTCTTCCACTAAAGTGGGATACTATAGAATCTATTTCCTAGAGTCCATCTGACTGTGTGTGATATGAACTGCTGAGCACAGGATCTGCAGAGTGAGAACCAGTCAAAAATAGCTGTTGTTATTATTCTTGTCCATTTTCCCATTTGACCCTCACAACTGCTTTATGAGATACAGATGTTTTAGGGGCATGTGGAAACCTTTAGCAAAACATTATTAAAATGTTGGGTTTTTATTAATGTATGTAAAAGGGCTTTGATATATGTAAAACTTCATGCAAATGGAAGGGAATGTCATTCTCTGGGATGGTTTAAACCCAAATTCTTATCTGCATTTAGATGTGTCAGTACAGGAATTTAAAATCACATAAAAGACCCAGAGAAATAGCCTGGGATGTCTGAAAAGGAGGAAGCAGAGAAACGATTGCAAATATTATTTAACAATAATATTTAGGTGTTACTATTATATTTTTAACATCTATGGGTTAAGTAGTAAAATGTTTCAAAACTATTCGCATGTAGCACCAGTTCGTTTAAAAATGTATGGTTTATGTGCCTAAAATATATTGGAAGGAAACACACTAAAATGTTAGGAGTGATGATCTCTGACCTGTAAGATCATAGATAATTTTAATTTTTTCTTTAAGCTTTTCTGTATATTCCAAGTTGCTACAAAGAGCCTGTTCTAGGAAGCAAAGGAAGGAGCCAGGGCCTGCCTGGCAGACTTGTGTGAGGGCTGCTTGGCCTCAAGGCCCAATGGGACCCCTACTTCCAGGGGTGCTAGAGCTGGGGATCTTAGAAACGCAGCGTCTGGGCCCTCAGAGGGCAGAAGAGAAGTGGAATCTTGTCTCGTCTCTTTCCACAACCCAACTTGCTATTAATGGTCTTAATTTATATCCTCTTGCCAGCCTTTAATGGTTGGGCCGCTTTGATTCTTTCAGCTCGCTAAGCGTTACCTGCCCAGGTAGTCCTATGTAACGGAGATCTTACTATAAGTCCCCGGTGAGGTTCTCTTCTCATGTTCCACCACTTGTGTCTTCCTGTCTCCATCCTCTCATCTTCAGTTCTCCAAGCAGGGAGGATCTAACTGGGTTGGCCAAATCACCCTTTGTGTGAAGGATGTCCTTTCAATGGTAATTAGCTCAGTCTCAGTCACTTACAGACTGGGTTGTAGCAATTACTACGTTAGGCTGCTTTTCTCAGAGCGGCCAGTAGGAGTCAGTGTACCTGGAGACCTTTTGAGACTTGGTGCTCTGTCCAGGCCAGGGCAGCTAGTTTTCACTGAGCTCTTGCTGTGAGCCGGGCACTGTGCTCTGTGCATGACATGCATTATTTCTTTGAGCTCTTTTCTCACTTCATCCAGGTACCTAAGCCAGAAACCATGAAGTTTTCCATGAGCTCTCCATGGGTCCTCTTGAGTTCACCTCCTAAAAATCTCTTGATTCTGTCATTCTCTCCATCTTTACTGACATCACCCTTCTCCAGGTCACCATCATCTCTAGTTTGGATCGCTCTAAGAGTCTCAGAACTAATTTTCTCCTCACCTATTCTGTTTTCCGTCCATTTTATCCTCCTTGCAGCAGCTAGAGTGATCTTTTCAAAACTCAAATCGAACTAGGTTAAGTTCCTGCTTAAAACACTTCAATGGGGGCTGGCCCAGTGGTGCAAGTGGTTAAGTGCGAGCGCTCCACTGCGACAGCCTGGGGTTCGTGGGTTCGGATCCCGGGTGTGCACCGACGCACCGCTTGTCGAGCTATGCTGTGGAAGACAGGCATGGATGTTAGCCCAGGGCCAGTGTTCCTCAGCAAAAAGAGGAGGATTGGCAGATGTTAGCTCCGGGCTGATCTTCCTCACACACACACACAAAAAAACACTTCAATGGCTTTTCATTTCTTCATAGACCAAAGACAGAACCATTTTAAATGCCTGACAAGGCTTTGCATGATCTAGCCTAGACCAGCAGTTGTCAAAGTAAGGTCCTTGGACCCCCGGGTTCTCCGAGATCTTTTCAGAACAGCTGCAGGGTCAAAACTATTGTCATCACCATAATACAGAGACATTATTTGCCTTTTCATTGTGCTGACTTTTGCACTAATGGTGTAAATGCAGTGGTGCGTAAAACCGCCGGCTCCTTAGCGCTACTTAAGACAGTGGCACCAAACTGTATGCATAGTCATTGCTTTATACTCTCCCACAGTTTAAACTAACAAACAAACGAAAAACCAGGTTCATTTAAGAAAGTCCTTGAAGAAACAGTACAAACTATTAATTTAATTCAATCTCAGCCCTCAAGTACACTTCTTTGTTTACTATTCTGCATGACAAAATGGCAAGTAAGCTAAACCATCTCTGCTGCCAACTGAAGCACGATGCTCTTCTTGAGGAAAAGCTCTTCTGTGATTGTTTGGGTTGCAAGCTGAACTAGTCCCCTTTGTCATGGAATGACTGGAAAGTTCTTTTTCATGGAAAGAACAATTAGCAGACAAACTACAGTTATTCAGAATTGGGCATTTGGCAGACATTTTCTTGAAACTGATAGAAGCAAGCGTCTCATTTCAAGGAAAACAACCAACAGCACTTACTGCCAATGATAAAATTAGAACTTTTAAGCAAAAATCAGAATTTTAGGAAACTTGTATCTGCCACCATGGGCTTGACAGCTTTGCAATGTTTAAAGATTTTTCTGATGAGATCAGGGGTGATATTAATGAATGTAATTTTCTGGTATTGTATAATGAATTGCACAACATTTGGAAGATCTGCATAAACCAATGTCCAGTGCATGACATCCTAAAATTCTGCCTGGGTAAAAGATCCATTCGAAGTGCAAGACAGATCAATGGATTTTCCTAACAGAGTACAAAAACTTTATTGCTATGGTTTCAGCTTCTACACTGGGACTAACCTTTAATAAAGTGCCATTTGACAAGATTTGGTGTACGTCAAATTTCCTTCATATTCCTCAACCCAAAACAGATCACAGCAGACTGAATGTAGAAACAGATATGAAACTCCAACTATCTTTTATTAAGCCAGACATTAAAGAGATTGGCAAAAACATAAAACAGTGCTACTCTTTTCACTATTTTTTTGTTGTTTTGGAAAAAATATTTTTTCACAAAAATGTTAGTTCTATTAACATACAATGAATTTATTATTTTTAAATGGATATTTTTTAAGTTCTCTTTCTGATTCTTATTATGGTAAATCGATAGATTGTAAGAATATAAAGCACTCTTGAGATCCAAAAATTTGAGAACCACTGATCTGGACCCTAGATTTAGAGATCTAGATCTCTAGCCTCATCTTATGTCACTCCTAACGTTCCCTGAACTCTCCCCAAACTGCCTTCTTTCCATTTTTCCATCAATTCCCCCAGCCTGCCTCTCTTACGCTTCGGGCCTTTCCACATGCAATTTCTTCTGCCTAAAACATATTTGTTCCCCATTCTCCAATATTCCCTTATTAACCTCTATCCACGCTTACCGTCAAACTCAAGAAAGCTTTCTCTTTCTCTGTATCTGTCGTATCCATTCTCACGCCCTCCTTTCCACAGGCTCCATGTAAATGTATTTCATATGTGATCTCCACTCTACCTTCAGATTTAAATTTTGGTTATGTCCCTCTTTTATCATTTTCCCTTGGTGCCTATTTTACAAGTACCACCCCCTCTGCTGTCTGTTGTATTATATTAATCACCACCCGTCTGATATGAGAGAGGAAAAACTAACCGACATTTCCAATGCTAAGGGAGCCAGCTGATCAATCTTTTCCTTGAGATTTCATAAAATTTTTAGAGGGTTCTCACATACCGCTTTACAGGCTCCGGTATAATTTACTTTGTGGGTTTTTTCAGCTCAGGAAGAAAAGTATTTGTATTTTGTCATTAATGAGGCCGATTTTCTTGTCTCTTGTAGTTGGAAACCCCTGAAGTGTGTGCTTATTTTCGGGATCTGCCAAACTTCCCGTTTTAATGGTACATCGTCTTTTCTCTGAGCTCTAACCCCTTGAAGTGTAAACTCAGACCTCACCTATCCTCAGGATCAGTGGGAATTAGCCTTATTATTTGATTTTCCTTTGCAAAAAAGTGGGTTATCTAGATCTCTCAGCCTGCCATACTGCTGTGAAAGGTTTGACGAGATTTTTCTTTTTGAACTGTTAAAAAAGCCTTCGTACCAGCACAGGCTATCTGTGCTGTCGGTGAGCAGGTCAGGAGCGATGCTTCTGGACGCCGACGATCCTGGGCAAGCCTCTTTTCCTCTCGGGACCTAGTTTTCCCACTTCTGAAATGAACGGGCTGCGTGTTCACTGAAGCTCATCCTGCTGTAAGACTCTGTAATCCAGATGCACCCTGAGAACCTGGTATGTACCCAGATTGTGCTAGCCACCAAGGAGGGGTGCAGATGCAGGAGAAAAAGAGCCTGTGTTTCCAAAGAAGAGTACAGAGTCCTTGGGAAGCAAATATGCAAATCGCTGAAAACATTCAGTGCAATACAGAAATATTCATTTTTCAATATGCATATATGTGTGTGTGTATCTGTGTTGTTTTAGACACACACATACCTTGCGTCCAGCTCCTTGCTCCATCCTGGGGCACGATGGAAGCAGATGAGGAGAGTGTATAAAGGTCAGCTGTCAAGAACCTACAGGCTTGTAATGGAGATAAATAGAACGCACAGCCCACTAGACCCATGCAGCACGAGTGTTGTAAGAAAGGATAGAACAAGAGGCCCTCAGAGCGTGCTGACATCATCGCGAAAAGCTGTAAAGGAGGATGGAGAGAGAGGAGCCAGGGTTGGCACCAAAATTCCTTTGCTGGGAGTGCAGTGGCACTGGTGGAACCCTCTAGAAAACGGGCAGCCAGATCGAGAGGTGAGTGAGGTGGCTAGTCTGATGAGACAAGGCACCATAGGAGGATCCTCTGTAGTGTTTCAAGGCCTATTTCCAACGTTCACCAAATTGTTCACAGTTCATGGGTATTTTAGTTCTATCTGAAATGGAGGATTGAATATTACAGGCTGGAAAGACAGGGGTTAGGTGTCCCCTGTGAGGTGAGATGGGAGGACGAGTGTTGAGAACATGTTACGCACCCCCTCAAACAAGAAGTCTAGTAACAGCAGCTAATTTCAACCTCCCTCCGTCTTCTCTCTGGGAGGGGTTTGCATGCCCGCAAGGAGCTCTGAGGATGGCGGTGGCCTGGTGCCATTAGCATGTGCTCTCTGCCCTGAGCGCATTAGATCATTACCAAGTGCTGTCAGCGTTTGACAAATGGGGCAGCTACTGCTCAGGCAATTTCCCGGTGAATGGCTAAGCCAGGTGGAGTGGGAAGATAGCTGGCCTTACCCAACAGGGAAAGCTAATACTAATCATTAGGTCTTTGAACCTTGCCATGTTACCAATTAATGGTAGAATAAAGTGAAACGAGTAATTAGATGGATTCCAACCCACTGGCTGTGCTTCCCTGCTTGAGTGCCTCCCAGCTCCTTCCTGCAAAGAGCAGAGTACAAATTCAATTACTAGGAACAAGGGCAGTGTGGGATTATGATACTTATTACATTGATGACTGCCGTCTACCAAAAACTTTAAATAAGCACTTAGTATGCACCAGAGTCTGTGCTCGGAAATCTGCATTTAAACATTTATCCTCACTGCTGCCCTGCGAGGTGTGGATGGTGTATCAGCTGCCTTTTAGGGGTGCAAAGGTCAAAGGGCAGAAAGCTGTAGTGATTGCCAGGACCACCTGACTAAGAGGCAGACGTGGGACTGGAACCCAGAGTCCAAGCCCTCTCTCCCTACTGCCCACTCTGCGCCAGACACTATGCTAGTTGCTTACATGCACATATCTCCTTTAATCCCCACACCGCCCTGCGAGGTGGGAAGGTAGTAGAATACAGTCAGCCCTCGGTATCCGTGGGGGATTGGTACCAAGACCCCCGTGGATACCCAAATCCTCGGATGCTCAAGTCCCTTATGTAAAATGGCTAGTATTGGCATAAAATCTATGCACATCTTCCTGTATACTTTAAATCATCTCTAGATGACTTATAATACCTAATGCAATGTAAAAACTATGTAAATGGCTGTTATACTGTGTTGTTTATGGAATAACAGCAAGAAAAAAAGTCTGTACATGTTCAGTACGGACAACCGTCATAAGCCTTTCGATCCGCAGTTGGTTAAATCTGTGCGTGCAGAACCTACAGTGACGGAGGGCTGACCGCATTCGTTCTGAATTCACGCATGTGGGACCTGAGGCGAGAGAGGAGGTGCGTTGCTTGCCGGTGCACATGGGGAATCGCAGGCAGAGCCAGGATGCTGCCCAACATAGATGCCTTCTCCACGCTGTGGTGCCTCTGGGCCTTGTCCACACTGGGATAAATAGCCTGGGGCCCTGAGGGCTGAGGTGCCCTCATCTTGGCAGCTTGTAACCCATAAGGCCCTTGTGACAGCAGTGACCCAGGGAGTTAGGAGCTCTGGTCCTTCTGATCCTTGGCCCAGGGTTCTGGCACTGCTGGTGGACTGGCTGGCCCTAAGTCATTTCTTCTCTCTATAGCAGGTGACCTTCGAGGGCTAACATTCTCTGATGCTCGTTGATATGGGATTGAGTTTAACTCATCACCAGCCATGAACTTTATCATTGAGGGGCCTGTCTTAAGATATAGGACGTGGTTTTAGTAATTGTGTAACTGAGAAAATGAACCAATTTGTAGCTGTATTTTCCCCAAATTATCACTTCGGACTACTCTATAAGCCCGCAAACTATTTGAGTAAAGGAACTCCTAGAGGTCAAGCGCCTTGAAGAACTGAGCGCTTTTCTCTCTCCCCCGGAGCCCGGTTACTGATATTGCAGATTTTACCCCGTAATCTACAAATCTCAGCACACGGTACACCTGGGAGTTTCATCCTGGTCCAGCTAGGAGCATTGCCCAGTTCTCTTTTGCCTCAAACTTACTGTGTGGTTGGGGTTGGTTTCCCTGGACCTCAGTTTTCTCAGATGATGGAATTAAACTGGGTCATCTTTTAGGACCACTCCCAGTGCTCAAATTCTGTGATCTTCTATTTATTGACCTCTCATTGCCTCTCATTTGAGGAATACAATCTTCCCTGTAAGTGAATTCTTATCAAATGACATGCACTTATTCCACTAATCACCAAAATTTAACAGTTTAGTCACTTAAAATTGGAAATCTTTACAAAAGCTTCCATATAGTTGTTTGCTTAACTACAGTAGATGTTAAACTATTTCTTGATGAGTTAGGTTCATCATCTTGAACATCAAACCATACGGACTGGTTGCGCAAAAGAACTGTGATCCACCCCCTTAATCTACAAATGCCCAAAGGAGCAAAGTGGCCTGTCCGGGTCACACAGCTCGAGAGGGGCAGAGTGGGGGCCTCAGAGCCTGCCTCCTGCTTCCGGTCCAGCGCACTTTCTTATCTGTGTTCTGATGAATTGTTGCCCTGAAGGCCTTACCTGTATTCCCAGCGCTCAGTGCAGGACCCAGCACAGAGTGAGCGCCAATTAATATTTAAGGAACAAACGAATGAGCTCGTATCCCCACAGGTGGCTCTGCTTGGTCGCACTGGTGTCTGATTTTAATGTTTTCTCCACCTCTCCCCACCACATTTTCCGTACACACTCCTTGGCCGAGAGAGAAGCTGCAGATGCCCCTGGCTCTCCTAAAATAAAATGCACGAGTTTTATGGAAACGCTCTGCAGTTCTGGGGCCTGTGGGGCTCACTTTATGTTTGGAGGCGGTGTTTTGATAGTTGAAATTGTCTGAAAGTGCGTGTTCTACTTAAAATCACAGAGGTTGTCTCTAGTAGCCTAAAGATTATTTTTTTTGTCCAGATGAGAAGAAATGAGTCATTTTATACTAGCGTGGCAAATGTATGTTGTGCATGTACATAAAATTGACTGAAAGTTTTTAAGATAATCCGTCATGACTATAAAGAAATAGCATCAAATTTTCCAGAAGTAGTAGCCCTTACCAGGGAGGCGCTGACTAGGAGGTGGTTCTGAATATCTTGATCTTTCTAAATCACAGACACCACGTGTCCCATACCCCTCTCCATGCCCTCCTTCCACGATTCTCTATCGTCTACTGTGACACTTTAAGATTGTGGTCCCTGGAGCACCCCCATCGAAATTACCTGGCTGCATATTCAATAATAGCAAAATCTCTGGGCTTGAGGCTAGAAACATGCATTTTAACAAGCTCCTTGACTGATTTCTTGAGCACACCAAAGTTTGAAGGTTATTAGCCTCTATGGTAAGATTCAAACTCAACACGATAAGATAAAAGAGATCCTCTGTGACTGGGTCTTGCCACCTTATCGACATCATCTTCCACCATCTCCTGCCTCCCACTCACCCCACTGTAACACCGAACAAGTTGTCACGAACAACCCGGCACTGCAACTGTTCTTCCTTCTGTTCAGAACACTCTTTCGACCCTTTCTTTGCCCACCTCACTCCTAGACCTCCATCAACAGTCCTGTTCAGGACGATGTCCCCCAGAAGTCTTCCCTGAATTCTCCTAACTTCGAAAGATGCCCCTTTTCTGTGCTCTTGTAGTCCTTACTATTTTATCTCAAAATTATCAGTCTACATCCTCTTTTCACCCATAGACTATGAACTTCCTGTGAGCAAGGTAGGGGGCTCACATGTCTCTAGATTACTTTACCCGGCAGTGCCCGGCACTTAGTAAGAACTCCATCAATGTTTTTCTGAGATTTACTGATCCAAAAAGCTGGATCAGGGTTCAGGGAAAGGCAGTTTATAGAGGATCATGGCACTGACATTTGTTGAACAAAAATAGCAACCATGAAGGTCAAATTCCAGGGGAAAATGTAAAGCCTAGAGAAAGGGTAATTATAGTAAAAATCTCTCTCTGTCATCTCCATAGGCATACATAGAGCACGTGCTCTGTGTCAGACACTGTGCTAACGCTATTTCAATTAATTTTCACAGCAGCACTATAGGGCAAGGTACTATTATTTTCTCCATTTCATTGGTGAGCAGAGTGAGGTTTAGAGACAAGCAGTAGTTTGCCTAAATATAGTGACATCCATAGGATCCAAAGCCCAATCTGTCTGACACCAAAGCTCCTGCTCCAACCTGAAGGAGAAAGACTGAAGGGAGATGTGACAGGTGACACAGGAACAGGAGAGATAGTCCTTGTTGTCAGAGGATGGGACCTGAAATCCCTGCTCTGCCACCGACCAGCTCTGAGACGTGGCACAAGCTGCTTTTCCTCCCCGAGCCTCAGGTTCCTGGCCTGTGCCACAAGGTGATAAGAGCGCCACCTCGCTCCCCCAGGGGAGCACCACCAGGCTCCCCCAGGCCCTCCTGTCTGTGACATCCTTAGCCCAGCACCCTGCACCAGGCCACCACACAGTAGATGCTGGTGGTTGTTTTCACCATAGGGTTGTTCTGCGAATGAAAGGAATTAGTGAATGTGGACAAATCCTTAGTAAACTGCATGGCACTGCCCAAGAGAAGGGAGGAGTTATTTTCAGATCCTAAACAAAGCGTGGGCCAGCAGAGACCAGGAGGCACGGTGGACAGAGCACACAGACAATAGCAAGGGTTGAAGTGCCTGGCGCTCTGTGCCCTAACACCGTGTGTTGGGGATGGGACGTGGGCAACACAAGGCTGCCCTGGCTGGTCCCCACACCCGGGCCCCTCTGAAGCAGAGACTCTTCACATCCAAAAAGTGGTGGCTACTTCCTGGCAGGCATAAGTGAAGGGGAACTTCAAAGTGTGTGTCAGGATCCCCTTATGGCTCTGAAGATTAAAAAACCTCTCAAGAGACGAAATAACCTCAGAGCCTTCACGTGGGTAAACTGGTATCTTTTTGAGAGGAACACAGAAGCGGGAAGAGATTGATATAACAGGGTTTTCAGAGCTCCCGTGGCACAAGAAAAGTGGGAAGAAAAGATAAATGCTTTATCTTCTAAAGAGTGGGCCTGTGCCTTTCATGCTGAGATTAGAGGCCCTGGGTGCCAGGCTCTCTCCCCATAATGGCGATGTTCTTCAAAGGGTGAGGTTGGGGGAGAGGAAGGGGGACCTGCCATCCATCCATTCATTCCACAAACCTGCCCTGAGCAGACACTGTTCCGGGCCCTGGACGAGGCTCTGTGCACAGAGAGGTTCAAAAGACACGTGGTCTGGCCAGGAGGCAGCGTGGGACCCTGGACCCCGCAAAGAGTCTTGGTGCAGGAAGCTATGGGAACCTATGGAGGAATCTTCCCTGAGGAGGGAACCCATGAATTTGAAGAATTAAAAGATGTTTATGAGAGGAAGAGGGGTGAAGGCATCCCAGACAGAGGGGAGGGTGTGAGCAAAGGCCCAGAGTCATGAATGGGCCTGGCGTGTCCAGAACATGATGAGGAGGATCATCAGGGAATGGGCGCACATGGGGCCAGAAGTCTGGCGAGGTTGATGGAGCCCAGGCAGTGGGAGGCCTGGGGGCCTGGGACTCAGCCCGAGGGCTCTGAGCAGCCAACAAGCACAGAAGTGACATGGAGTCACTTTCTCTGGGTTTTTCATTTTTTTCTAAGCTTCAGCCTCAGGAAAAAGCCACACACCCTCTGTTGTCATGTTCTTCGGTACCTCAATCTTTCCTTCAGAAATGTCATGGTGGAAGATTGGAACTGAAATTCTGGTGGGATATTAGAGATCCATCAAAAGAGCCTGTCAGAGGAGAAACAAATAGCAAATCGCCTGAGTCTGGCTCCGCTTTCTTGCAGCCAAGCCTGTTCTCCTTGCCACAGTGAGAGAAAATTCCTGTAATAAGACGATATAGTTGGACTAAACCGGGTTGAAAAGAAACAAAATCAATATTTTGCCATTTGTTTTATTATATAGAGCCCCTAAACTTGCTTACAGACATTTTGGTGAGCTTCCAGCTCCTTGTGACAAATGACCATCTCAGGGAGAGTTAAAATGTCTCTCACGAGCTGGAGGAAATCTCCGGAACGAATTTTAGAAGATAAAGGGAGCCGGGCTTGACGATATTGCTCAGGTTAAAAAAAAAAATGCTTGTTATCCCCATAGGTATTTCTGCAGGAAATTGCCTGGGCCTGTTTTTTCTCTCCTCTTTCTAGAAGTGCCCAATTTCTCTCTGACCCCTGCCTTTTCATCAGGGCCCTGCTCAAAGCTCTTCTCTCCACCTGTCATCTTCTGTGTCATTTTTAACCTTCTCGTCTTCGTCCGCAGAACCCTCACCTGCCCCTCCCCCCGCGTCTCGCTTTGCCAAGTCTTTTCCATTTCCCTCTGAAAAGCTTCTTCTCAGCATCTTCTAACTCTGAATTTACTTTACGATTAAAACAAACAAACCAGCAATCAACAGGATGCATCGTAGAGAACTCGGGAAATGGGAAAAAACCAGGGCTGCGGTCTTTGCCCCTCTCTCTGCCCCGAGTTGTACATCAGCACCATTATTGGGCTGGGAAGGGAGGAAACACTGCAGGGTCCAATTCAAGGGCGTCGCTATGTGCTGAGCACCTACTGTGTGCCAGGCCCTGTGTCGAGCGCCGGGAGCATGAGAGGTGGAAGCTAACCGCAGTCGGTGATGTCTGGGAAGACTTTGTGGAAAGCCAATTACTGCTCTAGTGTGAAAGCAAACACCATTGCAGGAGGAATTCTCTCATTCGAGTATGGAAACTGGAGTATCACTTTCCTGAGAGCTAAAGGGAAGCAGTGTGACACCAGAAAGGGCTCAGACAGAGCCAAACAGATCCGGGCTGAGCCCTGAGTAACTTTTGTTAGCCCTGTGAGCAGGACAAGCTGCTTCCCCTCACTGAACCCCCATTTCTGCACCTGTAAAATGAGGTGCCTAACATCTAAGGCTGTTGGGAGCATCAAGGAGAATATTGTCTTAAAGCCCCTAGAGCAGTACCTGGCCCAGAGGATGTCTCCTAAGTGATGATTCACCTGTTTCCAAAGGATGCCCTTCGTAGTTTTTGAACAAACAACAGTAAAGCGTTAAAAAAAAAAAAATACCATGGTAATGCTAAAAACCAAATTTTGAAAAGCATGAAAAAGAGGAAAAAAGACCTTCAACCCCAACCTCTACCAACAAAACTGATGCTTCTCTAAGACCTCGTCTACTTGCAGGTGTGCCTTTCATATTTTCTTGTAATGTACAAGCTCTTTGAATTCTGCTGATGTTTAAGTGACTATGGGGCATAAACTTTCCCCCTCATTGCTGTGCAGCCCTCGTGATCATTCCTAGTGAACAGAGAACATCCCAGGGTGCAGCTGTACTGCAATTTACCCCCATCATTGGACATTTATGTGGTGTTCAATTTTGTTCTTCTTTAAATAAAACCCCGCTCTGGAATTGCTGAGTAAAGGGAATGCTTATCTTTCAAGATCTAGCTGCAAAGTGCCCTTTTGTTTTTCCAAAGCATTGTAACTGCCATCATTGCCACCGTTCATGCCTGCGTGTGCCCAGTCCCTTGCAAAGCGTTAGGTGCTGCCTTGATGAAAAGAGTTGCTAATTTAGGGTGTGTAAGGTGGTTTTTAAATGTGCATGACTTTGGTTGTTAATGAGCATGAACATGTTTCCATAAACTGTTTATGTTTACTGTTTGGATTTTATTTTATGGGACTTGGAAATTATCTGCCTCTATCCCTTGTCCATTTAATGGTTGGGATTTTGAGGTTGGATACACACACACACACACACACGCACACACACACACACACAGAGTACAGGTGCTGACCTTTGCCCTGAACCCTGAAAACCCTTATTTGAACGTGACCAGGCAGAGGTGGTTACAGTCCCCACTTGACAAGCACACACCCACAGTCCCTGTTTGGGGCACCAGCTTTAGGGTGTGGTCCTCTGCTAGCCGTGAGGACAGTGGACCTTTCCCCCCTCACTATCGCGGTGACAGTAGGGGCTGCCACAGGGTTTCCAAAATCGGAGTCACTTCTTCCAAGACAGAAAACAAATCCTCTCTAGGCTTAGCGGGTCTCAAACTTGTAGTTAGCAAACGAGGTGTTTCTACTGATTGTGGGGGACTGGAATGTCACTGTGGGCTGTATGTCTCTGGCCCAAGGTCAGCTTGCTCCCAAAGAGTTTATTAGTCTAACATAGCATTTTGCAGACTTGAGGATTCTGGGCCCCAGGAATACCTTCAGGGACTCTAGTGAGAAATGCCACGTTAAAAATCCAACAGTGGGGCCGGCCCAGTGGTGTAGCAGTTAAGTGCACGCGCTCCGCTGCGGCGGCCTGGGGCTCACAGGTTCGGATCCTGGGCGTGCAGCCACGCACCGCTTGTCAGGCCATGCTGTGGCGGGGTCCCATATCAAGTAGAGGAAGATGGGCACGGATGTTAGTCCAGGGCCAATCTTCCTTAGCAAAAAAGAAGAGGACTGGCGATGGATGTTTGCTCAGGGCTGATCTTCCTCACACACACACAAAAAAAATCCAACAGTGATGCTTGAGGCGATTACTTGGCTCCAGGGCCCCAGATGACAAGCATGAATGCACACAAAGGCACGGAAATTGGGGGACAACAACATACGTTAAATTTTTTAAAGAGAGTATCAATAAAATGAAAACAGAGAAAGGTAAAATTCTTGGGGGGTACTCAGGGATCTCACGAGAATAAAGGATATTTCCGAAGGGTTATTGGTAAATTGTTCAGTACAGATACACAGTTGTTCCGACTCGGCTGGTTCAACCTATTGGGTCGGGCTCCCGAAATTTCCTCTGGATCGAGGAGGTGGTGTTTAAGAACAACAGCAGCAGCAGCAGCAGCTCAGGTCTCGAGAGTGCTGACTGCCCGCCAGGTAGCGTGCTAAGCTCCTTAAAGATGTTATCTCATAATCCTTGAAGCACAGATGAAAAGGGCTCAGTCTGTGATGGTGTCAGCTTCCCAGCTTCCTCCGTGGGCTCAGAGACAGCTCTTCAGGCAGACGATCAGCCCCTCTTATGCATTTCTCAGCTCTTCTTCCTCCTGATGGAGGAGGCAGCCGAGAACATCTAAAGTTTAGGATTACTCCCTTTATCTGGCCCCAGGCTTCATCGCGGGACTGTCTACCCTTCTGGAACATCTGCTTTGCTTCCATTCTCTCTATTTGATTCCCTGTTCCCTCTTTGTCTAGCCATCCCCAGTTGGAGAGCCTCATAATTGTAATTCTAAAGCTGAAATTCTCAAGGTGCTGAAAAAGTACACAGAAATAAATCAGCAAGTGCCAGAATTTCTCCTAAGGGGGACTCAGCCCTGGGGAGGGATTACTGAGGTTTAATTTACACAACAGCTGTGCTTCTAAAAGGGTGTGTAAATCAGTCCAGGGGTAATTGAAAGACCCTAGGAAAAAAATTGTTACTTAGAGGAATCCTGTGGCGAGCTCTTTTGTAAAACAAATCTTACTGATCCTTCAAGGTCCAGCTCTGATGTCACCTCTTCCTTGAAGCTCTCTCTGATCATCCCCCCTCCCGTGACCGGATTAATTACCCCATCTAAGCACCCTTAGGACATTGGTCGTGCCTTGGCTTAGCACGTGATCCAACCTGCCTTGTGATGTAAATAGATCATGGCATAAAAAACGTGTGAAATGAATGTTTGTCAAGTCAGTGAAAAAGGAACCAGTGAATTAGATTCAACTCCCTGAAGGAAAGATGTACATCTGATTTAACTCTCTGTTTTGCATACCACCGGCAAGGATCTTCCACTAGGATCTCCCTCTTCCATTGGTCAGCAGATATTTGGATGAATAAAGGACTGAAAACAAATTAGCATCTCTTAATTTCAAAAGTCAAAGTAATTCAAAAGCATAAGGATGCCTTCCAGGCTGTTCGCACATTAACTGGATGTCCTTTTTCTCCTTACCTTCCCCAGGCAAAAGGGTCCAGGCAAAGGGGTCCTTGGCCCTCTGTAGTGGGTAAGGGTGCTCCTCTCTCTTTGAGAACAGTGCCTCTCCTATGATGGGGCTGCTCACATTCATGTCATTCACGGGACTGAAATGACCATGGTGCAGTATTTGGTGGCATACACTTGGGGCTATAATCTTAGTCACTGGTCTTTGTGTTAGAGCAGATACTCAACAGTTTCCAGAGGGAAATCTTGGCCTCAGCCACAGATCATCCCTTGGCTCACTCTTGTCGAGATGGGGTGGCCATCTATTCAGTACAATCTTCTCAGGTACATCACCTTAAGAAAAGGACTTCAACCCTACCTTTGGTCTGATTGACCACCAAAGAAAATAGCTTGGGTCTAAATTTACAAGATGGGCTGTCTACTTCCCAGTAGCTTCCTGCCTAGTGACGTCCATAATAGTTTACTGGAAGGATGTGAGATCGTCTGGTCTAGATCGTTGGATCAAGGGAAACCATCAGAGAGCTTTGCTCCTGTGTACCGTTGTTCCCGCTGCCTTTCCTGGCTGCTTTGGTGCTCACCCTGTGGTGGGAGACATTATAAGAAGCATTGATTTTAAATTTACATTGTATGTGTAGAGAACTTAAAACAGTACTTGGCACATAGTCAGATAGTATTAAAGTCTTAGCTATTATTGTTATCATCACTGACGTCATTGTTATTGTCAGGATGTTGTTGAGGACATCATGCCCTCCATCACTCGCTGTCTCGTCAGAGGGGAAATTTCTCTCTGGCATCGGTTCCAGGAAAAGCTGGGCTTCTCCTGGAGCAACTGGTATGTCTTCAGTATTGTAACATCATGTTGTCAAAGTGAATCTTTAAACTTTTCTGTTTCTTTCTTCCTTTTGGCTATCAGGAAGCTTGGAGCCAAATTTGTGACCACCCCACCCCCACCAGCAGCTGTGCAGACTCTTGAAGCCTGTGTCTCTTTGTGTTTAGTTCATCCTTAACCTTATCTTTTTATCCTACCCATGCTTTTCTTTTACCCCTATTTACATGTGGATCCATTTTAAGGCATTTTATCTATCATCTATCTATCTCTGTAAGCCACTTTGTAACCTTTCTTTTAAAGACTATGTATGTGTTTCTTTAAAAAAAAACAAACAAACAATATTTTAAAGTATTTCAAAGGGATGAAGCAACCCAAGTGTCCATCAACCAATGAACGGATTACCAAAATGTGGTATATTCATACAATGGAACATTATTCGGCCTTAAAAAGGAAGGAAATTCTGCAATATGCTACAACATAGATGAAACTTGAGGACATTACGCTAAGTGAAATAAACCAGTCATAAAAAGACAAATGCTATATAATTCTACTCGTATGAGGTTCTTAGAGTAGTCAAACTCATAAAGACAGAAAGTAGAATGGTGGTTGCCAGGGGCTGAGGGGAGGGGGAATGGGGAGTTATTGTTTAATAGGTATAGCGTTTCAGATTTACAAGAGGAAAAGAGTTATGGGGATGGATGGTGGTGATGGCTGCACAACAATGTGAATGTATTTAATACTACTAAACTGCAAACTTAAAAATAGTTAAGATGGTAAATGTTATGTGTATTTTAACACAATAAAAAAACCCCACATTTTAAAGTATTTCAGAGGGATGAAATTTCTGAAGTTATATTGCCATCTTTAAAGTTGTCTAATATTGATTTTAATAAAAAGCACAAACATGGATAGTCTTAAATTTATAATTAATTAAACTAGCCACCATTTTCTCCATCATTTAGTCTAACTTCTGATCTTTGTAAAATATTTCCAGTTTAATTGAGATTTACTTTTTTATTGACACACACCATTCATAGAGAAAAGTGTGTAATTTATAAGTGTACTGCTCAATGAAATGTCATAAAGTGAACACACTGGCGTAAACAAATCCAGGACAAGAAATGGAACATTACCAGAACGCGAGCCCCCCCCCCAGAGCCCCTCCCAATCATTACCCACTGCCCCCTCCCCACAGGTAACCTCCATCTTGATTTCTAACACCATGTGTTCTTTTTCCTGTTTTTGAACTTGATGTACAAATGCAGTTGGACAATATATATTCTTGTATCTGGCTTCTCTCACTCAAGATTACATTGGTGCTATTCATCTGTGTTGTTGCACCTAGTGGGAGTTCATTCATTTTCACTGTATGGAATTATATTTATGAATGTACTAAAATTTATTTCTACATTCTATACTTGATGGGTTATTTCCAGTGTTTGGCTATTATTTCATGTCCTTTTGGGGAACAAGATGGGTAATGGAAGAAATTAAATTAAATGAGTGAATGAATGAACGTATTTTGTAAATTGTCACAGATAGTGCCTCTCTACTCCCCAGTGGCTTAGCTAGGTCCCTCCCCCTGGTTCCTGAGCTTCTTGGACAGCCCCTATATTGTCCTTAATGCCACCTGCCCTAGACCCAGATCGGGTGGCACCATTCATTCATTCATTCATTTATTCAACAAACAAGTACTAAACCTCTACCATGCGCATGCATTGTTTTGGAATCTGGGGGTACATTAGGCATGAAAACAGATGACAGTTGCTACCCTCATGGAGCATGTGGCATAGAATTGGCATAGAATTTCCCCACCCTCACTCTCATATTTCCCATCACTCTGTGACCTCTGGTCAGTGCTCTGCCCTAGAGCGGCCACTCTCCGTTAGGCCTCACGGAGTCTCCCCTGCACGTTCAGCCTCAACCAAGGATGTGAAGAGTGCCCCCCACCCACCATGCACAGACTACTGCTCTCCAGTTACCTGCTCCACACATTCCAGACACCTCAGCTCCCCAAATGCTGATCTCTGCCTCAGTAGCTCAGAGTCTGCTGCTCTCTGCATTCCTGGCCCGTGGTCTGTGAAGCGCCTACAGGCTGAAAGCTGGGTGACTGGGGCTCACCTCGTGCTTCCCTTTGTTCGAGGATCACAGGCCTGCGCTGCCTGTTGTCCAATGCTAAAGACACACTCCTTAGAAAATTTGCCTAGTTTTATAGTTGTTTAGGACAGGAGTATAGTTTGCTATCACTCTGTCACAGCCCAAAGTGGAAGTGTATGCCTGTCTTTTGAATGGCCCCATATTATTCCGCTACATGGGCATAACTTAATTCTAGTAGATTTTAAAAGTGCAATTTATTTCCTATAGAGCAATGAGAAATTGAAGATTTAGAGATTATAGTCATTCTTGCCCTCAACTCATGCCCGCTTCACCATGTGCTACGGATTGCCTTTCTTTTTTTATTGTGGCAAAACATGCATGACAACAAACTTACTACTTTAACAATTTTAAAGTACACTGTTCAGTGTCGTTAAGCGTATTCATAATGTTGTGCAACCATCAATTCTAGTAGATTTAAAGGTAAGTATATTTATTGAAGTTAAAATTGACTTCTGGCACATAGTAGAAAGTATTTGTTTGAATAAATATATAATTGAATCCTGTCACTGGAAAGAATGTTTTTGAATTTTTGGGAATGCTTTTGGCTACAGGTAACTGAAATCCCAACTTAATTTGGCATAAATAATAAGGAAACGTACTCTCTCCCATAGAAAGACGTCAGAAGCTAAAGTAACTCTAAAGTTAATGTGGTGTCTTGATGACATCATTGAGCACCCACTTCCTTCCATCCTATGTTCTTCCATCCTCAGGAGTGGCTTTGTCCTCAAGTCTGTTCCCCTCCTAGTCACAGGAAGGCTACAGCAATTTTCAGGTGTCATATCCAAAAACAGCAGCATCTCGAGATGGGAAAAGGGACCACTCTACTCCTGTGTCTTTAAAGAGCAAAGAAACTTTTCTCAGAAGGCCCTTCGTAGATTTCCCATCACATCATATTAGCTAGAATTGAGTCACGGTCCCAAACCTAAACCGATGTTGTCAAGGGGAATGGGGCCCCCCCGATTGGCTTAGACCACTGGGAACTCACCCCTTCACTGGGCCCTGGGCTGGGGTCAGCCCCCCTGAAGCACTTGGCCTTGAGGAAGAGCATGGAATTCTGTTAGGAAACAGAATGTGGGTTCTGTTAGGAAAAGGGAAGGGAGGAAATGGATCTAGGATGCGTCATCAATCATGTCTTCAACAGCTTCCCAACCCAAAAATAAATCTGCCTAGGCTCCAAGTAAGAGACATTTACCTGGTGAGAAATTAGGTTTGTCTGAATAAAGTAATGAGAATCTTAACTGGAGATCAAGTTTCCTAACAATTTTTCCAACCATCTGACTGTCATCAGTTACAAATCAAACTCTAACGTGGTTAACCATCCTCAGGGCTCACATAGCTCATGAGTCCTTCAGCCGGGATGTCATTTCTTTCGTTCTTATTTCCGGCCGTCTTTTCAGGCTCAGCTCAGAAAGCACTTCCTCTGAAATCCTTCTCTGAACCCCAGAATCAAAATGAATTTGTCCTTTTTCTGTATTCTTTCATTCTGCTTTGCATAACCACTGTATAGCCAGGCTTTTTTTCTTCATTTCTTTGTTTAAAAAATAATAAAAGTAATAATACATCTTCCTTGTAAATAATTTAAGTGATATGTAAAGTACATAAATCGAAAAGGCAAATCTTCCCATTTTCCCAGCCCCACTTTCCAGTGGTAACCACTCTAAACGATTTGCTTTTATCCTTCCAAACCTCCTTAGAGGGTTATCTAAACCTCTAAGGAGAGGTAAATTCGTTTTGTCATTGTTAATTTTTATACAAATGGAATCACAGTATGTCCTACACTATGCACGTGTCATTTCTGTGGCTTGCTCTTTTTACATCTCAACATAGTAAGAACATCTTTCTGTATTAGTAGATCTAGATCTAGATATTATTGTTTCTACGACCTGAGTGTTATTCCAATTTGGGGCCTTACCATGCTTTTTATAACCAATCCCTTAATGATGGGGACTTGTTATTTCCACTTTTCCACATTTCAAACAGTGCTGCCAGGAACCACCTTGCGTGTGTGTGTGTGTGTGTGTGCGTGTGTGTGTGTGTGCGTGTGTGTGTGTGTGCGTGTGTGTGTGTGTGTGCGCGTGTGTGTGTGTATGTGCATCTTTGTCTACATGTACCAAAATTTCTGCAAGAGAGATTTCTAGAAATAAAATTGCTGGGTCAAAGAATAGGTGATTTTTAAATTTTGATAGCTACTGCCAAATTTTATGAGGGTGTTTTGGGGCCAGCTGCTGCTGGTGTAAGATAAGTAATTTCCAGACTTTCAGGCTTTATAAACCAATAAAATTTAAAAGACAAATTGTGGAGATAACATAAAGAAAGTAGCCAACACTTTATTTTTCCATGTGAGGACATTAAAAAAAGAGCAAGTATCAATTATTAGCTTGAACCACGTGCAACTGACATTTGTGTGTCAAAATAAATAGTCTAATATCTGCAATTTCATAAGGTTTAACTGAATACTATTGTCATGATTTCATGAAAGAATGGACGCTCATGCTCACACGTTCACACACACACCTTTATTTTCTGTTCTCATTTCACCCGTTGTATGGGTGAACACCTGATTTCATGTCCAGGAATCACCGGTGTAGAGTCACGACCAGGGGCTCTCTGCTACCACCACCACCAGTACCTGTCTCTTCTGTAACTAGGAGAGAGGTTTGGTCATGTGAAGAACCACCTGGTGGGAGAGAATGGAGAAGAAATGGCACATGTTCCTGCCCTGGGTCCCTTGCACTGGTTTTGAGCCCCTGTGGAGAGGGAGTAAGAGACAGCAGCTGATGAATCTGGGTGAGAGGACCTGTGCGAGGGCAGAAGCCGGACCCCAGGAGCCACATGTGGTACAGGCTCTCCCTGGTCCCCGGTCCTCTCCCCATCTCTCTGTGGAATCTAGCTCCATTCAAGGGCTGGAAGCTTAGGGAACATGAAGAATGAGCCCTCTTGCCATGGCTTGGCACTCATGTGACAGCCCATCTCAGATGCAAGGCCACTCCCAGCAGCCTTGTGGGCAATGGAAATGGACCCTTGGGAGTCTACGCAGGAGAGGAAGCACGGGAGGGTGCTGCGTGATGATGAGGGCTATGGCACTGGTCACAGGTGCTCGTGATGTCTTCATGGGGAACTCTCCGGAATGCCTGAGTGATCTGCTAGTGATAGCGAGAGCAGGGCGGGACTCTGGCTCTGTTACTGAGCAGGCTGAGGGCTACTGAGATAGTGAACATTTGGACTTACTGTTTTATTTGAGGGTCCTGCCTGTAAACTAAGCTCCTTGAAGCCATGGACTGTGTCATTTTCAACTTTGATTCCATGCCCCCGCCCCAACCCAGGCCTTGCGAGTAGTAGGTGCTCAGGTAATTTCCTTGTGCTGGGATTAGCAAACTTACCCTGTAAAGGGCCTGATGGAAAATGTTTTAGACTCTGCCGGTCATACTGCCTCTCACATCTACTCATTTCGGCCATGGACAACACGTTGATGAATAGACGTGGTTGTTCCAATAAAACTTCATTGACAAAAACAGATGGCAAGTTGGTTTTCGACCCAAGGGCCATAGTTTGTCAACTCTTGCCGTGTACTATGAAGGAAAGAACAAGAGCAGACTGTCTTAGGATCAAATGCTACCTTCGTTACTTACAAGCTGTGGCACCCAGGTCAGCTATTTCACCTTTTTGAGCTTTACTTTCCCCAGACGTAAAGTGGAGATAATAGTTGCCACCTTCAGGATTGTTGTGAGGGTTGAATGAGATAGTGTATGTGGCGAGTCCAGCAGAGCACTGGCGTGTAGATGGAGTAGGGCTCCAGAACGGCCATTCTGGAGCGTGAACCATCCAGAGCCCCCGACCCCAGCTTCCTTCCCCAGCCCTGTCCAGGGAATAACATGAAGGAGCAAGAGGCAAGGTTTTTAAGGACTGACACAATGAAATACTTGGGACTTTGATTTGATTTCCACTCAAGCACTGGGCAGAGACACAAGGGCCCTGGTCCTCCTTACGCTTAGCCTTCAGGTGTCAGTTCAGTAGCATCCTGGTTTTATTACATCCATCACAAGCAGCTTAAGGCTTCCAAAAACACAGCCCCAGACAGATGTTGAGCTTGTCTGGGGATTAGAAATCTCCTTTTCCATTAAGCATAAATTAACTTAATCACCAGGTATGAAAGATAAGCAACATAAATAGCATTCCCTGCAGCTTTCATTGAAATTAAAATTCTATTTAAAATTTAGCTTGTATTTTCTAGGACTTGAACCCCTTCAAAGAGATAATATCTGCTGTAAATTTTTACGCTGACAGAGTGGCAGAGATGAATGTGCCGGGGACGGTGATGTACTGTGTAATTTAACTTTGCCTCCTGGTCTTCTTTTCGCCCACGGATGGATCTGTACATCTTAAAGAAATAATTAGTCTCGGTAAGATCTGGTCTTTGACCATTTTCAGAAGCAGTCAGACTGATCCAAAAAAATGAAAATCTGAGTCAAGATTATGAAGAGCAAGGTACTTCAGATCTTGTTGTTCAGATCCGTGCTGTGGAAAGCGCCCTTAGGAAAAAACAAACAGGAAGAGAGGAACTGATGACGAATCCCCAGGGGACCTCTACAAGGAGCCCTCCTTGGCTTGGCCTCTGCTTGTCTGGGGCAGAGCGGGGTGAATGGAGAATGGGGACAGCAGTCAGGGTTCATTGCGTTTCTTATCAAACTGCAGGAGAGACTGCCTTGAGGGAAATTCAGCAGCGTCAGCGTGGCATTGTGGAAAGGGCGTTGGAGTCAGACAAACCTGGCTTCCGATCCTGGTTCTTTTTTTTCTGACTCCAATCTCGGGCAAGTCTCATAATTTCTCTGAGCCTTGGGTTCCTAATCTGTAAAATGAGGAAAATAATGCTTGCCTAATAGGATCATTGTGAAGGTTAGAGATAATCTTAGTGCCCGGAACTCATCACATTCTGGGTGCTTGCTGAATGGTTAGTACTATTTATTCTTTTAAGAAACAGTTGTTGAACATCTGCCATGTGCCAGATTCTAGACTAAGTGCTGAGGATATAGAAAGTCATAAAATACAGCCCCCACTCTCAAGATGCTCACAGATCCAACAGGGCATTGAGACATAGAAACAAGAAAATCACAGTTTAGGGTGACAAGCCCAACAGTGGAAGCATGGACAAGGTACAGAGGTGACACAGAGAAGAGAGTGGTGTGCTCTAGGGGAAGACATCTGCTAGGTTTTAATGACATAGAGAGGCTCGCACAGTATGTGATCAGAGAAGGGCCTTCTAAGCAGAAGGGACAGAGAGGCAGGTAGAGGCATTTCCTATTTGGAGGATTATAAAGAGTGGTATTGTTAGACCGGGAGGAGGGGCAGGGAGAGAGAATCATAGGATGAGTGTCTCCTGATGTGGGTGCATCCTCTGAGCACCTGGATTTGAAGTGCTCTGGATGATTCCTCGGCTTGGCCAGGAGGCCTACCAGGCACCACGTGGTGCCAGCCACATACCCCCCGAGGTACGTAAGACCTCCAGACCAGAAGGTGTCTCTTCCAAAAAGGAATCCCACTGTTGACTTTAATGGAGTTGCAGATTTGAGAGGAGGCCAGTGGTAGAGTTGAAAATGCTCTGGATGAGGAGGCCCAGGCAGCTGGACCCCAGTTCCTGCTCTGTCTACCCACCTACATACGACCTCATGTCAGCTTCCTGAGACTAGGGCATGCTGTCTTACCCATCTCTGAGTCCCTAGTCCAAGGCCTGCCAACTAGTAGAAGCTTGAAAATGTTTGTTGAGTAAATGCTGAGATACCCCATCTGACCATCTTTATCTTCCTCCCTCACAGTGCTGCTCTGAGGGGGACCAGGGTGTAACGGGTGAATGCACTGGGCAAAGTCTCTGGATTTATTCAAATATAGCTGTGTGATCATCACCATTATTGTTAAAAAGAGTTGTACACCAATTAGAACCTGGACCAATGTTGAAAAACCAGTTTCCCCACCCATTAAAAAAATCTCTATATGATTATTACTACTGGTTTTCTAGTTTAACAAAAGCCAGCATGTGCCCTCTAAAAATATGAAAAAATGCAAACCACATAGTTATATTTGGTGATTTGCCTTTTTAGTATTGCAGAGTTGACTTGTAGTCAAAACAATAATTATATTTGAGACTCTCAAAGATATCCATGTTCTTTCCTATGTCATCTAAAAATGTTAATTTGCAAGAAAAAAAATTGAAATTGTACCTACCTACAAAGCAAGCATTATCTCAAAAAATTTAAAAAAAAAATGTTTTCCAACTGTCTTGACAGCTCAAAGCATCACTTTCTCCCCAAACCCACAACCCTTGGTTTTAATGATAAATATATCCTAAAGGAAACCGCTGCTGTTCAGGCTGGAATCGGTGTTTGGTTTGAAGCTGTAATGATACACCACTGTTTTCCAAACCATTCTATTCAGCTGACAAGGAAGCTGTGAAGGAGCTGTAAGTTTCTAAAGCACTGCTCAAAATACAGGGACATTTGCTATCGTAGCAGAATGTTAAGAACCTGTTATGGGGAACAGGACCTGCAATCAAGCCCTGCTGCTCACAGCAGATCAGGAACGTGGCTGAGCCCAAGTGATAGCCGAGTGGTATCAGGTGTGCCTGCTGAGACAGTGTCAGGGTGTGAGACTTACCCAAGGTCATGTGCAAAAGCCTAATTAACTTGTTTGCCCCAGGAGACCAATTGATGGGGCTTTTTAAACTAGCGTTCAGTGTCTGCAAAATGTAGGAGACCACGGTTATGTTCTGGTTCCGCACTTGCACGCTGTATTGTGTGGATGAACTAGTTATCCCCTTTGGGGCCTCAGTTTCCTCGTCTGTACGTGGAGATAGTAATTTCTGTAGTGCTCACGTTATGGCATTGCTTGGAGGATCCAGGGAGGTAACAGGTGGAAACTGGAGTGTTGAGCCCTGGAAAGGATTGTTAGTGTTGTTAGCAGTCCTGCCGACCCCAGGGCCTGTCCGTCTCTCCGTTCTCCACTGCCCCAGAACGTCCCTGTCATTTGGAACCATCCAGGTCCTGCTTCTGCAGAGCTGCCGCCGACCCCCTCATCCCGGGGGAGTTCCCTAACCCCCAGGAGACAAGGTCAAGAGAAGCTGGTCCCAACTCTGGCTCTGTTCCTCTCTTACTGGGTGGTCCTGGGCAAGTCATTTCCCCGCACTGGGCTTCATTTCCTGAGACCTAAAAGGAGAATTTGGCCTAAGAGATTCGTAAAGTTCTTCCGACAGAAAACTTTAAAAGTCCATGAGCATTTACAGTTCAGCTCAAGCTGGCTCTTGTCAGTGCTGTAAAACCCAGGCTGTTGGAGGCCCTGGGGGGAAGGAGGCTTTGGATTCCCCTGTTTTCTAAATGGTCTCCTGTTTAACCCTTTAAGCACCGAATCCTTTCAGTTTTATTGGGAATCTTGGCCTTTTAAATACGTTTCAGTGAATTTGACTTTTTCTTTGGATGATGATTCTGCACACTGCGTTTAGACGTTCTGTGATGCATTGGTGCCCCTGAAGAGCCCCTGGGTTCTTGTGTCAGCTTTAGGGAGTTTTTCTACTTCCTCCTCTGCTTTCGGACTGACAGCCGTCACTTCACATACTGCAGATTGCATGGTTGTGGCATCCTGTCTCATCCCTCGTAATTGGCTGGTTGTACCGTGCTGCATGATCACCACGTTTGTTAGAAGTATGAGTAAAGTAAGAGTACACAGGTGGGGAGTGAGGCCCCAAGATACCCTCCTTTCACTTACAAACGTAAACTTCAGGGCATGAACTTAGAGATCTTGAGTTTGGCTCCTCACTTGCCGCCTAGCTCTTCGTAGTTCTACATAGATAGAGAGGGTGGTTGGGTGCCTGAGTTCTCGCAGGGGAGAGATTTCTCTCCTACCTGCTGTTCCCATGGTAATTGCCATATTGGCCCTTACCCTTGATCTCCCCTCTCTCACCGTTCTTCCACACCCTCAGGCTCCACCCCCATTACTCAGCTTCCAGAACTGTGCCCTTTCCTCCCACGTTTCAGTTTGTTCACACATGCAGTTTCCTTTGCGTGAATCCAGGCATTCCCCTCTTCCTCCTGCCTCCTCGAAGCCTCTCCCCAAGTCTTTCACCTCTGAGCCCCAGGATCGCTACCTCGTGGAAGCCTTGGAAACCCGCCCTGAACTCTCGGGTGAGCAGAGCGCCCGGTTGTCCCTGTGCCCTCCTCTCGATTCACACTCACGCCACACTGAGTGATCTGTCTGTGTGGGTGACCCTCTACCAAATGGGAAGTCCCCCCGGGCCACGACTGCCTCGTTCAGCTTTGCATCTCTAGTACCTGCACAATGCCTGGCCGTGGTACTCGATTAGGGTTGGAAGAATGAATGAATAAACTAATGAATAAATGAATGAACAAGTTGACTACCTGTTATGGGCCGAATTGTGTCACCTCTGAAATTTGTATGTTGAAATCCTAATCCACAGTAACTCAGAACATCACCTTATTTGGAGATAAGGTCTTGATAGAGGTAATCAAGTTAAGATGAGGTCATTAGGGCGGGCACTAATCCACTCTGACTGGAATCCTTATAAGGAGAGGAGATTTGGACACACGCACACAGAGGGAAGACCATGTGAAGACACAGGGAGAGGACAGCCGTCTGCAAGCCAACGAGAGAGGCTGGAACACCAGTCCCTAGAGGACAAGCAGCCCGTCTGCATGTCATTCCTCATAATAGATGCTCCGACTAGTTGAAGAAATCTGGGACTAGATGGGTAAACAAATGCAGAGATAAGTAGAGAAAACCACAGTTGAAATGAAAAATGACTATATTAGTTACTTCCATATTTTATGAATTCCCAGTGCAGCACTGTCAAAATGGGAGATGGATCTCTTTTCATTGCTCATGAAACACCAGCACATGGCAGGATCTCTCACAAGTACTAATTATTCTGCTTGGTGCCCTAGGCTGGCAGTTTCTAACCTGGACATGGGAAAGCTTGAATGGGTGTTGTTATGACAGCTGCGTTAGCATTGCTCTTAGCCAAGTAACTGTCCCCTGCCTCACACACCATAGAAGAGAGAAACAAAGGCGTCAGGACTGGGAGGAGCCATAAGGTCATCTATTCCAGCCTGCCCATTTTACAGATGGGAAAACTGAGGTTGTTGGAGGGAAATGGTATTCCCTGGGTCTCGTGCTAGTTTGGGATGAATCCGGGACCAGAATCTGAGTCACCTGATGCCTGGTCTCCTGCTCATTCTTCTACCCACCAGAAGAAGGTTTCTTTTCCCTTCTCTTAAGCAGTCCACATGCACTACGTTTGGGTGCTAGATGGCCCTGTCTAACCTGCATAAATAACCCTCTTTTTCGTTCTCCCACTTCTTCATCTCCTTCCTTCTTTAGGAGGTAAGGTATCATTATCCCTGTCTTACAGATGAGAACATGATCCTCAGAAAGCTTAAGTAACTTATCATGGTCATAGGATTAATAAGCGGCAGAACAGGGATTGTATCCCTGGCTGTCTTACTCCCAAACTTCCCACTACTCCATGCTTTTTCTTAATGAATCTTTATCCCTAGGCCTTAGATATTTTTTCCCAATTATATGTAACATATTTTAAAATATCCATTTGGTTGGAAGTAATACATTTTTCATGGCAAACCAGCACATGTGTGAGAATCCCTAGAGAAATTTGTAATAAGATTTAGCAGATTTCAAAGGTCTTACTTTTCCTTGGCAGGTTGCTACCAAATGGAAATGAGTGAGCAGATGATCTAGACGTGGCAGGGGCTGACTTGTGGTGATTGCTTGAAAGAATCTTGAGTGATTTGCAGATAATTGACTAAAGGAGGTGGTTTCCAATTAACGGAAGACCAGACTATCTCCTATCCTATCCGGGTTTTGCATGCATATTTCCCCTCGTCTATGGATAACCTTTTAGTAGGATTGAAACTATCATTGTTTCTCCATGAGCTCTGGGAAGGCAGAAAGAAGTTCTTATTCCTCTCTGGATTCCATTACCTAGCACAATCCTACTACCTGGAAGGTACTCCATAAAAATCTGAAATAACGAATGAATTTTTCTTTCATTTTGGAACCACTGACATTTTAGAAGAAATACTCTCTTCTTCTGACCATTGATCTCTCGACAGTCTCTGGGCTGGAATTGGACCTCCTTCCACTTCCCTTTTTGGATCTGTTCTATACACCAGATTTCTAGCAAGGCACAATCCATATGCTTACTGGCAAATTGAAAATCAATTCTCATCCTGTTTATGAGTGCCTGTTATGTGTTGATCTCTCTGTTGAGTCTTGGGAACCACACTAGGTTTGCCTTCTAGGAGCTCCCAGCCTAGTGGGCGACGTGAACAAATAACTCACATATGATGAAGACCAAAGGAAGTGTTAAACAAGGCCTGGCAATGAGCTATGGGAGGAAGGGTGATTAATTCTGCCCGGAGGAAGCAGGAGAGGGTTCACAGAGATGACAGATATTAAAAAAATTATTACATAAATGAATTCTGAGGAGCTGACATCCCAAGTTCTCACTCTACACAAGAAACTCAAAAATAGAGTTCACCGTTTCCACTTCTGGCTGTTTAGGGTGCTGACTCAGGCTCAGATTCATGGCTTTGAGAAGAAGAGTCTAAAAAATAATTAGAGATACAAATCTCGATGACTCTTTCCTATTATTAGGAAACTGACTGTGGGTCACTTGAAAATATTGCTTAATTTCATTACTTCTAGTTTCACATACTCCTATGTGAAATATTTTTAAACCCATATTTGTGTTGAAATTAATAGAAAAATGTGTCACCCTATTTTATTGTGATCCTAGTAGTTAACTTCAGGGCAAACAAAAGATTATAGATAAAAAAGCTTTGAATTGGCAACTATGAATTTATTCCTTAGCAACTTACAAGGTCATAGACTAAAGCCAGATTGTATATCAAGGGCCTTAAAAATGTTAATATCTGTTGACTCAGAAATTTCACTTCTGGGGCTTTACACCAAACATACAATCCAACATTACAAGAAAAATTTGTTGTGTAAATATGTTCATTCAAATAATGAAAAATCAGAAACAATCTAAATATCCATTAACTTGAGAGATAGTTATTCAGTCATTAAAGATATTTATAAATAATTTTGATGATATGGCAAAATGCTTATAATAAAATGTTAAATGTAAAAGCAGGCTATAAAACGGCATGTATGGTATGATTTCAACTATGTGAAAAAATTATATTCGTGGAAGAGGACTGAAAGAGAATTTACCGAAATATTAAAAGTGATCATTTCTGGATAGTGAGATCATATATGAGAGTTTTGTTCTCTTACCTATGTATTTCTATATTTTTAGTGTCTTCCACAAAGAGATATATTACAATATTAAAACCAGCATAATGTTAGAGAGAACCCCCACAACTTGGACAAGAGGATAGGAATGTACAGGATAGGCCAGCACATTCTGAGGTTTGAGGGCCTGGCAACGTGATACAGAGAGTTAGCAGAACTTTTTAAAGTGAAAGAATGTGACCAACAAAACTTGGGTTTGTTCGGGTCCATAGCTGTGGGCCCACAATAGCGGGACAAGCATGGAAGGCCAGGCACAAGTCAACACTGGCAACCAGGCATGGTGACCTGGTTTCACGAGCTCAGGTCACTCACAGCTGGACCCAGAGAGCACGAAGGAGTATGGAGAATGACGCCTGCTGCCCTGGTGGGAGAAGCAGGCAAGGACTTGGCAGGGGGCCCAGTCAAATGGGGAGGGATCCTGTCAGGGTGTCCTCCTAGTGAGAAACTCCTAGAGTACCAAACGGGCACCAAGGCTGAAGGCCATTTGGGTGGAATTGACCACCTCCATGAGGATGGGCTTGGTAGCTACTAGAGTCTGACGTTCGTCTTAGGCATGAGAATTCTAGGCTTAGGGCAGAAAGAACAACACTGGGGTAAAGCGATTGAGATTGCACCTGCTGGGCCAGGCCTGGCTCAAGGCTTGGACAGGGTTGAGCCAGCTGGTGGAGTCTCAGGGCTCTGTGGGACTCCAGCCGTGTGGGGCTGGCTGGTGTAGCTCCAGGTGAGCCGTATACTAAATGCGCCATCGTATATAAAAGCCGAGCAGTTGTAGATCTCCCTTTGATGATCATTATTGAATATGGAAATATTTTTAGTTGTTGGTATTTTCTCCAAAGAGAAAATGTTGTTTCCAAAGAGTATGTCATAAATGTAGGAATTCAAACAATTTATGTTTCATATTCAGGCTTAGTGTGTGAAGATAAGTCGGCCTGTACATTTAACCCACATTGTATTCGGTATCCCTGAGCTGCGCTGGAAAAATCTGCAGACCCCTAGCTATAAAATGACAGGTTAAATATCATTCCATTCAAAGCACAGAAGAAAAAATACACCTCAGTGTTTTCTTTAAATACTTTACATTTACCTAATCCTTTCAATTACATCACTTTCTCTGTTCTTCATGACAGATTTATGAAGTGTCAACGTGCCAGTCCAGAGATATTGGTGACTGCCCTATGCAAGCCACTGTTTATACATAGGAGATATGTGTATGTGTCTGTGTATAAAACGAGTGTTTTAAAACATTTTATAAAAATTATATATACGTAATCTCATATTTTATGTATATTATGTGTATATATTTATATAAAATAACACAGTCCTCACACCAACCTTGCAAGGGAGATATTGTCCCCATTTAAAGGATGAGAAAATAGAGGATCAGAAGAGCTAAGTGACTTGCCCAAAGTCACACAGCATCTAAGTGGCAGAGTCAGGACTTGAACCCAACTCCGATGTCTCTTCCTCTTCCGGCCGGCAGAGGACAGGCTTCCTGCTCCTGCAGCACTGGGATCTGTGCAGTAATCCTCGCAGGTCCTCCAGGCTCCCTCACTGAAGTTCAGGCATCCACAGGTTTCCTTCCACATACCTTTCCGTGCAACCACGGGCATCTCTGTTCCCGCATGTGAGATATGTGAGTCATTCCTGTTGGGAATAATTAGAAAAAGAGGGCCTGAGGGTGGGGAAGCGAAGAGGGAAGAGGGAGAGGAGAGAGGCAGCAAGGATCAGGTTGGCTGCTAGAGCTGTGAGTGAGATAAGAGAGCTGAGGGCCAGGGGCTGGGACTTTAGAACTGGGGAGAGGGATTATCTGGGTGAAGGGGGCTGCTGGGATGGGTTCCTTGGTCTGCAGTTAGGAAGTGGCGCTGAAGCCCCCTAGTGCTAGTAAGCGGCAGGAGTGTGTGGTAGGCATGTTAGGAAGCTCCTCTCCATCTGAGCGCCTAGCTAAAGGTGGGAACATTCCATTTCACATTCATAGCTTCCTGTGACTCTGGTAGGTTCCAGAAGGTAAAATTCAACAACTCTTGAGGAATCCTGGTTGGATTCAATAACTCCTGGTTATTAAGTTAGAGATAACTGAATCTTTAGATGGTGGAACACACACACTCACACACACACACACACACAGACACATACACACACACAGAAATGAGGCTCATCATAAACTTCATCTGCAGCAAAGCAAAACCTATTCCAGACATCTTGTTCAAGCTGCAAGGGAGAAAGATCCTGAAAAATATCTAGGGAGCAAAGTGTAGCAAGTTATTGTTCCTGAATTGAAGCAATATAAGCCAAAGATAAGGAATGTTATTTAGTCCTCTGTCTTTATCATTTCATTTCGATGAACATAGGACTTTGGAAAAGGGCTTTAATCAGTTTGTACCTGTCTTTGGTCCCCCCGACTTTCTTCTCAACCATGAGTTCTCCCATCTTAAAGATTTTAAGCATCTGACCTTGAGGATTTTGAGACAGAAAAGGTTTCTTGTCTGTGTCTCAGTACCTACTACATCCTTTTGCAACTCTCTTCTTTTAGGTGTCTCCTGGCACTGGATGTAAGCTCCTTGCAGGCAGGGACACTGTCTTATTTATTTTATATCCCCTGTGCCCGGTGCTTGACACATAGGAGGTGCCACAGGGAAATCTGCTTCATGCCAACTTGAAGACGTTGGTACCTGCGGCTTTGTTCAAACCATTTGAGAGAACGTGGAATCCAGGATCTCACAGTTCCCTCACCACGGGCTTGTTTATGGTATCCTGGTCCCTTCATGCTTTGCAGGCCGGGTGGAGGTGGCCTTCTGGGCCGTCCTGCAGCTGCCCTGTAGAAGTTTCTTGTATTTGTCTCATGCGAAACCGCTTGCAAAAACATAGTTCATTATGCTTTCTGATTTCAGCTTTCCAGATATCTATATGGACAGAACACACAGATTCCCTCCAGTTTCTGACAGAGTGTCTTCATTGAAGCTTCAGCTTTCGAAGCTTTCCATAGTCAGGTACTGGCCAGTCGAGTCGACATAGCTGGAATATTCTGCATCTCCTACACCTGTAGCTTTGTCTCTCAGTAAAGTGTGGTCCAGCAGCATGGGCAGAGGAATGGGGTAGCAGAAGTAGAGATGATGTAATTAAGACCATCCCCGATTCTCCCTTAAGCAGTGGGAAGCAACCTGGCAGAGTGTGGGAAAGATGGGTTTTAAACAACAGAAAGACTTGACATGATCCCTGTTTGGCCATTTATCTGTTGCGTGACTTGGGACAAGTTACTTATCTTCTCTGAGCCTCAGTTTCATCATCTATAAAATGCAGATAATGGTACCCAACTCATAGGATCATTGTGAGAATTAGAAATAATTTTTTTGTAAAAGTGTGATCACACCTGTGTTAAATCTCACGTACCACACACACGCACACTCACACTCGCATGCACACATATGGAGAAGGATAGAGAGACAGACAGATAGACAAGAAATCCTGGAAAGAAAACACCAACATGTTAGCAGTGACTATATGTGGGTGGTGAAACAAAGGGTGAATTTTTTTTTTCATTTTTCTGCTTTTTGGTATCTTTAAATATTTTTCCCATGAATGCATATTGACTGTATAATTAGAAAAATAGAAAATAAGCCATGAAGCGTAAAATAGGAAAAAGGAATAATAGGCATTAAGTACCAGGCATAAGTTGGCACTCACTAAATGGTAGCTATTTTTACTAATTAGTCATTATGCCTAATAATAATAATTAGGAGTAATGATTTCCTCTGGGACCAGAGGTTGTGAATTAGGCTGTTGGTGGTGGCTGATGACTCACAGCTCCCTTTCCAGTGAGAGGGAGTTCTGGGTTCACTTCGAACTGGGGCCACCCCTCACTTGCCTTCCTGATCCCTCTGCCAGCACCCTGAGCTCCAGACTCCACGTTTTTTCCCGCTGCTGCCTCCCTCCGCTCAGAGCAGCCCACAGACCGTGCTCCTGCGCCGTGACCGAGGGCACGCAGAGGTCTGACGCCATGGAGGCACTCCTCAAAGGAGAGTGGCAGTGGTCGTGGCAGGACATTGCCATCCCTCTGGTGATGGCAAGCCATTTGTCTAGGGGGACAGTAAGAGCAAGGTTCAAGAGTCACATCTATTTCTTCTGTTTGGAAAGCAGAGAAGGTCTCTGGGAGAACTTTCCCAAGATCTAAAACTAACTCTTGCTGCTAGTTGGAAGATTATGAAAGTTAAAAATGTGTCTCTCTCTCTTCAATTATTAGTATAGTGATGATAATGGTCAGGATTTAGCCCAAGTGAGAGTTTTAGACTAAACTATCAAATTCCTTAGGGTCCAATAGGTTCAATCAGAGAGAATTAAAACTCACGTTAAGGAAAGCGAAATCCCTAACTAGTTGTGTGACCGTGAGTGATCAGTCACCCTCTCTGAACCTGTGTCCTCAGATGTAAAATGAGAGATCGGCACAGCAGGTCCCTGAGGTACCTGGAAGTTCTCAATTCCATGACATGCTGATTATAAATACACTTGGTTCTGAGAAGAAAGTGGACTTGGAGGTTTTCTCTGTTTGGCAGGCAAGCTGCCAAAATGTGAAGGCTCAGACAGGAAAGAACAGGAATTCTCTCTGGGGCCGACACTTATCAGTGTGGCCCCCCAGAGGTGATAAATGATGGCAGGACTTCAGCTGGCAGCTTCTAGAACAGTGGACACAGCAGCTCCTCCACGGGAGCTGGCAATCCCTGCGTTGCATCAGAGTGCTGACACTGAGCTGCTGGGTGTGCAGGGCTCACCCTGGGCCAGGCACAATGGCAGATGTTGCACGTATTGCCGTTGTCTCTAATCCTCAGGCGCCTGCAACAGCGGCACTGCGATTGTTTCACAGATGAAGCAGCTGAGACTTGAGAGGCTGGCTCGCTTTTCTCACTAGACATTTTCTGTGTATCCCAGTGTGCTCAGTGCATGGCACTGGGAATTCACAAGTGAGCATGAGGATCCTGCCCTCATGGAGCTGGCAGTTAGAAACAGCTACAGACAAGTAAATTAGCAACTATAGTGCGGTGTGAAAAGGGCTTCAGCAGAGGTAAAGACAGTATGTTTTGAACATGATGAAGGGGCCACCCACGCCAGTGGAAGGTGGGGCAAGGTGGGGGGAATGGCATTCCAGGCAGAGGCAACAGCATATGCAAAGGCCCAGGGGTGGTAAACCATAGGGGTGTTGGCGAGCACTGCAGTCTGGCTGGAGCTTACATGGGAATGTGGTAGGACATGGAGCTAGAGAGGGACACAGAGGCAGAGCATGAAAGGACTCAACCAGGCCAGAGAGTTTAGACTATATCCTGCAGGCAGAGAGGAGCCAGTCACTCATGCCTTCAGGAACTCAGCCAATATTCATTGAGTGCCTACTATGTGCCAGGACCAAGGAGTGGGTAGTGAACAAAACCATCAAAAACCCCTGTCTTTGTGAAACTGACATTCTTCATTGGGGCTGGAGGGTGAGGCCAGGGGAGGACAATAAACACAGTAACCGAGTAAAATCTATACTCTCATAGATGGTGGTGAGGTGACAGGTGACAGCAGCTTGGATTCTGGGAAGTGGCAATGGGGACGGAGAGAAGTGGGTGAACTGAGGTGACAAGACTTGGCTACTTAATGTGGGGGAGAGGAAAGATTAATCTCCTCTCTGGTTTCTGGCCCTGGCCCCGGGTGGGTGGTAAATCTCTCCTCTGAGTCGGCGGACAAAGCTGGAGGCTCGGGTTTGGGGTATAAGATGATGAGCTTAAAAGTAATTTGCCTGTGTACACCCCTGTTCACAGCAGCATTATTCACCATAGCCAAAAGGTAGAAGCAAGTCAGATATCCACTGATGGATCAATGGATAGACAAATGTGGTATAGACGCACAAGGGAATATTATTCAGCCTTTAAAAGGAAGGAAATTCTGACACAAGCTACGTGGATGAATCTAGAAGACATTATTCCACATGCAGTCGCAAGAGGACAAATATTATATGATTCTACTTATATGTACTAGAGTAGTCAAACTCATAGAGACAGAAAGTAGAATGGTGGTTGCCAGGGGCTGGGGGAGGGAGGAATGGGGGTTAGTGTTTAATAGGTGTGGAGTTTCAGTTTGGGAAGATGAAAAAGTTCTGGACAGGGATGGTGGTGATGGTTGCATAACAATGTGAATGTACTTAATGTCACTGCACTGTACCCTTAAAATGGCTAAAATGGTAAATTTTATGTTATGTATATTTTACAAAAATGTTAAAAAAAATTTTTTATAGTAATTTGCCCAAAGTCGCACAACTAGCAAGTCCAGCCCAGCTCCAAGGGTCCTCTTGCACTGCTTGCCTCTGATTCTGAGCTCTCTCTGCCTCTAGCTCTTCCCTGTCTTCTGGATTGGCTGAGATCTCCAGGTGAACTTACAAGGCATCTCTGGGCCTATTTTTCCCTCCCTGTAAGGTGGAGATGATACTTTATAGGGTTGTTTCTGAGATTTAGAGGAGTTCACACACATCACATGCCTGACACAGAGGAAACTCTCATTACGTCTCATCATCCGTTATTACTATTCTTATGTCAGAACACCCCAACTTTGGTAAAACAGCACAGCCCTAGTCTAGAATCCATGCTCCAGCTCTTGTGGGCTGTGTGATCTTGGGCACACCACTTAACCTGCCTGAGCCTCAGTTTCCCCCTATAAAGAGGGGCTGATGGTTCCTGCCTGGCAGGGTTGAGGGCAGGACTAAACAGGACCTACGTTCAAGGCCCCCAGTGCAGCGCCATAGCCTCGGATAAACAGCAGCTGTTACCGTGTGGATATAGCATCACAGTTACGCAAGGAAAAAATTAACACAGTGACATGACAAGTAAATTTAACATCCTTCTCGACTTCCACACCACTGTACGGGCAGAAACAGCACCTTCCTTCTGGTAGCTGAGGTGTTCACAGAATCCTGAAATTACACCTCTGCATTGGCATCAGTAAGGCGTCTGTGTCTGATTTGTTTTTACAAAGAAGAGCTCTTCAGCCAAGTGTAAGTAACAGTGACTGAGCCCCTGCTCTGGGCCTGGCCCCAGGCTGCCAATGGGAGAGTCAGAAATGAGTCAGACAGGGGCCCTGTCTGCAAAGAGCTGATATTGGCTCCAGGAAGAGCCAAGGACCTTGTCACAGCAAACTGCACCGGGAGTTGGGAAACCTGGGTCCTTCCTGACCCCTAAACCCAAGTGCCAGGAAACCTTGGACAAATCACTTCCCGTCTCCAGAGCTCGGTCCTTGTCTACATGCAGAATGAGGATCTGGAACTTGCCTGTCTCCGTGACCGGAAGCCCTTTCCTTTCTAAATGCATTGATTCCTTTGCCCGGTGGCCTCTCTGGGAGAGTCTGCAGGGCACAGGATATTTAGGGGAAGTTGGACCAGGGTGACTGCCTTCTGTGCGAGACAGACCTGGCCTTGGGAGCTTAGTGGTCAGCCAGGATGCGCCTGACCTCACGGGAGGCTGGGACCCCAGCGGCAGACTGGGGAGGAGTGGGGACACAGAGACCCAGACTAGAGGCCAAAGCTGCAAGGATTAGGAACGGAGACTCCACAGCGGGGGAAGCTCCGGGCTAACCAGGAACCGGGCACGGCTCCCTCCAGACCCCACTGTGGGCTGGGGCTGCCGGAGTACCCCTGAGCCTTTCGGTCCTGACTCCCAGCTGCCCTGGCAGGAGGAGGCAGCCTGTGAAGGCAGGCGTATCCTGAGCTTGATCTGCCTGCCCGCAGGGCGGGAGCGCCTCTACCCCATCACATCCCTACCCCAGCAAGACAGGAGAAGAGGACAACTTCTGTGTGGTTGCTCTCAGGAGCTTTCTGCTTGGAGGATCTTGAGGACTGTGCTTCATCGGCCCACGTTTCCCCTTCACCTGTGGGACTACGGGGATACTGTTCCGGCACTTTCCTAATTGCTGGCCTGCCTTCTGGTCCTCTCTCGGTCTCGTGCCAAGGCACGGTCTGCTCATTTCACATGGGACGCTGCACCGTGCTTTCTTCTCTCAGGCTGAGTTGAGTCAAATGCGGCAGAGCTGTGTTGGGCCCTGGGCTCATTGGTATGTGCACTGGCATAGCGTTTCCTGGTCAAATTCTCAGTAGCCAGCCGAAGTCGATTAGCGTGGGAAGAGAAATTGGAGGTTGTCATTCAACCACTGCTGCCGTCCATACACGTGAAGCCTAGGGACCTGACTCCCTTGCAGAATTAAGCATAACCTTTAGAGGGATCAATTTCAGAGAGCTCGCTACCCTCTACCCTCACCTACCCCACAACCACTTCACTACCAGCCAGATTCAATGTTGCTTCAGGTCTGCGGCAGCAAGAGAAACCTCTCGGGCTGCCCACATGCACTTTATGTTCTTGAAGAGTTTGATGGGCTTCTGCCACTTAAGAAATTGGTCACATTTAGAAACATTCAGCTTCAGTGAACATGTCATGGCTGTGTAAAGGAAAAACATACTATTATCTCTAGAGCCTGCCTGAAACAACAAGCTTGTTCCTGAAACAGATGTTTTGTGAAACCCACCGTGACAGCCTCGTTGGAGCTGGAGATGGGCCAGCGCTTAGTTACCAGCCTCACAAGGACACAGCCATCTCTGCTGGCTCCCCGCGCATCCTCCGCACCTGGGCTCTGAGGAGATACTCCCTGTGGCTCTTCCTTCTGGCTCTTGGGTTCTGAAGTTAAACATTTTACAAGCCTGATATTGTAGACAGAGGCAGTCAGCCAGACAGAGAAGTTTCCAGGATAATGACTCAGAATATTTTAGTGTGGCTCAACTGCATTTATTGAGGGCCTACTGTGCGCCAGCCACTATTCTAGCTGCTTTCAGTTGCATTATCTCACAGTAACTTTCTGAGGTTACCCATTTCGGAGATGAGGAAACTGAGACCTTAAATTGGTTTTCTGGGGCCGCTGTAACAAGTTACCGCAAACTGGGTGGCTTCACACAACAGAAATGTATTCTCTCACAGTTCTAGGAGCCAGAAGTCTGAAATCAAGGTGTCAGCAGGGCCACGCCCCCTCCTAAGACTCTAGGGGAGAATCCTTGCTTGCTCCTTACAGCTTTTGGTGGCTCCAGGCATTTCTTGGTTTGTGGCAGTATCACTCCAGTCTCTGCCTCTGTCTTCACATAGCCTTTTCTCTGTGTGTGTCTTGTCACGTCTCCCTCTGCCTTTCTCTTCCAAGGATACCTGTCACTAGATTGAGGGCCCACTCTAAATCCAGGATAATCTCGTCTCGAGATCCTTAACTTGATTACATCTGAAAGACCCTTTTCAAATCAGGTCACATTGACAGATTGTGGGGGTTCAGCCTGCCACAGACCTCTAGCTATGATCTAGTTGTTTCCCCAAGGTCACACGGTGAGCAAGGGTTGTAGTGGGGAGTAGAACCAGGCTGGCCAGCTCTAAGCTAAGACCCTTGGTCAGGTCCTCACTGCTCAGCCATCAGGGCTGAGGCAGAAACATGCTACCATGGGCCTCTACTCTTAGGAAACCTATGACAGGGTAGGCAGGAGCTTCGTGTCCCGGTTATGAGTGAGCACTCTGAGTCCAACAACCTGGATGACCTTGGGCAAATTATGTCACCACTCTTGTGTCTCCTATGGAAAATGGGAATCATATTGAGAATAATATAACCTCAGTGGACTAGGGTGAGGACCAAATGAGAGAACGTGCTTAGCACCCAGGCTGAAATCAGCAAGAGCCCGGGCACCGTGACCCCCTAGCTCTGTGGTTAGCAACCGTGCTCCCTGCTTCCACCTGCTAGGACTCCTGGAATACTGGAACTAGAGCCTCTGAGTGGCAGAGGGACAGTGGGAGGCTTCTAACGTCCCTAGAAACCAGGGCGAGGAGGAGGGAGAAGCCAAAGATGACTTCAGGGTTTTGAGCTTGGCTCCCTGGGAAGATGCCAATTATAGGTGCCAAAAACAACATGGAAATAGCAAGAAGCAGGTTTCTGGGGGTCTGGGGAATAAATCGCGTTGAGCTTGGAACTCTGGACTCACTGAGATGCAAGTGGGACATCTCGATGGATTTGACTGGCAGGTGTTAGACTTAGAAGGTGACTCTTAGAAGCTACACAGAGCTTAAGGGTGAGGAAAAGAATTGAACCTGTTTGGACAAATTCAAGTACTGTCCCAGGTTAAGCCTTTTAGAGGGCAGAAAGCAAACTAGATAAGAGAAAATGAAATTAAGGGTCAGTACTCACTGGTTCATGGTCAGCACACTCAGTTTTCTTGCCTGTAAAATGGACACACTGCTTTTTTCTCCCCAAACTCTTGCTCAGGTTGCATTAGCTCACGGATGAGAAATCGCTCCATAGATTGAGCATTGAACCATAGCAAGAGGCAGCCAGTATCGGCATCAGCCACATTTCCCCAAATGCTGGGCGTGACAGGAGAGGCACAAGTGACGCTCTCCCTATTTCTGCATCCTGGCTCATTCTCCAGGTTTGAACTGGCCCTTCTGGTGGACTCTAAATCTATTCATAATCACCGAGGGAACTATATAATAAAAACTGGAATTTCTCCGTTCCCTGGCCAGAGGTGTACTTTGGCCAACGGTTTCTGTTTTTTGTAAAGACAGATGAGAGTGCTTATCGCCGAACCCAGTGGAGCGCTCCTGCTGAGCTGACCCCATCCCTGGACCGCCGCCTCCCACGCATCGCCCGTGCCCTCCCGCTTGTGTGTTTGGCAGGACAGGGTAGGTCAGTCGACATTGCCATGACAACCAAGGAAGCAGCCAGCTCTGACTTCAGCTCAGTGCTCCTCAGTAGAGAAACTAAATGATAGACTCTCATTTTCTTTCTTGAGCTGGGGGTGGTACCCACCACATTCCCGTTGGCATGGAAATCTTTTACTCCTACCAGGTGAGCTGGTCAAGTGGGGATGTTAATTTATTTGAACGAGTGTTTGGAGAGGCCACTGTGAAGGAAGGAAGTGTCAGTGCATGGTGGTTCTGGTCATTGTGTCACAATAAGCACACTGCTGCTTAAGCCTGTCTCTCAGGAAAGGAGGTGGTGAGTGGGTGTGGCAGCCTCTAGACCCCAGTCTGTGCGTCTCCAAATCTCTGAGATTTTTATGCTGCCTTGTATTGAGGACCAATGACATGTCTGGCATTCTACGAGGTTCTTTAATTTGGTATTCCATTTAGTGCTCACTAAAACCCTGTGCCTTTGGTATTATTGTCACCACTCTGCAAATGAGGAAACTGATGCTCAGAGAGGTTAAGTACCTTCCCCAAGGTCACTCAGCTGGTAAGTGGCAGTGTTGGAGCTAAAACCCAGGCCTTCTTGATGCATAATCACTACAACTCTTGCCACTCTGCTGCCCTGCCTTAACCTTGTACTTGAACTTATCTCAATCTCTCTAGAGTCTCTAGAGCCATCGGGGAGACATCATCTAAAAAATGTACCGTGATAACTAAACATTTAGTACTTCTGTGAGAAACACCACTGCAAACTGTCTGGATGTCTGCTTGGGGAATTGTGCAATGACAAGAGAAATTAAATACTTTAATGGATTTTGACAACAACTCTATGTTCGGGGAATTCAAATTGCATAAAAAAAAAGTTAGACTTTCTCTCCGGACCTGACTGCTAATATGCATGCCTAATTTATTAGCTGCATTTTTTTAAAATCTAATTTTGTGAGAACCAAAGTTCCTGGAGGAAAAGAATGTTATGGGTTGGAGGAGGCAGTGAAATCTTCCTGGAGGACGTTGGGCTTGAGCTGACCCGATGTCCCTGATTTTTAGGGAGGGTGTTCAATAAATATGTGTCCAGTGGGTGATGACAGCTACCACTTCTTCTGCACTTACTGTGGCTCCAGCCAGGGTGCTGGCTTCCTGTTTGATGTCACCCACTGAATCGCTGGACACCTCTGTGGGGTGGATTCTATCGTCCATCCCTGTTTTACAGAGGAGAAACAGAGGCTGAGCAATAACGCAGCTTCCCCAAAGCCATACGGTTAATCAGGAGTGGCACCAGGATGACTATAATTCTTGTTACCATAAATTATTGTTGTTGTATTATTACCCTAAGCCTGGTGGTGTAGCAGTTAAGTGCTCGTGCTCTGCTTTGGTGGCCCGGGTTCACAGGTTCGGATCCCGGGCACGCACAAATGCACCGCTTCTCAAGCCACGTTGTGGCGGCGTCCCATATAAAGTAGAGGAAGATGGGCACGGATGTTAGCCCAGGGCCAATCTTCCTCAGCAAAAAGAGGAGGATTGGCATCGGATGTTAGCTCAGGGCTATTCTTCCTCACACACACAAAAAAATGGCTCTAGGGATGGGCCCCATGGCCTAGTGGTTAAGTTTGGTGTGCTCTGCTTTGGTGGTCTGGGGTTCAGTTCCTACACCACTCATTGGCAACCATGCTGTGGCAGCAAACCACATACAAAATAGAGGAAAATTGGCACAGATGGTAGCTCAAGGTGAATCTTCCTCAGCAAAAAAAAAAAAAAAAAAAAAGATGGCTCCATAGAACCTTAAGCTGAAATTGACACTCAGAGGTCACCCTGCCTGTTTTCTTGCCTTCAGGCAAAACTACACCAAATTCTTTGCCCTATTTGTCTAAAGAATACTTTCTTACACAGTCATTTGTCAGCATGGCTTTTGTTGCATCCCCTAGTAGATGTTGAGTACTATGAGAAGAACAAAAAGGGATTCTATTTTCAGCAAACTCACAGTCTGTGGGGGAAAGAAGCCACAGACATAAATGGCCATAATATAAGTTTAGAAAGTGACAAATTCCACAAGGGAGGCGCAAATGAAGTGCCGTGGGAAATCCAGAAGAGAGGGAGGGATCAGGGAAGGCCGTGGGCTGGCTGGCGTTGGCAGTGAGCTTTGAAGGGTGCGTAAGATTCGAGCCTGGCTGTTGGTGAAGAGTGAGCAGGATGGAGGCATCCGGGCACAGGGCTACATAAGCTCCTCGGCACGAGGGGACCTTGGAGTCGTCTCCATGTGTAAATGAGCTCGCCCGGGGGGACCGAGTAGGGCAGGAAGCATGACAACGACAGAGGCTTAGAGGACCATCTACCACTGAGGGTCCTCAGAGGAAGAAAAACAGAGAATGGAAAAACACCGTGAGACCAGACCAGGGGAATGCATGGGCGCAGAATGAGTTTCAGAAAGACAGTTGCCAGCTGCACGCTATGAAGACTCTACGAAGAAGCTGACCTGGAGAAAGATCAAGGGGTCAGCGGCAATTAGGAGGTCCGTGGTAACCCTTGAGAGAGCAGTGTGTTTGGAGCAGTGGAAGCAGACACCAGTGTGCTTACGCTGAGTTCAGGAGGGAACCAGGCAGACAGAGCGACCTTCTCTAGGTCACGCCCCACCGGGCCAGGGCTCTGATGGTAGGCTCCTAGTGGAGGGCCAGCAGAGAACCCTCTTTGCACTGCCTAACCTCAACGGAAGCCTAAAAGAACAGGGTCTTGGAAGTCAGACAGACCCAGATTACCAACTGATACCATTTAGGAGGCTTGAGTACTTTATTTGAATTCAGCTTTGTTTGAAAAACAACAACCGCTATCACTTACAGTCATGCCTTGCATAATGACCTTTCTGTCAATGATGGACCACATATACAACAGTGGTCCCATAAGATTAGCACCATATAGCCTAGCTGTGTAGTAGGCTATCTAGGTTTGTGTAAGTACACTGTATGAAGTTCACACAATGACAAAGTTGCCCAGTGATGCATTTCTCAGAACATATCCCCATCATTAAGTGATGCATGACTGTACTGAGTGCTTACTGCATGCTAGGTATGGTTCTAAATGCTCTAGGTGTGTTAGCCCATTTAATTCTCAAAACAGTGCTGTGACATAGGTAGAATTATCATCCCCATTACACAGATAAAGACACCAAGGCACAGGAGGTTGAGACTTTTCCAAGGTCACCAGCTGGTTAGCCACAGGGCCCGGAGTCCAACCCAGGCGTTCTAGCTCCAGAGTACACATTGATATCTCCATCTTAAGGTCTCAGTGTGGCTTAACCGGATAATCAATGTACAGGAGAGTTCCTGGCCCCTAGGAGGGGCTCAATAAGAGTTACTCCCTTTTCCCCGACCAAATACAAATGTAAAGTCAGGGCAGCCTTGCCTGAGAAAGGTCTGTGGAATCAGCCCCATGAGGCCTCACTGACATTAGTGAAAATCCCATACAGAATGACACACAAAAAATTGCCTTGGAAGCTGGGATGCAGATGCCATCAGCCCCTGGGCCACCGTCGAGTGAAGGTGGTTTTGCATTCAGCACCCACACTGCAGGGATTGACCAGCAGCCACACTGGCACCCCTGGTGGGGAGAACCCTCAAGGTGAATCAGTGACGAGTGAAATTCACACGGCGAGCAGATTTCATCTGAAATCTGAGGGAAGGATATTTGACTTGGGATATGCCTACGAATCCCTGGGTAAGGGTTCATTGGGTGCACAGTATACAAAAGAGAATTCGGATTACCATAGAAAAAGAGCTGGGTTGGGATGAAATTGAATGCCAAAACGAATTACAGTCTAGGCGGAGGATAACTTCTACCCCTGGATTCCCCCCACTTTTTGTCTGTATTCACACAGCCCTATACTTTGGTGCAGAACTGTGTTTAAACATTAAAAGGCTTTGTGTTGCAGACAGGCGCTGGGTATGTAATTAAAAGGATCCCTTCATTAGCAGAGCTATACAAGGAAACCTCAAGTTGGCCTTTTCTGCTCATTTTGGAGGTGGTAAAACAGAGGCTAATACAACCACCGATTGCAATTGTCACAGAGACAGCGCCTTGCTGTTGCCACTAGGAAACCTTTGTTTTCCCGGACTATAGACGGGATCTTCCCAGTAACTGGGAGAAAAAAGAGGAAGAAAGATTCTTTCTGGCACCCAAGAGCAGAGGAATGTGGTGGTCTTGGGGTTAAAAATGTGGCCTCTGGAGCCAGGCCACCCGGTTCCTGTCCCAGCCTTGTCACACAGGCAGCTGACAACCTCTCGAAGCTTCAGTATCCTCAGACGTAAACTCGATTTAATAATTGTGTCTAATCAATTGGATTGTCGTGAGAACTCATTGAAACAATGACTATATTTGCTGCCAGATATTTTGAGACCTACTGTGTGCCAGGAACCGTGTGGGGACTATAGACACAGTCATAAACAAGCGAGAGCAGTGCCCACCCTCCTGGGCTTCCAGTCCAGTGAAAGAAACAAGCTTCCAACAGACAGTGGCACAAATAACCATTTAGGTGTGGTTGTGACAACAACTATGAAGAAGAAATGATGACGATGATGATGATGTTGATGTATGAAGTCTGGAAGGTGATATGGAAAGGAATGGTTGATTCTGTCTGCAAAAGCTGTGCAAAGCTTTTTGGAAAAGGTGATATGGAATCTAAGATGTGAAGGATGAGTGTTTTTTTTTTTTTTTGTGAGGAAGATCAGCCCCGAGCTAACATCTGCCACTCCTCCTCTTCTTTTTTTTCCTGAGGAAGACTAGCCCCGGGTTAACATCCATGCCCATCTTCCTCCACTTTATATGGGACGCCACCACAGCATGGCTTGACAAGCGACGTGTCGGTGCGCGCCGGGGATCCGGGCCGGTGAACCCCAGGCCGCCGCAGTGGAACGCGTGTGCTTAACCACTTGCACCACCAGGCCGGCCCCAGGATGAGTGTTTTTCAAGTGGATAGCTTGGGAAGGAGCATCTACAAAAGGAGGGAAGAGTGTGGAATGTGGAAGACAGGCGGGCAAAGCCCCCGGAGGGCCTGAGCTCTCTGCTCCAGAGTAAGGACCTGGCCCAGCGTGCCTTGGGCAGCTGGCGCAGGCAAGGCTCGTAACTTGAGAAGTCTTTCTCCAGGTTCCAGTGAGAAGCTAAGCACAAGCCCAATTATCCACAGAAAGACAGCGGCCAACTACTTAGTGGGTTTAAAGAGGGGCTCCGCAGCCCTTCAGGCAAATGGAGTCCTCCTGCCTGCCCGCCAAGGTACCGGCAGAGTCTGAAGCTTCTCAGAATCAGAATTTTGGCCACTCTGGAATTTCAGCTCAATAGAGGTGTAGTTTTTTTCTTTTTTCTTTTCTTTTCTAAGGGTTCTGACAGGAAGTCAGGAGGACAGGGCCTGCCATCGCCACCACCTCTTCTTGATGCCTCACCTCAATCAAGTGGCTTTGCCTCAACTTCCCTACGTATTTCAGAAGGAAAATGAGATGAGATGATCACTAGTGCCCCTTCTAACTCCACAGTTTAGCTGTTTTCTTTATGTGCGGGCAGCGATTATCTCTCTCTGGGTATTATTTTGTGACGTCGGTAATCCTCACTTGAGAACCAGGGTATCAGATAAGGGGCAGTTATCCAGTGAGGCCCGAGAAAATGAGACTCATTTAGAGGATTTATTTAGGTTGAGACAAGAGGGCAGGTGCAGCCTGACCCTAAGCAGCCTGCAGTGAGATTCCCCAGACCGCCTACGGGCAGTCGGGCAGTCTCGGACAGTCGAGGAGCAGGAGGCCCGTCTAGTGTCTAGTTAGGTGGGTTTGGGAGTGGGGCAGAATGTCAGAAGGTGGTTAAAGAAACCCCATATTCTCCTGAGTTCCCAGAAGTGTACACCGATCTCTCCCATTGAGGCTGGTAACTAGACAGCAACCCTCTCGAGGTGATGGCACATGGAGGATCAACACAGCCGTGGTTACAATCAAAGTGGCTAACAGGTATCTGGCCCCGGGCTAAGCACCACGCATCCATTTCTTCTGTAATTACATCAGTCTTATAGGTTAGGTACCGTTATTATTCCCATTTTATATAAGAGGAAACTGAGGCTTTGAAGTTATATGACTTGCCTGAGGTCACCTAGCTAGAAAGTACAGAGCTGGGATTCCAATGGTGCCTCGGTTTGCCCCTAGGGCCCATACCCCAACCATGAGGCTGGTGCCTCTCTGGGAGGAGCTGCCTGGCAGCACCCATCCCTGGCCTGTGTGACAGCACGTTACATCGACTCTAACTGCCCGTGCTGGGAGACAGAAAGCAAGAGGGACAATGGTGAAAACTCTCACTCTGCGGAGGGGCAGAGCAGATAGAGCCCTGTTAGAAAAGAAGCTGATTGGGAGGTCTTTGTAAAATGAGCTGTCCATGCCTCCATCCGGAAAATGAGAGGACTGGGCCTGATGACCCCTCAAGGCCCTTCCAGGTCTGAAATAGCGTGAGATCTGGGTTTGCGGAAATGGGGGCATAGAGCAAGGCCTCGTGTTTGTCCTTTTGTTAATTCGTTGCCTGGCCTGGCAGGAAGATGCTCCTGCAGCACTTCGGCCTGGCAGCTCCGGGAATTCATCCCGAGCAGGGACAGAGACTAGTCTCTGCTGTTGCCGTCGGGGCCTTCATTAACTCAGACATGCGACAAACACAGTGTGTCAGTGATTTGTGTGAGCCCATAGCTGTAAAATAGGGCCTGATTTGTTTGGCAATCAAAACAGAACAGCCCCGTCCACATAAGCGCTAGTCGCTCCCAGACCGTCCCATAGAGGTCAGTTACCCCCGAGCAGATTCATCAGGATGCTTTATAGACAGGCTGTGTTTTTGAGGCTTAACAATGCAACAGTTTTGTGCTGTGTGCCCTCCCAGCCACTCTCCCTCGTAAGCCTCACACCCCATAAGTAAGAGACTTCTCTCCGTCATAAGGGAGGGGAAAATGGGTTCAGAGAAGCTGCGTTAACTCCACTGTGTTGTGACATGATGGAGTGGAACGTGCCTGGGCTCTGCACTCAAACAGATCCAGGTTCAAATCCTCCCTCTCAGCCATTTAGTAGCTAAGGGACCTTTGGAAAGTAGGTGAACCTCTCTGAAGCTAATTTTTCTCATCAGTAAATGGGGGCTACTTATAGTACCTAATTCGTAGGAGCATTGCCACGGTCAAACGAGATGTTAGAGGTAACCCGCCTGACTTGCAGGTACTCAGTGCCCAATAACTCCCCGTGTATGGAAGCAGCGTAGTGCGGTGGTTAGACACAAGGACTCTGGCACCTGTCTCCTTGGGTTTCTGTCCTGGATCCACAACCTGTTAGTCTGTATCTTTGTGCCTTGGTTTCCTCATCCATAAAATGGGAATAATAATAACACCTACTTTGTAGGATTTTATCAAGATTAAATTTTTTTAAATTGCAGTTCCTGGTACAAAGTAAGTGCTACCAATATCGTCCCCATTGTGTTTTGTTACTGTTGATGCTGTACCATGCTCTGGATGAAAGGGATCAAGGGAGGTAGAAGTGACCAGGTGAGCGTTGAGGGGACGGCGGCATGAAGGAGAGCGGGTGGGAACAGACCCAGCATGGGACTGGGTCCTATAGGGACCAGAACATCAGACAAAGACCCCTCCTTAAGCCCTTGTCCTCATCAATTTGGAAACGCATGCCTCGCCCATTTTGTAGTCTATCGCCTTCTCTTCAAATAGGGTAGCATCACCATCAAGCAAATGGGGCCTCTGTGACGGAAGAGATTCATCAAGTGACAGAGCTGGGCTACATGGTAGTTATGTTTATTTTTAGTGACTTCATCCTCCGACTCTTTAAATTAGCTGCTGGGCTAATTTAAGGGACTTCTTTGGCGCATGGTTAGCAGTTTCTTCAGGAATGCCAATGTGCATTTGAAATCCCCAAGTGACTGGGGGACATGTCTTGTCCAAATGGCGGGGAAAGGAACCTGCTCACCTCCCTTTGCCAGGGCAGCACCACTGCCCACCAGGCTCTCCTGCCAAGCCATGGATTGCGGGGAACAAGATCCAGGGCGTTGTCTCCCCTTCTGTCCTCCATAGCCAAGCAGTTGCCAAGTTCATCTTTCACCCCGACCAGTGATTCTTAGACTTTAGCCTGCATCAGAATCGCCCTCAGGGTTTGCGGGCGGCTTAACCGGCTTGCTCACAGAGTGTCTGAGTCCATAGGTCTGGGATGAGGCCAAGAATTTGTGTTTCCTACAAGTTCTCAAGTGATGCTGATGCTGCTGGTCCAGGGACCATGCTTTCAGAATCATTGCCCGAGAGTATTCCAATAGCTTCCTAGCTCCGTCCACTCCCCCACCTCAATTCAGAACACACACTGTGGGCAGACTCATTCATCTTTACCACATTTCTGATTCTGCCACTCCTTTCCCCCAAATCCAGCACATTCTTCTCATCTCCTACACTACCAAATCCTAGCACCCTCGTCTGATGTTCAAGATGCCATAAGACCTAGACCCATGCTGGCTTTCTGGTCACGTTCCCACCTGTTCCTCTTCATGTACACTACCAAGACGCAGCAAACCAACCTCCCTCCGTATGCTCTAGCTTCCACCGCTAGGTGGTCACCTGGCCCTTCCACCCTGCTTAATCATTGTTTATAGATAGGTCTTGTCTTCCCCTTGGTCACATGCTTCTGGATGGCAGGGACTATGTCCACCTCACCCGTGTATCTGAGGCCCCTGGGACAGGTAAGTGCTTGGGAAATTGTTCAGGAATGAATAAATTATTGAAAGGATGCTTAACTGAAAATGGAAATTATTTCTCTGTGAGAATTCAAGTACTTTCTCTGAAACTAGATTTTAACCTTGCTCTATCTACCTTCCTATTTTGTTAATTTCTGGGAATATAGACAGTTTATACAGAAGAAGAAAAGTCTTCAGTTTGATTTAAATTACATTAGCACTAGAACTATATAGTGAACTAAGCATAGAGTGTGTAGTGAGACAGTCCTGAGTATAAATTCTGATTCCACTATTGATTTGTGATGTTGGGTGAGTATTCAGGTTCTCTGGACCTCAGATTCCTAACCTATAAAATGGGACTAGCTACCTCATAGAATTGTTTGAGAAATAAATGAGATAATATACATAAGCTGCTTGGCACAAAGCTTAACATATAGTAGGTCCCTGATAAACAGTGATGATTTTTAACAGTAGGTTTCCCAGGCAAGATAGAGATAGGTGGCTTTTCACAAGAGTTTTAATGAAAAAGAATTCCATTTTATTTTTGAGACAATGAGAGAGAAAACATTCCAAGATTCTTTGCCCTATTTTAATGAATCAAGGATACACCAAATTCAATAAAAAAAATTTACCCCAAAGGACTGGTAAACTTGATTTATATTTTCTTTACCAGTCACTTTTATTTCATAAGCTCAACATTTCCATTAAAATGCTATTAAGTAAGAAAAGGATTTTACAGTATTTGTGATAACTTGGATCTCAATGTGATAATTGGAATTATCTCCAGCAAAGACACTATGTCTCATCGTTTTATTTCCTCTTATATATCAGCTATATCTTTACTGCCTTCTTCCAGTTGAGTAAAACCACTTCCCTCCGAATTTGTGGTTTTGAGTCCATGAAAATCATGTCTGTGGCTTTGATGGCCCTTTTCATCTTGAGGTTATTAATTGGGATTCAGGAAGAATGGGAAATAGTAATCATCCAGTAAGTTTAGCAACCCTTGAAAGAAATGTGAAAGGCTATTTCATAAAAAACAGGCTCATTCTGTGCAGCTCTGGGAGAGGATGGGATGCAGGCTACAGACTCTGGAGGGAGACGTCCTCTGACATGCCCTTGGGGAAAACCTTCCCAGCCTGAGAGGTACCCAGGAGGGGGTGGGGTCCCCATCACCAGGGCAACCCAAGCTGAGGCCACTGCCCTGGACCATCTGCTGATAAAATGACCCATTAGCTGATGTCCCTATCTACCTGGGATTAAGTTTTCTGCTCCAAAATGACATCATTGTGAAAATGTTCTGGAACTAGAGAGTGGTGATAGTTACACAATATCGTGAATGTATTAAATGCCACTGAATTATACACTTTAAAATGGTTAAAATGATGAATTTTATGTTACGTACATTAGACCACAATAAAAAAAAATAGATGACATCATTGGACGGAACGACCTCCAAGGCTGCTTCTAGCTGTAACATGCTATGTTTCTGAGAGGGAGCACATGGCTTAAGGGTCCTACGCCAGACTCTATTTAGTCAGACAGGCCATGTAGACAGTCAATATCTAACTGAGGGGGAAAGGTTGATCAAATTATGGTTCAGGCATAATACAGAATATTACATGTCCACGAGAAATGATGCTCATGAAAACACATGTGGGAAGATACTTGTGATGTAAAGTATAAGAAGAAGGATTTAAACTACATGTAATGTGGTCCTAACTGCATAAATATAGATGAGAAATCAAAATATTAGTCATGTTTATCCCTGAGTTGTGGGATTACAAATGATTTTGATTCCTTTATACGTTTCTCAAAATGTCTACAAAGACCATGAATCACTATTATAATATGAAAAAACTATTTAAAACCAAATAAATAACAGGACTACTATTTTGTAACCCCCAATGTGAATCACGACGTGCTTTAGAATAATGGGGTGGCAAAGTGGACAGAGCCCTGGTTAGAGGAATTGATTTATAATTCCAGCGTGCTTCGCCACTCTACCTCAGTTTCCATAGCTGGAACACGGCATAATATCACAGTCTGCTTCACAGGGTATGTGAAGAGCAAATCAGATCATAAATGTGGGACAGTTTTTTTGATTAAAGAGTACTCTGAGCTTTTCTCATTGTCATTGAGTGCGTTCAAACTGTACATTTCCAAATTTTCGCTTTAACAAAAACTTAATGAGTGCTTATAAAGTCAGTGATTGCCACTTATCCACTAATTTAAGAGCTAATTTCCAGTAACAGGGCTGCTTTTTTTTCCCTCCTCTTTCTTCTTATAACCTTAATGCGAAAACATTTTATTTCCCCTGAAAAGTACCCACCTGACTTTTATTTACTGTCTCAAGGTGAAGGAGATGATGATAAAACCAGTTCAGCTGAAGGAAAATTGCACCATCCCCTTCCGCCCCAGGAATGTGTTCTTCTGCCAAGGAATCAGGCCTTTCCTTTTTGTAGGAGGGAGCGTTTGCTTCCCCAGAACCATCCACACTACTGAACTTTAAAAAGGGTTTTCCTTCACGCTGTTCTGGTTCCGCCCTCTGCCTGTCCTTGCTTTGAGACCAGCATCAAGACCCACTCAGAAGGAACTGTGAGCAGAACTTACAGGACTTTGTATTCACGCAAGGGGGTTCTCTTCCTAGAGGCTGGCTCCTTGGACCCGTGTGAAGAGACCATTTTGGCAGAGCTGTCAAGCACGCTGTTTCTCTATCGAACTTCTTTCCCATTTAAAAGAGCTTCCGGGGTACAAAGCATCATAACCTTGATGTTCTATTTAGGCTTACCTTGCTGTTCAAAGCAAACTTGCCCAATTCAACAAATTCAATGAAACATTTCCCAAGGACTTAATACATGCCAGGTGCTATAGAAATAGAGTGGAATAAGATGTGGTCCTTGCCTTCAATGAGCTCACAAAATAGTCAGAGGGATTGGCATATAAACAAATGCAGTGCAGCATGACAAGGGGAACAAAGAAGCTCATCTAGGGACAGGAGTGGGACATGGAAGAGAGTCATCGGCGTGGTCAAGGAGACACCTGAGCTGGTTTTGAAAGTGGAAGACAAGTGTGCCAGGCAGCCAGGGCCAAAGGAAGGCCTCATGGGCCAAGGAGAGCTGGTATGAAGACCCCAGCTGTGGTGCTGATGGCATGCGTGGAAGTGAGAGCCCTGAGGACGAGGTCATTTAATAAAGAAAAGAGTAGAGAATGGCCTTGGTACTGAGCTCTGTACAGTGAGACGTGGTTCTAATTTTCCTGGGTCAATTAGCCAATTGGGCAGTATTTATTGACCATGCACAACGTGCTCAGGGTTCTGCCTCAGGAATGGACATGCAGATGGGAAAGGGTTACACCCGCCCCAGATCTGCTATGGGCGGGACAGGAGACAGGAAAATGAGACAAGGGGCAAGTGCAGAGAGAGGCACAGAGTGTGGAAGGGAGCTGGGTGCCCAGGAGCAGGGAGTCTGTTTCCAGGCCAAGCCAATGGGCGGTAGCATGGCGCAGTGGGGCGGTGGGGGGAGTGTTCAAGGTCTTGGAGGGAATAGTGTGTCTAGGGCAGTGATGGGAAGTGAGGAGAGTGGAACAGAAATCGGGAAGGGCCTTGAGTACTGGAATGAGGAGTACAGACTTAATTGTGTAGGCTCTTGGGAGTCACTGAAGAGTTGTGGCAAGCAGGTGACCCGACCAGGTTGGTTTTAAAAGGGGTGCCTGGGGTACCAGTGTGGATGATGGATCTACGGATGGGAAAGGCTGGAGGCAGGAGGCCCTGTCGCTACAGTCCAGGTGAGAGTGGACAAGCCCAGGCAGGGGAGAGTGCAGCCGGTTTCGGGAAATCCTGAGAAGGCAGGACTGGCTGTAGAGGCAGAGGGAGAGGAGGACTTGGCATTCATTCTTATGTAACTGGTGGACCGTGGTGACGTTCAAGGAGATGGGGAATGCAGATCTGGGGTGAGGGGAAGTGGTCATTTCAGTCTGAATTGCCTGTGGGCCATCCTGAAAGTCAAACAGGTGGTAGTTGGATATGTCTGGAGGTGAGAAGAGCAGTCCAAGCTAGAGGTAGATATTTGAGAGTTACTAGCTGCTAATTTTCTTGAATATCAGAATAATTTCAGAATAAAATATCCAAACTAAGCAATCACAACACTATGATCATTTTTTTTTTTGTAAGAGTTCCAAATAAGAAAATAGTTAAGCCAGAAAATGTAATTGTGCCTATTCCTAGAATTGGGTAACTGATGTATCTTTGCAAATTGTTCATTGAACTGTGCCTCTGGCTTCTTGCCAGCCCTCAATGAGATTTTTATATTTCTTAATTATTCAATTACTACCCCTAAGTAGGAGTTTGAAATCAAACCCAGACTGCTCCATAATAGAGTACTCGTTTGAATCACGAGCACAGTAAAGGAAGTTGTCCATATTGGGAAACCAGGATGGTGGGACGGAGGAAGCGGAAGTTTCCAGGCCTGGCTCTGCCCTAGGTTCAAGTCCCGGCTCTGCCACACACCAGCGGTGTGAGCTGGCCGGGTCACTTCTCTGAGGTCAGCTTTCTGGTCTGCACCCCAAAAACACTGATAATACCCACCTCCCGAGGTTGTGAATCTAAAGGAGAGGAAAACATGCGAGGGAGAGTGCCCTGTTTGCTGTAGAGCCCCCCGCAGATGTTGCTTCTATCATTAATTCCTCATGTGCTTCAGGTCTCAGCAGCTTGAGAAGCCATTAGCCACGAAGGAAGATCCTTCCGACAGTGAGCTGGCCAGCGCCTCGGACGGCAACACCACTCCCGAAGCCCACCTGCCCTCCATCTGCCTCAAGCAAGTGTTCCCCAAGTACGCAAAGCAGTTCAACTACCTGCGCCTGGTGGACAGGATGGCAAACTTGTTTATCCGGTTCCTGGGAATCAAGGGGACAATGAAGTTGGGACCAACAGGCTTCCGGACCTTCATAAGGTCAGTGAGACCAGCCCCCTCTGGCTTGAGATTCGGGCAGGGTGGAGTCCAGCCTCACATCTGGCTGGACCAATCTCCCTGACTGCTCCTGAGAGAATCTGTGGTGCCCGGTCAGTATCCCGTTTGGGGTTGAGTTGGCCCAGTGGCTGGCACTGGACCTGGCACGTAGCAGACTCTTATTTGTTGAATGCATTAACAAATACTGTGGATGTGACAGCATTCACAACCTGATGCTTGTGGTTAAAAAACAATTCTGTGCCACCTTGAACGAGGTGCTTAAACCACATATAAATAATTGCCCCTTGGACTCAGACCAACCTCGTGCATCTTAAGCTGGGGTGATGTTCTCCCAGTGGTACGTGGCTGTGTGCTGAGCATTTACGAAGCCACAGCAGAGAAACAAGGCACATCTTTCCAAAGTGTCAATTTCAAGAGAGAAAAGTTAAATAATTCAGTTGATAAATAATTCAATATGTTTGTTCTATTATAAAAAATAACATGGTTATATTATAGAGTATAATACAAAATTTGCATTAATTTTAAAGATAAAACATGAGATAAAGAAATTGTGTTTTTGCTGCAGCCTACAAAATAAGCCATTGCCACTCAATCTCCTGAGAATTATTTGTTAACTTGCCTCTACCCCCTGGGGCACTTTGGGGCCATAGAGGAGCACTTACTAGCTGTGTGACCTTGGGTAAGTTAATGACTGTCTCTGAACCTCAGTGATCCTATAAGATGGGGGTGAAACGACCTACAGCCTAGGATTGTGTGTTCTACACCTCAGAGAAACTATCTGCCAGCGTCCGATGTGGCTGATGTTTTTCTCATCATTGGTTTTAATATTTCTACCTTGCACCTCAAAGTTACTCTCTTCGTGGTTTTATTCACTAAAGCAAATAATTAGAAGTCTTGAATCAGAAATCATTTTTGTCATACTCTTTTCTCCAAATGAATTTTATAAATTCTAACTCTCGCCCTCTGATATTCCTGAGAGGATGGTAAACAGAAGCATCAGAGATTTTTGCCATTTCAGGCACCCTAAAGTAGTGTTTGCACGGTGATTTTGAGACAGGCTTTGTGTCACTGTCGGAGGAAAAAAGAAAGCCCTGGGGAAAGAGCACAGACTTTGGGGTCTGACTTCAGAGCCAAGTACATTACTTAATAGCTGTGTGGCTTTGGGCAAATCCTTTATCTTCTCTGAGTCTCAGTCCCCTCATCTGTAAAATGGGAATAATCACCCCTGCCTGGCAGGGTTATCATGAGGTTAGGATGTAATATATCATAAAGCACGTGGCCCAGTGCCTAATTTACAGAAGCTCTTTGTTAAATGGGAGTCTTGTGGTTATTATTTCCATCAGGCAGTGGGAGTTTTCAAGAAAGTCTACAGGCACATGTTGTTATTTCCCTGAGAATACTACCTGATACCCTCTGACTCATTTAGGAATTGCATTTGACTTATAGTAACAGACACTCATCCATAAGTGGTTTAAATAGTGAGATTAATTTTCTCTCATATAACAGCAAGTTTGGCAGTGGGGGTCCTAGAGCTGATTAATGACTCCACAATATGATCAACACCCCACTCTCTGTCTTTCTGCTCATCCATCCTAAGTATGTGCTTCAAGTTTCAGGGTTGCCTTATGGTTACAAGATGGCTGCTCAAAATCTAGCTATCATGGTCGACTTCCAGGCAGGAAGAAGGAAGGGAAGAAGAGCAAAAGGCCTCTGTCAGACGCTTCCTTTTAATTCCTAATAAAATTCTACTAAAACATAAGAGAGAGGGGGAGATTTGAAAACATACCTTACGATAAGAATCACAACCTCAGTTGCCTCCAGGGGCGTTAACAAGCCAGCAGGCCTGATCTAGAAGAATGGGGAGGGTGGGGTTGTGGCAGCCTGGAGAGCACCTGCCCCTACAACAGGAAGGGGTGCTGCTGGACTAGGATCACCAGAGGTTTTGATTTCTCAAGAGAAGCTAGAAATACTGATTTTTATGTAAAATCTCGATACATGTATATTGATGTTGGCAATTCAGAAAATAATTTTTAAACACTGTATGGGTTTAGTCAAAGCAAGACTGCCCATAGAGACCACAAGTGTGTGCCCTCTGGTATGAGAGGCCGAGGGACATATTAAGACCACTGCTGTCTTCATGCACAATCTGGAAAGCAAAACAGAACTGAGAATAGTTCTAGCAAAGAAGATTCCTGAAATGCTCTCAGACTGGACTGGATGATGTCAAAAATATCGTGACAAATCTGTCTGTATGTGATAGGCTTTATGATTTTCCATCCCTTTGTTCTCTATCTTTAAGGACATTTGCATGAAAAAAAGATTTTTGTGATGTTAGAGACTATTAGGTCCCGCAGCCGTCATTCCCAATCTGCGGCGGAGCACTGTTAGCGGGAGTGAAGGTGACCGCGAGAAGGGAGGGAGAGGTATGTCTTCACCTCCCTCCGCACCCTCTCAGCACACGTCCTGAGTAATTAAGGACGCAGGAAGAAATGGAGAAAACATTGCACAACCATTGACAGATTTTTCTTTTTAAAATGCACCAAGAGATCCCGACAGCGACTGAATCGTAAAAGACGATATTCTCTGCTTTTAGATTTCTCTGAGTATGTTCAGTCTTGCTAGCTAAATTTAACAGCAAGCGTTTTCTCTTGCTAACAACTCCTCTCTCTCTCCTTTCCACTTCAGTTTAAATTGTGCTTCATTATGAATTAATAATATTTATGCCATACGTTAAAAGTGCCCTTCTCTGGAGCTCTGCACAGGAGACATATTTGCGGGCTAGATAGAGACTCCTCTCAGAGCTGCCCCGTGAACGCAGGAGTTGAACTCGGCTTTCACCTGTCCTACCCACCCCTTCTCTCCAAGTTCCTTGAAGAGAACTGGAGGGAACAAAATCGCACACAATCCGATTGAATTTATTTTCAGTGACCATCTCTCATAATGTGCTGCATAGATCAGCAGTTTTAGGAGTGAATTATGCTAATGCCAGTCTGGACATATTCTATTTTTCTTTTCCACCAAGAAATGAGAAATAATGGACTCTCGTTTTCTTGTCTAGACTTAACTCTATCAAACCAGCTTTTCGTGTCATTTCCTCAGGAGGCGCATAATAGTAGCACAGATTACCGTGAATTAAGCGCCTCTTTTCTCTGTCTTTTTTTTTTTTCCATAATAATTGGGTGGGTGTGGAGACTTTTCTTTCTCTAAGAAGTAGAAATTATCTGATTCTTCAGTTTGACACCTTTCTTTGAGGGAAGCGCATTTTTGTTGTTTGCCTTCCATTGGATTACTAATTTGGGGGGCATCCTATGTAATTCGCTAAGAACACGTTTTCCAAATGTATCCTACATCAGAATTTGACATCAATTTGCACACGCGGCATTTTCCATCTCCAAAGCAGATGATTAAACAGTTTGCCAAAACTGGGTTTATCTCTAGGAAATGGAGGCGGCTTCTCCGCACGGTGAGCATTTGCTTCATGTGAGGCCTTTCCACTTGGTGATCCCTGCTCATCCCTGTGTGGTTTCTGATCCTGGTGTCCTTTTAAATTAGAGAATAGATTTCTCCTTTTCCTTTTTTTCCCCTTCCCCTCCCTTTTCTCATAAGGAGATATTAATATGCTTCATAATGGATAGCTTTGGGGGGTTTTATTCTCTGAGAGGCAACATGGTGTGTTAGAATGTTCTGGAATAGAAGTGTTAGAGGCCTTGCCTCTCCCCCTCTGTCATTAACTCCTCAGTGACTTTCAAAGTCCCCCTCTTCTGTGATGATCTCTTTCCAGCAATATTGTGAGATTCTATGCCTGGGATATCAATAGCCTGTAAAAAATATATACATTATAAGCCAGGGTTGTCTTTTTCTCCCCCTAGATGTTTAGATAGTGGGGTTTTTAAAAAACTGAATATTGATCATTTCTTAGCTTTCTCCTTGTAGAAACTTCTCCAGAAAAAATAAGCTTCTTTTCCTTCAGAGAGAAGGATGAACACAAAAGAAATTCTATAAATAGGATTTTATGGCGTGGAAAAAGTTGGTTTCTAAATTTCCCACACAATGTCAGTAGTTGTTGAGAGGAAACGGGGATGGTAATTTCAAATCTTTCTATACTTGGGCTTCTAATGAACTTGAATGATTTGTTATTCTCTCCCATCATATGTGCCCAAATTCCTTTGATTCAGCAAAAAAAAAAAAACCAAAAAACCATTTCTTCAAACTGGTTCTATGTCAGGGAGGCAGGCTAGGAGCCGTCATTTGCCGCTTCCCTGTATGTGCCAGGCACCGAGCTAGTCCTTCAAATAGCTCTGTATGGTGAGTAGCCTTATTCTCATTGTACAAATAAGGAAATTTACATGCAGAGAGCTTCAGGGACTTGCTCAAGATCACACAGCAAAGTCAAGATTCAAACTCACGTACATTTGACTCCAGAGCTCATGTTTCCCATGTACATTTCGAGCCTATCTTTTCCTAGGAAATTTTGTGGCTTTTCATGTCACCATATTTCTCAGCCTTCTCTTCTACTAAAGAATTTATCCTTCCACTCATTAGTCATTTGAAGACCTGCATCCCAGGTCCTAAGGGGAAACTGTTGTCAGTGATGAAGAGCTACCACGCCTTCGTTTTTTTACCCTGGACTCTGAGCTCATTTATACCCAGTGAGGGTGGTACCTGAGACTGCATCAGCTCTGCATCACTCGCTGGGCCCAGAATACCACCTACACACAATGGACACAAAATAAATTCTGTATTGAGTGGATGCATGGATCAAAAATTCATTCCAAAGTCTCAACCCTTGGAGTCATTTCCTGTTTGGGTTGACTGAGAATGTTTGTTGACCGTGGGGACAAACCAGGGAGAACTTGTCTCTATGTGACCCTGGTGGTCTTCCCCCAGCCTTATATCCCAAAGCTTCCCAACAGGGCCTCTCTTACCAGGCCCCACCTGAGTCTTTATGTCTTGAATGCTGGGTTCTTCCTGTGGCCCTGGGCTGGGCCACCTCCCCACTTCTCCCCAAAGCTCCCAAGCCCACTGCTCTATCCTCCAGGGGAGGACTGGGTATGAATCCCAGCTAATGTCCCTTCTCTTGAGTCTCAACTTACCCATCACTGAAATGGAACTAAGAAGACCTCCCTCATAGAGTGGTTGTAAAGATCCAGAAAGCTAATGCTCAGGAAAGGGCCTGGCATGTAGATGGTCCCCAAGAAATGCCTACAGAATCAAAACTCTTTTAAAGCATTTCCTGCTACTGCAGCCAGTACAGAGCCCTCCTTTCCCTGTCCCAGATGGCAGCACAAGCTGTGATCTACTGGATTTGCAGGCACCACTAGGAGGATGAGTTACCTTGGGAAAGGGATCAATGGAGAATTCTCTTTGGTAAATTACGGTTCCTGCTAAAGGTTTGACGCTTCTATTTTGTACCTGTCAGGAAAAAGAAAACTACATACCATTGGTCAGTTTGGTTTCCCTTTTTACACTCCATTAACCCTCCGAGCCAGCCAGGCAGAGCTCCCATCCCGTGGGGGGCAGGCAGTCCAGAGGACACTGATATGATAATTAGAGAAAACCAGTGGCCGTTCCTAACGAGGCTTTGGAAATGAGCAGCGCAGGTTGTTAGAATACCTTGGGAGCAACTGGCGCATCATCCCGGTGGGACCCAATAGAGATAGCCATCTCGGTGACAGGTGACGTGAAAAGCTCCGCGTCCACTGACATATTGTTACTGGGGCTCAATAACGGTGCACTGATGTGCTTTGAAGTCTGCCACAGTGACTTGTGATTGAAATACGAGCAGGAGCCCAGGAGGAAGCAGGATGTGAATTGATGGCCTGAGAAATGCCTGTGGGAAGAAAGGAAGGAAGGGGGAGGGTGGGAGATAGTGTGCTAGCATATAAGGAGCACCAGCCTCATCCGGGCACCATACTGGGCACACTCCCAGCCACCATTGTTAGGGGCATGCATGGGTTTGGAAAGGGACCTCTGGAATGCCCAAATCCTGCTTGCCAATCAACCCCTGGCCTGGTGGGTTCCTAAGGAAGCTGTTCACACAAGGGATGATGACAAATGGGAAATCAAAGAACCACTTTATCATTAGCTGGGGCAATGGAGGTGGACACATTTGGAAAGTTGAAAGCAGCATTGAATGTAGTTCAGCCAAATGGACAGCTGGCCCGGGGGTCTAGCTTTCAGGAGTCCCAGAGCAAATCCAGCCCGCGGTGGGACTTGCCTCCCAGCACGATCCTGTTCAGGAGGGCGGTGCGCCTGGACAGACCAAGAGCTACCTACAGTCTGAACAGAGAGCCTGAGCCCTTGCACCCAGATACTCTGACTGGCGAGCTCCGTTTCTCCAGAATGGACAGGGCCACTCACTGAAAGGTCAGCCTCAGGCAGCCTCTGATGGGGCTGAGATGGTTCTAGCTCCAGAAGAGGGAAAGGAAGGGGAGAGAGATCAGGAAGGGAAACAATTGTGGGCCAACCAGGTGCCAGGTGCCGTGCCGGGTCCTTGGCATGCACTGCCTCATCTCATCTTTACAACAGCCATGTGGACAGATATTATTCTCTTCATTTTAGAGACTAGTAAATAAAGGCATAGAAGGTTTAAGGCAATTGCCCACAGTTACATAGCTAGAAAAAGCAGCAGAGCCAGAATTTCAATCCCGGTCCGTCTAATGCCCGAATCATGCTCTTTCCAGTGAGCCAGACTCCCTCCCCACATTTCCAGACCAAAAAAGCACAAGTGAGGAGGAGGAGTAAGAAGATTCTCAACACCCATCTGTGGCTTGGACAGAAAGCACCATTGCTGACATCGGACTGAAAACCTGGTTCTCTTCGCCTCATGCACCTAAGCTAGGAGAACATCCGAAGCTCAGAGGCCGGCCCCCTCCCCCCTCCTCTCGTTTCCAGGTGACTCCCCTCAGGTCAGGAGGGGCTCACCCAGCGATGCTGCCTCAGCTCACACAAGGGGCGTGGGCCAGCCTGTGCTGTTCTGCTCGGTAAATCTTGGGTTTACTGTGGCTGATCGGGGCCTGTAAATCTCCAGGTGACAGATTAAGCTGGATGAAGTACAGAGGCCTCAAGCCCTTGTCTGTAGCTTTGGCCCCAGGGACCCATCTGGTGAGCATTGCCAGTGGGGAACCACTTCCGGACAGCCGTGCTGCCTCAGCCTGTATCAGTGACATGCCATTACCATTGGGTCATCCGAGCATGCCACCGTCAGCCGCCTGGACGCTGGCAGGAGAAGGCAGCACTGCAGGTCTAGTTTTATTCCTCCTCCCGGAGACTGATGGACGTGAAGGTGAAGACATAGGGTTTCTGGAACGTGGTGCTCCCACTTCCCTTTCGGAGCAGGCAGAGACGTACACCGGCATGTGTAAGGACAGGCTGACACACAGCGACTGTAATAAAGACTGCCTGTTTCACAGGTGACAAAACGGAGGCTCAGCCGGGGCTGTCCAGCCTCTAAGAGGCAGAGCCAGGCTCAACTCAAGACTCGCCACCCTGAGGTTCTTGCTCTTCCCAGCCCTTTAGATCCGTAATTAACCCAATTACAGGAACCCACATGACCTAACCTCAACTCGTCTTTGTGGCCTTCTCTCCCCAATTTCCCTGCCGTGCCCCCTTCACTAGCTCCAGCTGTGGGAAGGGAGGGCCTGCCGGGTGGGGAACACAGCCGAGGCGTGGAGGCAAGGCAGAAGCGGACGGGTTGGGTCCGGCAGTAACGTGCGCCTTCTCCTCTCCGGCAGGACCTGCAAGCTCAGCAGCAGCAGCTTGTCCATGGCCGCCGTGGACATCCTCTACATGGACATCACAAGGAGGTGGAGCGCCACGGCCCTGGACCAGCGAGGGTCAGGTACCCGAGGACTGGCCGCCACCCCGCCCCGCAGGGGTCCAGACAGGGGCGGGCGGCACATCTCCTGCTCCCTCTTGCTAAGCGTCAAGGTTGGGGAGGGAGGAAGTTTATCCTATTAGCTCGCTTAAGGGATTGAGCTGAGTTTGAATTCAGGAGCGCAACCCTGAATCCTGCTACCAAGGCTGTGCCCACCCAAATTCTAATTCCACCATTAGAATCCCTGGTCTTTGCTTGAGACTTTGATTCCCTTTATCCTGGGGATACTCAGTTGTTCGTTTATTCATTCATCCCTCAGCACACATGGACTGAGCATATGCTGGGCCAGGCCCTGGATGGAGTGAATAGTGCTTGGTTCTCACTCTGAGAGAACTCACAGATGAGGGTACCGTGATGCGGGCTAGGATGGAGGGTGATGCAGGCTAGGGTGGAAGGAAACAGAGAGGTTATCAGGGAACCCAGAGGAGGAGCTCCTCATCAAGGGAGGCCCAAGGAAGACTTCTTGGAGAAGCATGAGTGGGATAAGCCTGTGAACAGGGTGGGACAGACTCCTCCAGCAGGGGTGTTGCCTGGCCTAGGCATGGACACATGTGAAAGGTTCAGGTAACCCCAAGTAGCTTAGACGGGCTGACTCGAGAAGGGAAGGGGGAAGGGGCAGAGATGGGGTTGCGTGAGCTATTGAGGCCTCGAACACCACACAAAAGAGTTTGATCTTGAGCCTCTAGGTTATGCGGCGCCAGTGAAGGCTTCAGTGAGAAGAATCCACCGTTGGGGGAAAGAGTTTCTGATCTTTTTCCTCACAGAGGGTGTTTTTCTAAAAAGTCTTAATGACCAGACCTGACATTTGTACAGTTCATCACAAAATTACAAAGTACTTTCATGCATATTCCCTCATTAAATGTGCCCGTGAACCAGTGCAGTGGGTATTACCAGTCTCATTTCACAGATGAGTAAATTGCAGCTCAGGTGACCTGGGCCCCAGGCTTCCCTCCCTGTGAAAGGGACGCACAGAGGAGGCGCCTCACAGAGCAGCCTTCCCCTGTGATTCGGGGAGAGGCCACGAAATCAGGGGTTGGGAGATCCAAACTAGAATTGACTGTGCCATTTCCTATGATGTAAGCTTGAAAAGCCATTTCACCTCATCTCCATTTCCTCTTCTGGAACAGGGCCAAAATACCTGCTCTCCAGGGGACCCCGAGGCTCCTGGGTCAGGGGGCAGGAAAGCCGGTGGAAGCCTCACAGGCAGTGCAAGGCAGTTAATCTTATTAGTGGGCGCCACTTGGGGAGAATCCTGGGGTGGGTCTGTCTGACAGCAGGGTGCTCCTTGCCAGATCCTGCCCCGCACCTGTGGTCTGCCCTGGGCAACAGCTCCGTAACCACAGGGACCAGCAGGCCCTTCATGCAGGCAGGGCGCTCAGGCATCATTTGCTGATTGGCTTCACAGCTGACGATGATGCTGTTGCTGCCAGTTGTTGGGCGTTTCCTGCCTGCCAAGCACTCTGCCGGGCACTCCGCATGTGCAGCGCTGGCTGTAATTCTCCTGGAGGTAGGCTCCATGATCTCCACTGTATAGAGAAGGAAACAGGCTCAGAGGCATGGCTGGGGGGTAAGGCTCTAACACCACACTGCCACCTAAAGTGCCCTTCCGGGTTGCTTTATCCTACTAATTGGTCCCAGAGTAAGATGACGACCCAGCTCCCTACGGCTCCCCTTGCTTTAACTCAAATGCAAAAGTCGGGGAATACCAAGACTCCTATCGCATCTCTGCAGTCAGAGCTCCCTTACAGCCTTCCCTGGCAACCAGGAGAGGCATGAGATGGAGCGTCTTCAGGGGAAGTAGGCAGATTAATTATCATCTCGACGGCCGAGAGCGCTCATGTGACAATCGAGCAGCGGGCTTTTTGCTGACGCCTTCAGAAAGTGAAGGAGTGTTTGCTCTGTGAGTTGAATGCGAGGAGTCATCACAGGATCCTGTGGAGGGGGCCAGATAAGGGGGTGGGGGGGGCAGTGGAATTATTAAATATTGAAATTGATCAGGAGTAGCAGCAGGAAGCTATTTATCCTGTTTTATTGCTTCAAACTAGCATTACCATCTGGCCCATTGTTAATTCTGAGTAGCTTTGCATGTTTTGTTTGCCTCTTAAATTGCTCCCTGTAAGCGGAATCCACGGGCGGGTGTCCACAATCAGGCTTGGATGAGGCTTTCTGGGGTCTGCTGGGGTCTCTCCGTTCTGCTGACCAAGCTTAGGGGATGAGAAAAATACTTATTTTTAGCACATCTGACAAGCGAATCTGGGGCTGGGATCTTCCAGGCCTTTGCCACGCCTCAGCCCCTGAATGTGTGGAGTAATAATAGTTAGCAGTTAACTGCAGTTTTGAGATTACTTCCTATGTGTGCACATCACTGCCAGTTCTCACATCAGACCTCTGAGATGGGTAATCATATCCCATTTTACAGACAAGGATCCTGAGGTTTCAAGAGCAAAAGTGACTGGTCTGAAATCCCATAGCCAGTGAGTAGCAGAGGGCAGATTTGAACTCAAGTGTCCCGTCTCCTGGACCAGGACACCATCCCCAATCCAGGGCCACACAAGCAGTGCTTGTTCATTTGAATTACTGCGGAGGGGGCGGGGCTTGTGTGGCAAGGGGGTGAGAGGTCAACGCACAGAGCATGGGGCCCTCAGGAGGACAGAACTGGAGTGGGAGGTGGCACTTGTCTCCCCTTCCTTCTTCCTTGGTGCCTGTATTCCTGTTTCCATGGCTCCTGAAAGGAAATGACAGGGTCTAGGGGGTATAGATAGAGGTGCCTGGGCATTAAAGCCAGGAATGAGAACCCCAACTGTGCCCATGGACTCAGGGGCACTGCTGTCCGACAGCTGGTGCAAGCCAGGGCCCAGTTCTTGCCTCCTGAGGAGGCTGGTTAGACACCCTGATTCTCAAGGAGAAGGAGCTTCTGAAGCCAGCCGTGTTCTTGGGACCATTCGGGAAGCTACTGGATGGCAAAAGAAGACATTTGTGGTTGAGGGGTGCTTCTTCCTTTTGGAAAGCATCAGCAGAAAGACCACAGAGTCCTTCCTCCTTCCCTCCATGGTGCAGAGCCGGGGGAGCCTGAGGCCCTTTGTTCCGGTTAAGTCCTGGCCAGAGGGGTGGGTGCCGTGTCAGAGGGGGGGCAGCTTTACCTGTCCCAGAGCTGCTGTGGGGCTGACAAGAAAGAAATCTGAAGAGCAGTAGAACATGGGTTCTCATTTTCAAAGGGCACGCACTCACTCATTCAGTCATTCAACAAACAGCTAATGAACATGTTACCAGGTATTGGGCCCTATGGGAATACAAAGGGAAAGTAGTTACAGATCCTATTCTCAAGAAAAAAAATAATAATAGAGACCACTTACTGAACATTTACTATGTGACAGAAACAAAAAATGCTTGTTATGAATTATCTCCTTTAGTTCTCACCCAGCCCTGTGAGATAAGGGCTGTTATTCCCATTTGATAGGTGAGAAACCTGAGGCTTAAAGAGGTGAATTTAAACAGGTGTGTCAAGTGTTACAGTGGGACCCTGGGATTTGAACCAGAGCAATCGGCCTTCAGAGCCCATTGCCTTTCCATTATACCCAGCATCTTTCATAGGTGAAAAGGACGCCCCGTTGACAACTGTGATAAGGTATGACCAGAGCTCCGATGGGGAAAGCAACAAAGGAGGGGTGCAGTGAGGGTTCCGAGAGAGAACACACACAAAGCACTCAGCGAGGTGTGCGGCCCAGAAAAGGCCTCACTGTGGGATCTGTATCCGTGAGGGCCTGGCATGGCCCATAGCATGCCAGAGCATCTCACTCAGCAGTCAGTGGATGTTTGACAAGCAGACAAACGCCAAAATAAAAAATGCCCTACATCCTCGAAGCAGGGAGTTCTGAGTGTGAGGACCATGGCTTATAGGAGTGGTGGTCTGGTCGGACAGGGTGTCCTCTTTCTCTCCTTAAGGTCCAGCATAAAACACCGGATAGACCATTTGGATAGACCATCACCCCACATCCAACACCAACTGCATCCACCTGCTCATGCACCGTCCCTTTCTGGCAGCCGGCCCAGACTTTCCTTCTGCCCTAATGAGACTTTGGTGCCCACCACGGGGGCTCACCCAATTCCTGATGCTGGAAAGCTTTATGCACCTTTATGTAACCCATATGAGGAGAACCTGCTCTTGAAATAGAGAAGAAAATGGTGTTTAAAAAGATGAGTGAGGAGTGATGTCAGCATCATGCCAGAGTGAACTTCCCACATTGAACTCTCCCCCTCTAAGACACAACAAAAAGGACATTGATATTCCAACAGAAGCTATTCACACAACACGGGACGTCTGAGGCACCCAGGCAGCCGTACACCTGAGGACAGAGGTGCTGGAATCCCCAGAGGAAGTGGTAGGAGGTAAGAGGAGCTCATTTCCTTCCCCAAGGACTGTGACCCAGAGACTGAGACCATGAGGCTCTCAGAGGAGGGGGAGGGGCGGCTCGCCGGCGCTCTCCAAAACCCCTCACAGACCAAGGGGAGCCCCCTACAGAGAGAGCGGAGCTGTTGCTAGGGTAGTTTCGGCAAGCTAGCCCCTCAGGAGAGCAGAGAGCGACAGTGAGATGAGAAACCTCTGAGATCGGGAAGGCGAAAGTAAGCACCCCTTCCCCACCCGGCCCACCCGACTGGCGCTTCAGCACAGCGGAGCTTCAGCTCAGCCCCATCCCCAGAGGCAGCGGCCCCCAGGCGCCCGGGCCCCACCAGCAGGGGCAGCGTGACGGCCCCACCCCCACAGGCAGTGGCCCCCAGGTGCCCGGCCCGACCAGCAGTGAGCCGAGCTTGTGCCCCCTCACCAGAGGCAGCGGCAGCTCAGGCCCCACCACGCCACAGCCCCAGCTGCTCTGGCGGGACCAAGCCACAGCCCCAGCTTCCCCGGCTTCCCCATGCCACGTCCCCAGCCCCTTCGGTTTGACCGCCCCCCCGACCCCTGGCTCCAGCGGCTTCGGCTTAGCCTGTGCTCAGGCTCCAGCTGACTTGGGGCCAGCAACTTTGGCCCACTGCACTCCAGTTCCAGCTTCTTTGGCCCAGCTGTGCTCCAGCTCTTCCTTCTTCAGCCCAGCACACTCCAGTTCCAGCTTCTTCTGCCCAGCGGCACTCTAGCCCCTGCTTCTTTGGCCCAGTGGCACCTCAGCTGCAGCTGCTTCAACCCACCCACACCTGAGCCCCAGCTGCTGTCTCTCAGCTGTTCCCACACTTCCCCCCCAGCAGCCTCCACTCACCACGCCTCAGATCAGCCAGGGGCTGGTGACAGTGCCCGCAGATTGAGACAGGCCAGAATACCCAGCCCTTGACCCCCACCCAGCAGCAGCAAGAGGAAACTGTGACCACATATTTTCACTATGAGGAAAGGTAAGCCAACACCGAAGGCACCATGCAAAAATATATAAATCTCCAGACCAAAAGGAAAATGACAAGCACCCAGAAGTCAACTAGGAAAGCGCAGAAATATATAACCTTAATGACAGAGAATTCAAAATATCTGTCATAAAAAAGCTTAATGAAATACAAGAAAACAGACAGACAATTCAATAAAATTAGGAGTTTCTTCACAAAAGAGATTGAAACTGTAAAAAGAAACCAATCAGAAATCTTTGAGATAAAAAACACAACAGAGGAGATAAAGACAAATCTGGAAGCCTTAAGCATCAGAGCTGACAATATGGAGGAAAGAATTAGCAATATTGAGGACAGCAATGCAGAAACGCTCCAGATGGAGGAGGAAAGAGAACTAAGACTAAAAAGAAATGAAGAAACTCTCCGAGAAATATCTGACTCAGTTAGGAAATCCAACATAAGGATTATAGGTATTCCAGAGGGAGAAGAGAGGAAAAAAGGAGCAGAGAACTTGTTCAAAGAAATAATATCTGAGAACTTCCCAAACCTGGGGAAGGAGCTGGAAATACCAGTGAATGAAATCAATAGATCTCCTAAATATATCAACACGAAAAGACCCTCTCCAAGGCGTATAGTAGTAAAGCTGGCAAAAGTCAACGACAAAGAAAAGATATTAAGGGCAGCTAGACAAAAAAAAAATAACATACAAAGGATTTCCTATCAGGCTGTCAGCCGATTTCTCAACAGAAACTTTACAGGCTAGGAGAGAGTGGAACTATATATTCAAAATTCTGAAGGACAAAAACTTTCAGCCAAGAATACTCTATCCAGCAAAAATATCCTTCAGATATGATGGAGAAATAACTATCCCAGATAAACAAAAGCTAAGGGAGTTCATTGCCACAAGACCCTCACTACAAGAAGTGCTCAAGAAGGCCCTCATCCCTGAGGAAAAAAAGAGAAAGTGGATTCAAAGTTTTGAACAAGGAGGAAAATAAGTTGACAAAACCAGAAAAATTGCAGTCGTCTACCAAAATAGATTAGCAAACACTTAAATATAAAACCAAATATCAAGGGAAGGTAAGCACCAAGCATAAATATAACTTCATCATGTTAAACACGAACTCACAACACAAGAAGGAATAAGATGTGACAACAATAACTTAGGAATGGGATCGAATCAACTTAGTCTAAGGGAATAAGAGGCCATCAAAAACTGGACTATCACATCCATGAGACTTTTTATACAAACCTCATGGTAACCACTAACCAAAAATCAGAACAGAATCACACACACTAAAGAAAGAGAAAACTAAGAGAACCCCCATATAGAACTACCAAACTAAATTGGTAGTCAGAAACACACAGGACGAGAAACAAAAGAAATGCAAAAGGACTGGAAAAAGAGCAATAAAATAACAACAACAAGCCCACATATATCAATAATTACCCTAAATGTAAATGGACTGAACTCTCCAATCAAAAGACACAGAGTGGTGGGATGGATTAAAAAACAAGACCCAACAATATGCTACCTCCAGGAAACACATCTCAGCTCTAAAGACAAACACAGGCTCAGAGTGAAAGGATGGAAGACAATACTCCAAGCTAATGGCAAACAAAAGAAAGCAGATGTTGCCATACTTATATCAGACAAAGTTGACTTCAAGATAAAACAGGTAATGAGAGACAAAGAGGGGCAATATATAATGATAAAAGGGACACTCCACCAAGAAGACATATCACTTTTAAATATATATGCACCCAGTGCAGGAGCACCAAGGTACATAAAGCAACTATTAACAAACCTAAAAGGAGATATTAACAATAACACAATAGTAGTAGGGGATCTCAACACCCCACTCTCATTAATGGACAGATCATCCAGACAGAAAATAAATAAGGAAATAATGGACCTAAATGAAAAACTAGATGAGATGGACTTAATAGACATATACAGAGCACTCCATCCAAACACAGCAGATTACACATTCTTCTCAAGTGTGCATGGAACATTCTCAAGAATAGATCATATGTTGGGAAACAAGGCATGCTTATATAAATTTAAGAAGATTTAAATCATAACAAGCATCTTTTCAGACCATAATGCTGTGAAGTTAGAAATCATCTACAAGGAAAAAACCAGGAAAGTGACAAAGCTGTGGAGACTCAACAACATGCTACTAAACAACCAATGGATCATTGATGAAATTAAAGGAGAAATCAAAGCATATCGGGAGACAAATGAAAATGAAAATACACCGTACCAACTCATATGGGATGCAGCAAAAGTGGTCCTGAGAGGGAAACTCATAGCAATACAGGCCCACATTCACAAACAAGAAAAAGCCCAAATAAGCAACCTGAAACTATGCCTAACAGAATTAGAAAAAGAAGAACAAACAAAGCCTAAAGTCAGCAGAAGGAGGGAAATAATAAAAATTCAGAGCAGAAATAAATGAAATTGAAATTTTAAAAAACAGTAGAAAGGATCAAGGAAACAAAGAGCTGGTTCTTTGAGAAGATAAACAAAATTGACAAACCCTTAGCCAGACTCACCAAGGAAAAAAGAGAGAAGCCTCAAATAAATAAAATTAGAAATGAAAAAGGAGAAGTTACAACAGATACCACAGAAATACAAAAGATTATAAGAGAATATTATGAAAAACTATATATCAACAAATTGGACAATCTAGAAGAAATGGATAAATTCCTAGACTCATACAACCTCCCAAAACTGAATCAAGAAGAAATAGAGAACCTGAATAGACGACTCACAAGTAAAGAGATTGAAACTGTAATCAAAAACTTCCCCAAAAATAAAAGTCCAGGACCAGATGGCTTCTCTGGAGAATTTTACCAAACATTCAAAGAAGACTTAATACCTATCCTTCTCAAACTATTCCAAAAAATAGAGGAAGATGGAACACTTCCCAACACATTCTACGAGGCCAACATCACCCTGATACCAAAGCCAGGCAAAGACAATACTAAGAAGGAAAACTACAGACCAATATCCCTTATGAACATAGATGCAAAAATCCTCAACAAAATATTGGCAAACCGAATACAGCAATACATTAAAAAGATCATACACCATGATCAAGTGGGATTTATACCAGGGACACAGGAATGGTTCAACATCCGCAAATCAATCAATGTGATGCACCACATTAACAAAACGAAGAATAAAAACCATATGATCATCTCAATAGATGCAGAGAAGGCTTTTGACAAGATCCAACATCCATTTATGGTAAAAACTCTCAACAAAATGGGTATAGAAGGAAAGTACCTTAACATAATAAAGGCCATATATGACAAACCCACAGCCAAAATCATACTCAATGGGGAAAAACTGAAAGCCATCCCTCTGAAAACACGGACAAGACAAGGGTGCCTACTCTCTCCACTCTTATTCAACACAGTACTGGAGGTTCTGGCCAGAGCAATTAGGCAAGAAAAAGGAATAAAAGGAATCCAAATAGGCAACGAAGAAGTGAAACTCTTGCTGTTTGCAGATGACATGATCTTATATATAGAAAACCCTAAAGAATCCATTGGAAAACTATTAGAAATAATCAACAACTACAGCCAAGTGGCAGGGTACAAAATCAACTTACAGAAATCAGTTGCATTTCTATATACTAACAACGAACTAACAGAAAGAGAACTCAAGAAGACAATCCCATTTACAATTGCAACAAAAAGAATAAAATATCTAGGAGTAAATTTAACCAAGGAAGTGAAAGACCTATACAATGAAAACTATAAGACATTATTGAGTGAAATCAATGATGACATAAAGAAATGGAAAAATATTCCATGCACTTGGATTGGAAGAATAAACATAGTTAAAATGTCCATACTACCTAAAGCAATCTACAGATTCAATGCAATCCCAATCAGAATCCCAAGGACATTCTTCACAGAAATAGAACAAAGAATACTAGCATTCATATGGGGCAACAAAAGACCCCGTATACCTAAAGCAATCCTGAAAAAGAAGAACAAGGCTGGAGGAATCACAATCCCTGCCTTCAAAACATACTACAAAGCGAGAGTATTTAAAACAGCATGGTACTGGTACAAAAACAGATACACAGATCAATGGAACAGAATTGAAAGTCCAGAAATAAAACCTCATATCTATGGGCAGCTAATCTTTGACAAAGGAGCTAAGGACATACACTGGAGAAAGGAAAGTCTCTTCAATAAATGGTGCTGGGAAAACTGGACAGCCACTTGCAAAAGAATGACAGTAGACCATCATCTTTCACCATACACAAAAATTAACTCAAAATGGATCAAAGAGCTGAAGATGAGACCTGAAACTATAAAACTCCTGGAGGAAAATATAGGTAGTACACTATTTGTCATCAGCCATAAAGGGATCTTTTTGAATTCCATGTCTACTCAGACAAGGGAAACAAAAGAAAAAATAAACAAGTGGGACTGCATCAAATTAAAGAGCTTCTACAAGGGAAATGAAACCAGGATCAAAATGAATAGGCAACCCACCAGCTGGGAAAAAATATTTGCAAACCATATATCTGACAAGGGATTAATCTCCATAGTATGTAAAGAACTCACACAACTGAATAACAAAAAAACAAACAACCCAATCAAAAATAGGGCAGAGGAAATGAATAGACACTTCTCCAAAGAAGATATACAGATGGCCAATAGGCACATGAAAGGATGCTCAACATCACTAATCATCAGGGAAATGCAAATCAAAACCACACTAAGATATCACCTTACACCCGTTAGAATGGCTATAATCACCAAGACAAAAAACAACAAATGCTGGAGAGGCTGTGGAGAAACAGGAACCCTCATTCACTGCGAAGGGAATGCAAACTGGTGCAGCCTCTATGGAAAACAGTATGGAGTTTCCTCAAAAAATTAAAAATAGAAATACCTTACGATCCAGCTATCCCACTACTGGGTATCTACCCAACAAACCTGAAATCAACAATCCAAAGAGGCTTATGTACCCCTACGTTCATTGCAGCATTATTCACTACAGTCAAGACATGGAAGCAACCCAAGAGTCCCTTGACTAATGATTGGATAAAGAAGATGTGGTATATATACACCACGGAATACTACTCAGCCATAAGAAAAGACAAAATTGTCCCATTTGCAACAACATGGATGGACCTGGAGGGTATTATGTTAAGTGAAATAAGCCAGAAAGAGAAAGACAAACAGTGCATGATTTCACTCATATGTGGAAGATAAACAAACACATGGACAGATAGAACTGTTTGGTGGTTACCAGGAGCTAGGGGGTTGGGGGGGTGGGCACAAGGGGTGGAGGGATGCACTTATATGGTGACTGATAAACAATAATGTACAACAAAAATTTCACAATAAAAAAATAATAAAAAATAAAAAAAAGAGTGAGAAAAAAATTCAAAACTAGTAAGAAAAAACATGCACATTCTGAAATCTAAATCTCAGACCATCCTTTTCAGTAGGCTTGTTTCCTATTGCTTTGTTTTTTTTTCATTGGGCCTCAGGTGCATAGAATTGGATTAATCGTATTCTTGGTTCGTGAGACACTTCCATCCTGGTCCACGGGTAGCCTGCTTTTATTTAGTTAGCTTTTTGAATTAGTTATTTTTAATAATGGAATAAGCATCCACAAACTCACCACCCAAAACAAAAGCTAGGACTTGACAATAACCCACATCTAACACGGGGCTCTCCCCAATACCAGCCCATTCCCCGCCTCTCCCCACCCACGGAACCCTTATCTGCGTCCTGTGCTCGTCGTCCCTAAATAGGCTTGTCTTCCTCTCTGTTCCAATGTCAATGACTGTTGAGGAGCTTGATGGAATTTAGTCATATGCAATCTCACACTCTCCAGCAGGCCAACGTTAATTGTCACTTTAAAACAAGATTTCAATTTCCAATTCCAGAATTTCTAGCAGAACACGGAAATCTAAATGAGGGCGCTATCAGCAAAACTGGGGTGTGGTAGCCCTCTCCTTGCCCAGAATCAAATGAAGAAACCAATTTGTCAGTGAGAATGGGCTATTTCATGTAAATTGCACTCACGTGCTCCTCCTTATCACTGAGACTGTGCTCCCGAATCTTCCCAGAGTGGAATGGCACTTCTCTGCAGTGAGAGACGAGGACGTCATCAAGATTAGGCAGTATCTCTGGCGTCATCTATGAGACAAACAGTTCACTGGCAGAGGGAACACGTGAGCCCAGCACCAGGCATCTTGTCCGTCTAACCCACCACCGACATCCGGGGGCTCCTGAACCTTGGCAGTTCTCTTCACTTCACAGCCAGACCCTTTGCTGTTTAAAGATATAGGTTAAAGGTCCCTCTGTAACCAATGGAAACATGATTGCAAAGCAAGAAAAAAACGGGTTGGAGAGTCTTTCCAACCCCTCTTCTCGACCCATTCGAGTATGCACGCTGCACACACATGTGTGCACGGCACACACACACGCAGACTTTGCTTGCAGAGGGAAATCTAAGAATGGTATAATTTAATGTTTGATATGTGCTGCAAACTCTTGGACCAAAATAGGAAACTTTTCTTCCACTGCTTGAAGAACGCCTGAGCCATGTGCCCCCTTCCTGGGGCTGCCTTTGTTCGACCAGCAGTATAACCGCAGCGCTGGGCTCTGGGAGCAGACAAACCTGACTTCAGTCTGGCCCGATAACTTGCTAGCTATGTAACCTCTGCAAGTTATGTAACTTCCTATAAGTTTCATGTTCATCATCTGTAAAGTAGAGATAATAACAGTGCCCACCTCACAAAAACATTGACATGGAGGAAGTGAGATGAAGCGGGGGACACGCTCAGAGCAGGGTCTGCTGTAGGAGAGGCTCAGTGAGCAGGGCTGCTGCGATGGTTACCACGTTGCTCTTGCTGCATCCCTCTCAGGAAGCGCTTCCTGGGCGCCTGCTCATGCCAGGCACTCTGCAGGTGCTGGGAACAGACAGGAAGAAGTGCCTGCCTGGAGACGCTCACAGCCTGTGAGAGGGAGGGGACACGCCGGCCACAGACGGTCCCTCGGTGCCCGACAGAGCACCAGGCGCTCCTTTCCTTTCTCTCCAAGACTGCTGTCTCCTGCCTTTAGGCTGGACTGTTGCTTAAACAGCCTAGTGCCTGGCTGCACCCCCCTCCACCCTCCCTCAGCCCTTTGCCCCTTTGCCTTACACGGCACTGTTGTGGGGTTTGTCTGGGAAGAGGAACCCATGTGTCCGACTCAGGAAAGTGGAGGCGGGTGGGTACTGTGGGGCTGGGGAAGGCTGGGGAGCTTTAGCAGGAAAGGCAGCACCGCCAGCCTCGGGGCTGCTAGGCCTGGAGAGCCAGGACCGGCTTCTCTCCGTTTCTGTTTGCCATAGTCTCTGAAGAACAACTTTCGCCATTCCTTCATAGTGTCTGCCTTCATACGGGTGGGTGCTCGCTGCCCTTGGCTGGCTGTGGCCGCCTCCAGCCCTCCCTCTGCATCTCCTTTCAACTCAGAGCTGAACATCAGCTGCCTGCAGTCGCCTGTCTCATGATTCCAACACTAGGACAGAGCCCCTGAGTGAGCGAGGGCCCGGCAGATTGGACCCCCTCCCCTCTGCAGCCACCCCTCCCATCACCAGCCCCACACTCAGTCACTCCAGCCAGGGTGCCTGGCCTCCTTAGATCCTCCACCATGGGCACTTGCCTCTGCTGGAAACCCCGTCCCATCACACACCACTGCCCGAGCCGTCTCCTCAAGGAGACTTCCTCAGCCCTCAGTCTGGGCCAGGGCCCCCTTCCCATCAGCTCCAACAGCATCCAGCCCTGCTCCTTGACAATAGGGCTAATTAAACACTGTGGCGTGAGAATGTGGCATCTGCCCTTTAAACTGGACTAACCTCCACAAGCAGAGTTGTTCCCACCTAACGAAGCCTAGCACTGGGCCTGGCTCATAGCAGGAGCTCCACAAACATGTCGAACGGACAAGGAGTCAGGGCGTGACAATCCGCTGATCCTGTGGGTGTCTGAGTCTCATTACTGTCTCTCACCAAATTTCCTCAGTCGACTTATGCAAATCATCTGCCTCCTGTACTTTCATCAGCTGGAATGAGCCCCAACTGAAATGTATTTGGTTAACGATGTACTGAAATATTTAAAAGTATTTTTACTTGGAATGTTTAGCGAAGCCTGGCTTATGCATATACATGGACGGCCCCCTCCCTCTGAAACATGGGCGGCCGCCCATAACCAGCCAGGTTTCTCGCCGCGCCTTGAACGACGTGTCTGGCACAAGCAACATTCTTCAGCCTTGAAATTATCTCGAAGTCAGATGGGCCTCCCTGGATGTATGCCCTACACGCTTACAAAATAGTCGGCGTCAGAATTATTTTTAATAAAAGCAAGGGAGCCAAGAGAAATGCCAGCTCGGCCTCTCCCTCGCACAGACACTTATCTTCGGGGTGTGCTACCGTGCAGGCTGCTCTGTCTGTAATTACTTTTCCCCTCCGTGAGTGCCGCCAGGAGATGTGTTCACACCCACAGCCCCTTTGTCAGGTGAGCGCCTGTTCTTCATCCTCCTCTCTGTCACCTGTCACCTCCAGGGTGAAGGGAACAGGATCTCCGCCCATTGCCTGGCCCCACCCCCCAAAGAAAGAGACAAAAGGAAAACAGTGGAATGGTTTTTTATGCAGCCTCCCCCTTTTCTTGTACTTGTTGCTTACCATCCCAGATCTTGCAGGAACAGTGGCAGCAGGATGGAGCGTTGTGGGATAGCGTGAGCGACTGAGTCAGCTGGCTGGGTTCAATCCCTGCCCCCTCCCATCTGGGAGCCCTTAGAGGGGGCACTCAGCTCTGGGAGCTGCATTTCCTTTAAAACGGGGCCAATGACATCTACTTTGGGTTGTTGTAAGGATTTAGTAAGGAAGCATACGCCTGGCTCACACTGGACAGGGTTCCTGACATCTGTGTGTGTTTATAGATTACAAAACAGTTTTCGAATCTAGTTGTTCACTGAATGCTCACACTCCTGGTGAGCTCAATCTTATTCCCAGGACCCCATTTACGGAGGAGGAAACCAAGGCTCGGAGGGGTAGAGACGGGCTTGGGGGCAGAGCGGGAACCTGAGCCTCAGTTCTGTGCTGCCTTGGGAAGTGACAACAGTCACAAGCTAGTGAAGATGGAGGACTGTGCCAATCCCCAGATGTCCCCAGGCCCAAGAGCCTGACTCAATGACTGAGGCATCCTTCAGGGCTGGGCACAGCTGTGTTTGGTAAGAGGAGGATTTGGTCCTTGGTCTTGGCTCAGGGAGACATTAAAGATGACAGACACATCCAGGAGTCTCCTCCCCAAGCCACCACGACATCTGCTCCTCCTCCAGGCGGGGAGTCAGTATACATGTTCACATGCACTTTACTGTTACAAAACACAGCACTGGATACTCCAACAGCCCTGCTATTTAGAGTTGAGGAAGTGAGGACTAGACAGGTTAGGGGCCACCTTCAATGGCGCCGGGCTAATATGTGGCAACGATTAGATGAGGCCCAGTGTCTCCTAACTAAATCTTCAGATTTATACCTAAATATTTTATTTTATTTTATTTTGGTGCTAATGTAAATGGTGCTGTGTTTTTAATTTCAAATTCCAATTGTTTATTGCTGGTATATAGGAAAGCAATTAACTTTTGTATATTAACCTTGTATCCTGCAACCTTGCTAAAATCACTTATTAGTTCCAAGAGTTTCACTGTCAGTTTGTTGGGATTTTCTACATTGGCAACAAGGTCATCTGAAAACAAAGACAGTTTTATTTCTTTTTTCCCAATCTATATACCTTTTATTTTCTTCCTTTGTCTTACTGTGTTAGCTGACTCCTAGTACAATGTGGAACAGAAGTGGTGAGAGGGGACATCCTTGTCTTGTTTCTGATCTCAGGGGAAAGCAGCTAACTTCTCATCATTAAGTATGATGTTAGCTGTAGGATTTTTGTATTGTAGATATTCTTTATCAAGTGGAGGAAGTTCACCTCTATTCCCAGCTTGCTGAGAGCTTTCTTTTTTTTAATCATGAATAGGTGTTGGATTTTGTCAAATGCTTTTCCTATAGCATGTGATCATGTGATCTTTCTTCTTTAGCCTATTGTTGTGATAAATTACATTGTTTGATGTTTGAATGTTGAAGCAGCCTTGTATACTTGCAATAAATCCCATTGGTCATGCGATATAATTCTTTTTATACATTACTGGATTTGATTTGCTAGTATTTTGTTGAGGATTTTTACATCTATGTTTACAGGATATATTGGTCTATAGTTTTCCTTTCTAGTAATGCTATTATCTGGTTTTGGTATTAGGGTAATGCTGGCCTCATGAAATGAGTTAGGATGTTTTCCCTCTGTTTCTATGTTCTGGAAGAGATTGTAGAGAATTGGTATCATTTCTTTCTTAAATGTTTGGTAGAATTTGTCAGTGAAACCATCAGGGCCTAGTGCTTTCTTTTTTGGAAAGTTACTAATTATTGATTCAATTTCTTTAATAGATATAAACCTATTCAGATTATCTCTTTCTCCTTGTGTGAGTTTTGAAAAGTAAATTGTATCTTTCAAGGAATTGGTCCATTTCATCTAAGTTACCAAATTTGTGGGCATAGAGTTATTTATAATATTTCTTGATTATCCTTTTAATGTCCATGGAATCAGTAGTGATGATCCCTCTTTCATTTCTGATATCAGTAATTTTTAATTACTAATTAATAGTAATTAGTAATCTTCTCTCTGTTTTTCTTGGTTAGTAATCTTATCTGTTTTTTCCTTGGTTAGCCTGACTAGAGGTTTATGAATTTCATTAATCTTTTCATAGAACCACCTTTTGGTTTAATTGATTTTCTCTGTTGAGTTCCTGTTTTTAATTTCATTGATTTGTACTCTAATTTTTATTATTTCCTTTCTTCTGCTTACTTTGGATTTAATTTGCTCTTCCTTTTTCTAGTTTCCTAAGATGGAAGCTTAGATGATTGATTTTAGATCTTTCGTCTTGTCTAATATTTGCATTCAATGCTATAAATTTCCCTCTAAGCACTGCTTTCACTGCATCCCACAAAATTCAGTAAGTTCTAGTTTTATATTCATTTAGTTCAAAATATTTTTAAGTTTTTCTTGAGACTTACTTTTTGACCCGTATATTGTTTAGACATGTGCTATTTAATCTCCAGATATTTTGGGACTTGCCAGCTATCTTTCTGTTACTGATCTCTAGTTTAATTCCATTGTGGTCTAAGAGCGTACTTTGTATGATTTTTACTCTTTTAAGTTTGTTAAGGTGTGTTTTATGGCCTAAAACGTAGTCTATCTTGGTGAACATTCCATGTGAACTGAAAAGAATGTGTATTCTGCACTTGTCAGATGAAGTATTTTATACATGTCAATTAGATCCAGTTGATTGATGGTGCTGTTCAGTTCATCTGTATCCTTACCAATTTTCTGCCTGCTGGATCTGTCAATTACTGATAGAGGGGTGTTGAAATCTCCAACTATAATAGTGGATTTGTCTACTTTCCCTTGCAATTCTATTGGCTTCACCTCACATTTTGACACACTGTTTTTAGTTACATACGTGTTATAAGGATTGTTATGTCTTCTTGGAGAATTGATCCCTTTATCATTACGTAACGCCCACCTCTATCCCTGATAATTTTCCTTGTTCTGCAGTCTGCTTTGCCTGACATTAATATAGCTACTCTAGCCTTTCTTTTGGTTAGTGTTGGCATGATATATCTTTCTCCATCCCTTTACTTTTTATCTACATCTCTATGTTTAAAGTGAGTTTCTTGTAAACAGCACGTAGTTGAGTTTTGGGTTTTTATCCACTCTAACAATCTCTGTCTCTTAATTGATATATTTAAACCATTCACATTTAAAGTAATTATTGATATAGTTGGATTAATATCTACCATGTTTGTAAGTGCTTTCTATTCATCGTACTCCTTCTTTGTTTCTTTTTTATCTCCTCTCTTTTTCTGCCTTAAGTAATTGAGCGTTTTATATGATTACACTTTCTCTCTTCTTTCAACGTATTGATTATACTTCTTTTTTAAAAAAAAATTCAGTAGTTGTCCTAGAGTTTGCAATGTACTTTTCCAGGTAATAAGTCCGTTTTTAAATAACACTATGCCACTTGATGGATAGTGCAGGCTCCTTATAACATTGTATTCCCAATTCCTCCCTCCCTCCCTGATAGCATTCTGTCATTCATTTCACTTATTCCTAAGCTATAATCACCCAATACATTGTTGCTATTATTACTTTGCAGAAAGTTATCTATTAGATCAATTAAGAATAAGAAAAATGAAAAGATTTTATTTTACCTTCATTTATTCCTTCCCTGATGCTCTTTTCGTTTTTCTTTCTTTCTTTCTTTCTTTTTTTTTTTGGTTGAAGAATATTCACTCTGAGCTAACCTCTGTTGGCAATCTTCCTCTATTTTGTATGTGGGTTGCCGCCACAGCATGGCCACTGACAAGTAGGCCCCTACCCAGGAACTGAACCCCGGGCCGCCGAAGCAGAGTGCGCCACACTTAACCACTAGTTGACCAGGCCAGCCCCCGCTGGTGCTCTTTTCTTTATGTAGATCTGAGTTTCTGACCTACATCATTTTCCTTCTTTCTGAAGAACTTCTTGTAACAGTGCTTGCTAGGCAAGTCTACTGGCAACAAATTCCTTCAGATTTTGTTTGTCTGAGAAAGTCTTTATTTCTCCTTCACTTTTGAAGGATAATTTCACTGGATACAGAATTCTAGGTTGGTGAGTTTTTTCTTTTAACATTTTAAATATTTCACTCCACTCTTTTTGCTGCAAGGTTTCTGATGAGATGGCCAATGTAATTCTTATCCTTTTTCCTCTATAGGTAAGGTGTTTTTCCTCTGGCTTCTTGAGATTTTCTCTTTGTCTCTTGTTTTTCTGCAGTTTGAATATGATATGCCTAAGAGTAGATTTTTTGGTATTTCTCCTGCTTGTGATTCTCTGGGCTTCCTGGATCTGTGGTTTGGGTGTCTGTATTAATTTTGGGAAATTCTCAGCTATTATTACTTCAATGATCTCTTCTGCTGCTTTCTCTCTTCTCCTGGTATTCCCATTATGTGTATTTTATACCTCTTACAGTTGTCCCACTGTTCCCGGACATTCTCCTTTTTTTTGTTCTTTTTTTTCTCTTTGCATTTCAGTTTGTGCCGTTTCCATTGACACATCTTCAGGCTCACTGATTCTTTCCTTGGCCACATCCAGTCTACTGAAGAGTCCATGGTGGGCATTCTTCATTTCTGTTACACTGTTTTTTATTTCTAGCATTTCCTTTTGATTCTTTCTTGGAGTTACCATCTCTCTACTTACATTATCCATCTGTTCTTGAACGGTGCCTACTTTTTCCATTAGAGCCCTAACATACTAATCAGCATTATTTTGAATTCCCGTCAGAAAATTCCAACATCTGTGTCACGTCTGAGTCTGGTTCTGATGCTTGCTTTGTCTCTTCAGAACATGTTTTTTTCTTACCTTTTAGCAAGCCTTGTAATTTTTTGTTGAAAGCTGGACATGATGTATCTGGTACTAGGAACTGAGGTAATCAGGCTTTTAGTGTGAGGTTGTATGTTAATCTGGCTAGAAGCTGGGCTATATTTACTGTTTGCTGCAACTGTCCATGCCAGAGGCTTTAGTTCCTTGGTTTATTTTCTCCCTCTGTTGCTGTTGGGTTTCCCTAAGAACTCTTTCTTAAATAGAGTCTTTGTCTTGCACCTCTCTGGATGGTAATCCACTGTCGTTATGCTAGAGCCCCATTGATGTGGTGATAAGGTGCTGGGGAGAGAAAGCATTCTGTGACCTTATGATTAAATCTCGGTTTCTTAGTGGGCTTGAGCCCCTAGACTGTGCCTTTCAGAAGTGTTTCTGGACTTTTGTCCCCCTTATGTGAGGCAGGAAGGCTGGAGAGGCTGGAGTTGACTAACTGCCTTCTTTTCAGTCAGATAAGCCTCTGGTAAAGTAATTTCCCTGGAGGACAGTCTTTTGTTAGGGAGAATGCTCTGGTCATATTTCAAAATGGTTACTTTCCTCCTACGCCTCCTGAAGCATGAAGGATTTTTCTACAATCATCGACTTGAGAACCTGGTGGGGCTCTGGAGGTAAAACCACAAGAGTGTGGAGGACCCTCTAAGATTGGGCCCCCAGGAGTTTTTAACTGTCCATCTAGTCCCCACTCAGCACCCAGAAATTCTTCACTTACCAATTAGTGTTCCTACCAGTTACTGGTTCCAGCAGCTCTGTTGCCAGTAAGCTGATCTCAGCCGTGATCCTCTGTATTCACTTGTCTGTCCTGTTTTCAGGATGGCGGTTTGCCCCATGACCTCAGTTCTCTGACAGATGTAAGAAAAGTCATCAATTTTCAGTTTGTTCATCTTTTTTCTTGTTGTGAGGATGGGAGTGATGACTTCCAAGCTCTTTACATGTTGGAGCTGAAACTGGAAGTTTTCTGTTAGCGTTTTACACTTTTCACACCAGTCCTGAGAGTTAATCTTTTTACTCCAGGTTACAGAGAAGAGAGCTGAGGGTCAGAGAGGTTAAGTAATGTGCCCAAGGTCACACAGCTAGTGGATGGTAGAGCCAAAATTCTTTGTCTTCAGATTCTAATGGTCTTTGAGAAACTGCACCAATCACAAGCATTCCAGAAGTGTTTACCATCCAGGCCCTGTCAGAGATTTTCCATGGAATTCCTAGTGAAATCTAGGCTTAGTCATTTAACCTCATGAGTCATCTGATCAGTTGTCTGTCTCTAGGCAAGAAAACGGCCAAATTAGCCATTTAGAGCCTTATCCAGCCCATAGTTCACCATCTCTCACGTGGGGCCAACTTCAATATTTGTTGGTTGCCTTCCCCAAATTGTGTTCACCTTACTGGTGGAGAATCATAGTGTTTAAAACCAGAAGGGCCTTAGAGATCATCTATTCCAAGGCCCTTGCTTTACAGATGAGATCTTGGTGAGTCCATGGAAGAACCACCTTCCGTCCATTGGCTGTCTACCTCTCCACCCTGCTCTTTTTCCTTGATCTTTTTAGGATTAATTTAGACACAAATTTTTTTTTTTGAAATGGTTGCTCCACAAGTGTGTGATGAAACCTACACTCTGCCCCCACCTTTGCCTCATGGGAGAGGGGAGAAGGCAGGGGCCGTGCCCTTGGGGTGCTCTGCATCTCGTGGGAAGACTTGGGAGACTTCCAGTGGTCAGGCATCCTTGACCTCCCTAAGTCCTCCCCAAGGTCTAGATAGACCAGTGGTTCTCAACCACTCAAATCTCAAATTGCCCCTGGGGGGCAATTTCCCCAGGGGATGTTTGGCCATGTCTGGAGACATTTTTGGTTGTCACAACCGGGGAAGAAGGGAAGTTACTATCGGCATCTAGTGGGTAGAGGCCAGGGGTGCTGCAAAATATACTGTAATGCATAGGACATACCCCCCACAATAAAGAATGATCTGGCCCCAAATCTGAAAACTGTCGAGGTTGACACACCCTGAGATATAATATGCCCACTCAGGATCTCCACATTAGCTCCAAGTATACTTGAAATAGCCACATTTTCCCTTCGCTTTCCTAAAAGATAGCTCCTGGGGCAGTGGGGGCAGTTCCCTGTGCCCCACCACAGTCACGTGATACAACTACCAACCAGCTCAGGGCAAGGGGCAGTGGCCTCTTGGGAATGGGTGCACACCTGAACCGTTCAGTGAGACCTTACATGATTGAGGTGCTTTCTTCTTGGTAGCAGGTGGGTGTCTCTGCCCACACTTCCCCACTGATCAGGTCTGTGAAGGGAGGAGAAGTCTTATGTAAGCGCAGCCTCAGACAACCTTCTGTCACTTTGGCACTCCAGGGCCTGGGAAACCCCCTCCCTCCTGAAGTCTCCAGAACGTGGTTCTGTTCTGAACAGGCCCTGCAGGGTCTGCTTGCCACCTGCGGGATAAAATCTGAGCTCTTCTGCCTTGGAGATTGGCTTGGCTAGACTCCTCTCCATCCTCCGCAACCCCAGCCACCCTCTCTTGCCACACATCCTGTGCCACAGCCATACGGGCTAGTCTGGGCCAGGCGAACATGCTTCTCTCCATGGCTCTACTATGCTTTTCTCCCTGCCTGCAATGCCCTTCCCTACCTTGACTGGCTGGACAATGCCCCCATGTGAGACCCTCCTTAGTGAAGCTCCCAGGCCCCTCTCCCTGCCTCCCTGCCCAACGGTCAGTCATACTCTCTTCCATGCTCTGTGGGTTCTCGGCACACCACTCCAGCAGGGCTGAACTGGCTGGGTCATAAGTGTTTGCATATGTCTATGTCCCCCTCCACCTGCCCCCAGAGGGTGCTGTTGCCAGTGCCTGATTCGTAGCTGGGGCCCAAGGCCTAGCACAGCAAAAGCTTATTGAATGAATGAGTGAGTGAGTGAATAAATGAATGAATAGATGAATAGAATGTCACTGGGATCTCATTATTCTCAGAGTGGCTACTTCATGTGATCTCAGGCTCTACCCCTTCTTCTGCCATTGATGCTGTGTGATCTTGAACAAGTCACTTGCCCTCCACGCTCAGTGCGCCCATGGTAACCAGCTGTAACCATGTAACCATGGTAACACCCCCACAAGCAGGTTCCATGCGTGGTCCCAAGTAGAGGAGGTAACAGAATCCTAACCGAGTTCAGGATTCTTCCTAATTCTCCATTTGTGGTCGCCCCAACTAGCCCCCAGACAATACCACTCCTGAGCAGGAGAATAGTGAAAGAAACATTTTTGTGCACTAATAAAATTACCTCCTCTAAAGAAGGCAATTTGCATGTTAATGTTTTGGGTAATTCTGTGCAGCTCCAATGCCCTCAGGGCTGCAATTGCTCTCTGACAAAGTGACAAAAATAAACTCCTGCATAAAAGAGCATTTCTCTTCTCTCTCGTTTGTGCTCTAAAGTGACATTCTTAATGTGACTCGAGTTGAAACCAACTTCTCTGTCTTATTTTTGACACTGATCTGCCTCCCGTCACCTCTCCAAGTGACAGGCTGGCTCCTCAGAGCTCCTCAGAGGGCTCTCTCCTTGGGGACAGGGCTCGGTCCTCTTGGTGTGTGGACACCTGCACCCCTAAGGCTCCAGACTCTGGTCTTCTGTAATTCCAGAAGGCACAGCCGCTACCTGGAGGGCAAACATGGGGAGCAGGGAAGCGGCCTTTGGTGGGTGAGTTAGGGCAGCCTAACTTCCCCCAAATTGCCTATTTTTGGGAAATAAAGAACAACTACAATGGGAGATTCTGAGCCTTTGCCCTCCAGGGCAGCAGACTGTTTATCTGCCAGGCTTAGCCCCTCTGATCCCCTAAAGATGATAAAGAAAGGAGCTCAGATTTCCAGGGCATCTTCCATGTGCCAACACCAAGTGGGGCCCCTCACGTCAGTGTCTCTCATTGAGCCCCCACAAGAGGACAGGAGCCTAGCAGGGTAGGTAGAAGCTGAGGCTCCCAGAAGTGAAGTGATGAGCCAGGGTCCCCTCGCAGCTGTGAGGTTGACCCTAGGTTGAACTTATGTGTGTGTGATATAAAGCCCAGGTTCTTCCCACCCTAAGTGGATGCTAAAGGCATGCTCATAAAATCCGCCAATGACCCAAGCAGAGGGCAGGGAGGAGACGATTGACATCTACCAGACACCTACCACGTGTGCCGTGCGCTACACCTGCAGATTGCATTCAGTCAATCAACCAATGTCCACCTCCCACACGCCAGGGGCTGGCTGTGATGGCACGTGCAGTGACCAGCAAGTCACACCCAGGCCTCACACCCCTGACAGTCTGGTAGCAGAGACAGACAGACATTAAACACAGAAATAAGGATGTAATTAAATGTTGTGATGAGTTCTATGAAATCAAATAACTAAGTTTTAAGGAGAACAGCAGAGAAAACCTAATTTATATTAGAAGGTGGGTCAGGGAAATCCATCAGTAACATTGGAGCTGAGATCTAAGCGCTACCCAGGTGAAGACTGAGGGAAAGTGTGCTTCTGCAGAGGGAACAGCTAGTGACAGGGGCCCTGAGATGGGAAAGTGTGCATGGCTTCTAGGAATTGAAGGTGGGGGGTGGGTGGCATGAAGGAAAGAGGGGTGCGCCGGCATGCAGGTGGCTGCAGCAGTAGCAGGGGCTAGATCCTGCAGCGCCCGCCCTCAGAGCAGGTTAAGGAATGTGGATTTTGTTCTGAATGTTGTTGGGGAGCTTCAAGAAGGAGGCTACGTGACGACTCGTGTTTCTAAAAGGTCACTCTTGATGCTGTGTTGGCAGGTGGCGATGGTGGAAGTGGGGAGACCAGCCAGGAGGCTGTGTGGGAGTCCAGGGAAGCAAAGGCCTCTGAGGCAGGCCTGGGGGGCGATGGTGGAGATGGAGAGCAGAGGTGTAAAGTACATGGGATGTTGGGGGGAGGGAGGGGCTGAGGAAGGGGAGTTCCAACAATGGCTCTCAGACTCTGGCTGGAGCAGTGAGGTGGGTGGACATATTATTTATTTATTTATTTATTTATTTATTTATTTATTTATTTATTTATTTATTTTAAATGGTAATTTATTTATTTATTTTTATTTTTGTGAGGAAGATCAGCCCTGAGCTAACGTCCATGCCAATCTTCCTCTTTTTGCTGAGGGAGACCGGCCCTGAGCTAACATCTGTGCCCATCTTCCTCTACTTTATATGGGACGCCGCCACAGTATGGCCTGACAAGCGGTGCGTTGGTGCACGCCCGGGATCTGAACCCTGGGCCACCAGCAGTGGAGTGCGCGCACTTAACCACTACGCCACGTGGCTGGCCCAAGACATATTATTTATTGAAATGGGCTAGGATTTAGGGAAAAGCAGGATCAGAAGAGCAAGAGATCCATTTCTAACAGGCTCTTTGAGATGCTAATGAGACATCTCAGTGGCAAAAATGCTGTCTGGCCTGGAGATAATGATTTGGACGAGGGCATTGATTCATGGAAGATATTTAAAGCCTAGGGAATGAATGACAGGAAGACAGAGAAGGGAAGCTTGGCCCCAGCAGAGACCCCTGCAGACCCCACACCAGGGAAAGCAGAGAAAAGCCAGGAGAGACACAGAGCCCGAGCCAGGACTTTCCAAAAAGATACCAAGGAAAGCTGGAGAGTGGGATGTTACAGAGGTGGGAAGAGGGTGTTTCCAGGAGGGAGGCTTCCATGCTGTCAAATGCTGCAGAGAGCAGGAGACAAGGAGAGATCAGAGAGAGAAGGTGCCCGGTCATTGGGCGAAAGCAGTTCGGTGGAGAAGTAGCGAACCGATGCCCCCACTGGTGATCGGAGGGGAGGCTGTGGGGACAGTGCCGCGTGCCAGCATCCCTTTTGGGCAGTTTGGCTGAGCAGGGAGCAGAGATAGAATGGTGACCAGTGGACACGATATCAAGGCAACCTTTCAAACAATGCAAGACCTGGGGTGTGTTCGATGGCCACTGGGCATGATTCAGGAGGAGGGGAGAAATTGAGGATCCGGTGGCCCCAGGCATTGACTCCAGACTACAGAGCTGTCCTCCTGCTGGTGCTCCCCAGGCAATTATCGGCTTCTTCCTTTGCATTCTAACCCTGTCCACTCCTGGTTCCACACCCCTCTCTGCCTCCCCACTCCCCCTCCCCTCCACCAGGTGAGGGCTTGCTCCTCTCTGTATCTTCCTGATGCGTGGTCAGTGAGTGTTGGTGCAATTGAATGGCACTAGTTCCTGCCTTACAAGTCCTCTCAGAGCAAGGCCATGGTGGGGAAGAAGAGTTAGATTTGCTCTCTGGAAAACTGGGGCCGCTGGAGAGGCTTTGCACATTTCAGCTCAGAGGCAGAGAGCACACAGTGAGAAGGGGCCTCCTGGGGAGGTGATGAGCGCCCCACCGCTGGAGGTGGCCAGGAGCGGGCTCCATGACTGTTATTAGCAATGTCAGGAAGAGCAACCAGAGCTCAGAATTTCACAGGGAAACTACAGGGAGCCAGCAAGACAGTACTAGAAACCGTGCGTTTTCTGCTAACTCGTGACTGTGGCTCTTTCCCTGCCTCTCTGAGAGACAGCACGCCGAGAGGGTAGACTCACAGAGCCTGGGTTCGAATCCCCACCACCACCTCCAGTCTGTGGGACTCTGGGTGAATAGCCTTACCTCCCTGCACCCCAGAAGCCTGCAGCACCCAACTAACAGAACCCAAGAAAGCAAAGTTTCACTATGTCTTTAACCACAGGTGAACAATCGAGGGTGAAATGGGGGGTCATAAATGCATCTGCCACCCAGATTGTGTTTTGAGGATGAAATAAGAGCTTTTCACAAAGAGCTCAGCACAGTGCCTGACACACACTAAGCAACTACTCTTATTAATTCTTACTATTTTGAGTGTTGTTATTATCCTGTAAGAGGCTGGATGGTGTTATCTCTGAAATCCTTTCCAAGCCAGAGATTTGACCACTTGCTGAGGAATCAGTGTTGAGCCCCAGGAGGTTCCACTGAAGCCATAAATCCCACGAGAAATGTCTGGAACAGCACGACGGAGTTGCAGGAAGCGGTGACCAGTCCTGTAGCCCGTCTTCCCAGATGGTGACTCAGGAACTTGTGTCTGTGTCGTGGTGGAATCAGGGGTGACGCTGGATGGGACTGGAGTGGGACCTCTGGGCCACTCTGCACCAGCCAGCGGCGTGACCTGTGATTAATGAAACGATGAAATAGCTGCTTCCGTCTTTGATTCTGTTTGTTATTTGGGTGCCACGGGCTTCTGGGGGTAATGATTTTTCCGCAAGTTCTATTTATGGTTCATTCCTGACACTTATTAATTTTTCCATCCAGCCAAGGACAAAGGTGAGAGTGACTTGTTGTTGCTGTAATGCTTGAATACAATGACTGCGTGTACCAACTTCTGTTCCCGAGCTGTGGGGGAGCAGAAGAGCAAGGCTCTCCCTTTCTTCCTTAAAGGATGGGCCTTCAGGAGGTTTCTATCTGGTTTGGGGGACAGGCGGCATACAGCAGCGGTGGGAGCCCCAGCAACACCACTCTCCAACGGTGTGGCCTTGGGCGAGTGGAGTGTGACCTTGGCCAAGTCGCAGGCCTCTCTGAGTTCAGACCCCTCGTTGGCACAGTGTGAATGTTAGCGGTACAGCCTCCCAGGGTTGCCGTGAGATTAAAGGAGCGAGTCAGGGAAAACGCACAGCATGAGTCCTGGCAGGCAGAGCGTCCTCAATAAACGGGGTTTGTGACTTTAGTTATTACCATTTTTAAAACCTTGAGAAGCCATCATCACTCCCAATGCTTCTGGAACCCTGAGAAACCACCTAGTCCCCCGCTCATTTCACAGAAGGGGAGAGTGAGGCCGGGGAGGGGAAGAGACTGACTCAAAGCCACTCAAAGCCACGCGGTCCGCAGGGGCAGAGACCATTCGAGAATCCAGGTCTCCTGACCTCCCCGCAGGATTTGTCTTCTTTGTAATCCCAGTCAGTTTGCTCATTTATTCCACAAACAATTGTTGAGAGCCTGCTCCGTGCTGGCTGGAGATGGGGGTGAAGACTCTCTGGCCTCGTGTGGAGACGAGCTCTCTGCAATCACAGAAGAAAATGAAACCTATGCCGTGATAGCTCTCCAGGCGGAGTGAGGTCAGAGTGCAGAGATCCAAGTGGGCAAATGACGGAGGACTCATTCTGCTATGTTTTAAACACCGTATCGGGCTTGTTCTGGGTGATGCCTTGTAAAAGCCACTTGGGGCAGATATTACTGTCCCCACTTTACAGACGAAGAAATGGAGACCCCGAGAGGTGAAATGACCTGCTAAAGACTAGACAGCTACTAAGTGGCAGAGCCAGGACCCAGACCAGCCCAATCTGACTCTCATCACTATTGCACGGAGCCATATGCCATCTCCTGGGAAATGCCCAGAATTCATCTCCCGTAAGGGAGTCCTTTGAAATCCCAGCCCCGGGCCTGGAGGCACCGTGGTCATGTTGGGGGGACCAGGCAGCAGCAGGCAGGGAGTGGGCTTCGAGGCATCCTGAGGATGGAGAGAAGAAAGATTCTTGCGATTAACCACCTCAGAGCTGGCACAGCCGCACATATAGCTCTTGTGGGAACATTCCACTCACAGATAGAAATCACTAAGCTAATTCTAGTCAAGATCATTCAGCTTTATTTCCTACCAACGATCCCAAACCAAAAACTTGTATACTTACACATTTAGAATTTCACTGTGAGACAGAAACATCTATTCTAGGTGAGTAATAAGGAAGAGATTTAAAGGTTGGGGAGAGAGAAGGAACTGGCAAGGCGCTGTCCTGGCCTAGCACAGCAATACCTTGAGATAGAATTCCTAGCAAGAAGCTCAGGTATTTTGAGAGGAAAAAAAGCTCATATTCAGTCTGGGATAATCTCCCTGGCTGTCGACAATGATTTGGATTTAATTATATCATATATGCAAATGTGCTCTGTACACTGTAAAATAATACATAAATGTCAGATGTTAGGAAAGAGCGTGGTGTAGGAAAAAGAATGTAGGTTTGAGAGTCAAGAGAGGCACGGGTTTAAATGCTGCCTCGTCCACTCAGGGGGGACTGTGACAAGCCGCCTGGCCTCTCTGGGTCCGTGTTCCTCAACTGTACATGGGGAGTACTTGTAATAACATCCTCTTCTGAACATCACTCTGAGAACCAGAGGAGAAAATGGATATTCTTTGTAAATTGGCAAGTGCTGTGCACACGGAAGGTATTATTCTTGTTTCCATCCTTAAGCCCCAGAATAGATGATGGGATTATGGGAGAGCAGCCACCAGCGCTTTCATTAAGTCCTGTGTTCGAGGACCCCTCCCTGGAAGTGGAGAGGAGAGGACTCGAGGCCAGAAGGAGCCCCTGGGCCCACCCTCGCCCGGCTGATTGACAGAATGAGGCCATGGTCTGTCAGGGGCCGCCTCCCAATATCCAAGTGGCCGTCTTGGGTGAGAGACGTGTGGATGGCTACAACTGAAATATATTTCAAAGGCTGCTTTCTCCAGCGACACCCGTCGACCCAAGTGAAGTTTCAAAAAATACTCCACAGCTTATCTTCAGGCATGGGAGGCAGGTGGGGAAAGCCTGTTTGCAGAGACGGACGGATCTGCCTGCTCCTTCTTGCTGACATCCAGCAGAGATGGATGAGGCCCATCCCTCATTCGCTGCAAGGCGAGTGTTGTTTCTTTCTTCTAGACGCCTAGAATTAACGCTCCGACTTGGCCGTCTCTTTGAAGCAGCGGCAGAGTAAAGAAGTCAGGAGAGTGGATTTTAGGGTCTGCCGTCTACCAGCTATATGACTTTGGCAAGTCTCTTGAGTGTAAAATGGGATTGATGGCAACACTGCTTCGTAGGGTTTCTGGGGGATTAAGTTAAATAACACATGGGAAGCTTTAGCCCAGGGCCTTGCATGTAATGAGGGCTCAATAAATATTAACGGTCATTGCTTCCTTTCGTTACTTTTACTGTAACAGGTCACTAAAGCAATGGTACCAAAGAGATGCTTCCAACTCCAAGTCAGAGCTGTAAGGGTTTTTCGGGGGGCTGGTGGAGGAGCAGGGAAGAGGGGCAGGATTTCTTATATTCCTCCTAAATGGCTCAGGTAATCTCAGAGACTTGGTTAGTGGTAAGAGAGTGTCCCCAAGTGCTGGATGTGCCTCAGCCGAACTGAGCATTCCAGGGTGCTATGGACTGAATTGTGTCCCCCCCACAGATTCATATGTTGAAACTCTAACCCCCAATGTGACTATATTTGGAGACGGGAAGTCTAAGGAGGTAATCAAGGTTAAATGAGATCATAAGGGTGGGGCCCTGATCCAATAGGACTGGTGTCCTTATAAGAAGAGACAGCAGAGAGCTGGCTTGCTCACTCTCTCCACCATATGAAGACAGCAAGATGGTGGCCGTCTGCAGGCCAGGAAGAGAGCTCCCACCAGAACCAAACCCTGCTGGCACCCTGATCTCAGACGTTCGGCCTCCAGAACCGTGAGAAAATGAATTTCTGTTGTTGAAGCCCCAAGGCCATGGTATTTGGTTATGGTATTTGGCAGCCCAAACAGATGAAGATGGTGAGGAGGGGTGGGCAGTGGGATTTCAGAGGAGAAAGCTCGTTCTGTGCCTCCCCAAATGTTCTTGATTGCCCACAGCAGAGCTTGCCCAGCACTAGGCTTCTCAAAGACCACGCTCTTAGTTTCTTTACTCCACGCCTCCTCAAGAGCCCTTAAAGAGATAGCCAAGTGGGAGTGTTCATTCCAAAGGTTCCTTGATCATCCATGGGTGCAGAATCCCCAACACTGCAATTACAAGGGCGGTTTCTGGGGCCTCATCGCCAACAGATAGAATCTCCAGGGGATGGGAACAGGAACCTGCAATTCTGGAAAGGTTCCCAGATTATTTTATGCATAGGATATTTGAAAACCACCGGCCTTGAAGGGAGGTCAGTCTCCCAAGCCTGGTGCTGGAGCCCTCCTTCATAAGGGCTCCTGACTTGCCCTCACGGCCACATCCAACCCATTGGCAGATCGAGGATCCATTGGCACTACCCCCAGACTCTATCCAGAATCTCATCACCCCTCACCTCCTCCACTGCTACCACCCCGGTCCAAGCCACTGTCAGCCCTCGCTGGGACTAGTGCAGTAGACCCCTTACAGATCTGCTTGCTTTCGTTCACATGGGCCCCTACCACCTGCTCTCAACACAGCAGCCACCCTGACCATGTCACTTCGAAACTCCCCAGTAGCCTCTCATCTTCCTCAGCATGAAATCCAAAGTCCACCCTTGGTCTGTAGAGCCCTCTGCGGCCTGGCCTGCTAGAACCCTTGCAGTCTAATCTACTTCAGTACAGACAGAGAAGGGCAGGGCCTCAGAGAGGGCAACAGAGCTCTGCCCCACTTAGCGATCAAGCAGTGATGCTGGAAGAAACCGGGCTTGGGCCGGCCCCATGGCTTAGAAGTTAAGTGCACACGCTCCGCTGCTGGCGGCCCGGGTTCGGATCCTGGGCATGCACTGACTCACTGCTTCTCTGGCCATGCTGAGGCCACGTCCCACATACAGCAACTAGAAGGATGTGCAACTATGACATACGACTATCTACTGGGGCTTTGGGGAGAAAAAGGAGGAGGATTGGCAATAGATGTTGGCTCGGAGCTGGTCTTCCTCAGCAAAAAGTGGAGGATTAGCATGAATGTTAGCTCAGGGCTGATCTTCCTCACAAAAAAAAAAAAAAGGAAAGAAATGCTGTACTCTTAAAAAAAAAAAAGAAATCAGGCGTGTGTGGTTTCTCAGAAACCAAGGGAGCACGTAATGCAAAGTTGGAACCACTTCACAGTTTTTCAGCTCCACCATTAGTCTTTTAAAAATAACTGTTTGCTCTCAATCAGAGTATCTTAAAATACAGATATTTTTAGCCCAAAGTCAAGCTTCTCGAAGTTCAGGGCCAGGTCCTTTTGTAAATAGGCCCCTTCTTGCAGATGAACTGTCAGGGTATGTACAGACTGGACTCAGCAGCGGGGAGGAGGCGGAGGGGGAAGGGCTGGGGTTCTCAAAGTGGGGTACCTGACCAGCAGCCCCCTCACCACCTGGGAAGGAGGTAGAAGTGCAGATTCTCAGACCTTCGGAATCAGGAGCTCTGGGGGTGGAGCCCACAGTCTGCGTTCTCACAGTCCCTCCAGGGCCTCTAAACTCGGAGAGCCTCTGGTCTGGATCACCTTGGTTTTGTAAGCCAGCTCGTCATGTAAGAGAAGAGATTTCACAGGTTGTCTTTCCGCTTGCCCTTGGCTTCCCTCAGAGTCCTCGGCTGTCAAACGGGAATGACCACACCTGCGTCACAAGATTGTTAAAACCTTCACAGTCCGTTCCAGTCGATTAAATGGGTCTTGATTGCTGCCTGCCACATGCTGGTCTGTGCCGGGCACTGGAGACTATGAAGAAGATTGGGACAATGTCCTTGCCTCCAGGAGCACAGAATCCCACTGGGGAGGCAGCCTCATACCCATCGATTTGTCCCAGTATATGACAAGAGACAAGAGGATGCCCCAAGGATGGGCAATTAACTCCACCTGGGGATGGGCCAAGGCGAGCTCCACAGAACCAGTGACCTCAGAGGCTGGATTGGGGGTATTTTAAAAATATACATTTTGGGGCCGGCCTGGTGGCACAGCGGTTAAGTGCGCGTGCTCTGCTTTGGCGGCCCAGGGTTCACAGGTTCGGATCCCGGGTGCACACCGACGTACCACTTGTCAAGCCATGCTGTGGCTTGTCCCATATAAGGTAAAGGAAGATGGGCATGGATATTAACCCAGGGCCAATCTTCCTCAGCAAAAAGAGGAGGGTTGGCATGGGATATTAGCTCAGGGCTGATCTTCCTCACCAAAAAAAAAAAAATACATTTTTTTCTAATTATTATCAACAATGAGCATGCATTGTCTTATTTGGAAAATACAGAAAAGTAGAAAGAGAGATATAAAAATATGCTGTAAGTCTAACACTGCTCCCCCAACCCCTGCTGTAAATAAGTTGAAGATGAATACCATTGTGGACCTTATGTTTTCCTTTGTAAGGAATATTTTGAAACACTTGAATGATTCTTAAAACTTTCACCAAATTGCTTTTCAAAAGTCCACAGCGATTTCACCACTGCCTCACTATTATCATTATTTTACATTTTTGTTAGTTTAGTGGGTGAGCAGTAGCACCTCTGGCTTTGATGAGATTGGATGTTTTCTCTCTTACTTGCTAATGTATGTGAACTGCCCATTCACGGTCTTTGGCCATTTGGGGACTCTATAAGGTTGAAGTATTTTTAACACGAAATTAATTATGAAACCAAAATTACATTAAAAAAAAAAAACAGATTCCGAGAGTTTTATTGCAAGGGAATAAATCAGAAATGAAAACAATGGTGTACCACGTGTTTATTATAATACTCTCAATAATAGTGAAAAGATGTAACTAGTCTCAGCGGTCGGCAGCGGGGGGTGTGGCAAAATGATATGCAAGTCAAGATTTGATGGAATATTATGCAACCATTAAAATAACATTATGAAAGCTGCATAGCAACACAAAAAAATATTTACATTGGTGCATGATGTCATTACAACCAAGTGAGAACATGTCTCCTGTGGACAAAGAGTGGATGGAAGGTCAGTCAGCGAAGACCCTTGGGTTCTAGAGGGGGGGCAGTGCGTGAGCTTTACTATGCTTCTGCTAAGACTCTCACGGTATTTTATAGTAAGTAATAATAAGGAAGGAGAAAGACCCAGAGAGAACATATCAATAGTCTGTGGGGCATCTGGAAAAGGCTGGAGTCTCCAACCGGGCGGGGGCTGCTCCTTCGTCTGAGGCCCAGCTCACGGCTCCGGTGGGAACCCCAGCAGCCCTGCTCCTGGAACACAACAAGTTACTTAGGGGAAGCTTGCTCCCTCTGGTTCTCCTCCTCCTCCTCCCCCTACTCCCATCCCCTCAAAGCCTTAAGAAGGTTAAATTCTCTGAAGTTCAGTGAGTATTGACTTGGCTCTGACCACTGTTCCCTGGGCCACCTTGAGGAAATGAGGATCAGGAACAATCTCTTGTCAAACTCACAGCCCCTTAGAATGGCCGATGTGGGGGCCAGAAACCCATGTGTTCATGGTGCTCAGTTTGGGGTGCCCTCTTCCCAACCCTCATCGGCCTTCGGACTCGCTCAGACACTCTCACCAGGGCTGGGCAAAGCATGCAGGGCCATCGGTCAGTGTAGACAGCCCTCTTCCCCAGTCCCTGGCCTGAGGAGTGTTTGGTTTGCTTTTTTATTTTGGTGGAAGGCAGGGAGGGGTGCAGTTTGAGGTCAGGAGACCTGCTTCTGTCGCTTTCCGGCTGTGTGACTTGGGGCCTCGTTTACCGCTCCCCCTTCTGTAAGATGAAGATGTACACAAGGATTCTACAGCATCGGGAGTGACGGTGGCTTTGCTGGTGACGGGGAGCCAAGAGTCCCTTAGGCGAGTCCCTGTAGGTGAGGGAGGTCTGTGAGGGCGGGCTCTGAGCCACCACATCTACCTCACAAGACTTCATTTGAGGAATAAAACAGAACAAACCAAGAAAAAAAATCAACAGCACCCCACAAGGTTTCGATCACTATAAAAAAATTGAAATCCCTGGACTGGAAGACGTGCTCAGGCTGTTATAGGTGTGGGACTCCACATCACAGATCACTGCTCACTTTGCCCCGACACCTTCGGTGGCTCCCGTCTTACTTCTCTGGCCTTCGGCTCTCTCCAGAGTCTGGTCCAGCGGGCCCCTCCCCAGCCTGTCCTGCTGCAGGCACCCTGGTTAATACTGGGCCACACGCCCCACCTCTGCCTTGCTCATCCCTGCTCTTCGCCAAGCCCACCACCTCCAGCTCATGTTTGCCCATGAAAGCCCTACCCATTCTTCAAGGCCCAACTCCAGTGCCCCCTTGCTACAAGCTGCCTCTGCTCCCCCACCCCCTAAAACCCCCAGGCATTGGCTTCACTGTTTCCTGTAGGTTCTACATATTTCCATCGAAGCCTGTCTGTCCTCCACAACTATGTTCTTACCTCTGGAGTGTTCTTGGTGGAGATGCTCAGGAGGGGTTTTCAGGAATAAGGTGCAGAATCAGCAGTGCATGAGGCCTGGGTTCGAATCCCAGCCCTGCCACTTACCAGTGTGTGACCTGGTAGCAAGTTATTTCGTCTCTCTGGGCCTCAGTTTTCTCCTCTGTACAGTGGGAGTGGTAGTGAGGATCGGAGCACCTGGCATAGCGCATCGGGCTTGTGCAAGAGTCAATAATGTCCATTCCCCTTCACTTCCACTTCTATCTTCCATATACATATTTAAACTTTTTTATATCAAAGTAGAACATATATGCAGAAAGTTTGCATTGTGTTTTTTCAAAGTAATACATGTGCATAAATTCACATTCAAATAGTAGCAAAGGGTTTGTAATTAAAAGCAGCTGCCCCTGCCTTACCTCTTTCCACCCTCTAGAATTTCCCATTGCTTATTTTAAGATTGCATATGTGTTGACTATAGAAAATCAGGAAACATAGACAAGCAAAAAGAAAACTAAGTATCACACACTAAATCTCATTTCTCATTTTAGAATGTCTTCTTCCAGATGATTTAGCCATGCTTTCTTTTTCCCCAACAAAGGTCCTCATTGTATTTTTTCTGTGCATTATAGCTCTAATCACAATCTGCCTTCAATTAAGGGAAGGAAACTAATATTCACTGAGTAAAAGGTACTCAGTCCTTGCTACTCAGAGTGTGCTCCAGAGAGCAGCAGCACAGACACCACCGGGAAGCTTGTTAGAAATGCAGAGTCTCGGGCCCCACCCCAGAATCTGCATTTTGACAAGATGGTGGAGATTGGCATGCACAATAAAGCTGGGAAGGTTCTGTAAACCAGAGCTACTCAAAGTTGCAATCCACGAACTGTTCCTGACAGTCCTGGACAAGTGGCTTAAGCCAGAATGTGATGGCGTGCTGCTTCCTTTATAGAGAAGACTTGCTACAAAATCCTGCCGGCTGAACTAAACAATGTGATGGATGAGGAGAGTGCTTACAGTCTCGCCCAAGCTCCTTATCTCGTCAGAGACCAGGGACAGGCACTTCCTGGACTTGGCACCCGTCTGCCGACCACACTTGGAGTAGCACAGTTTAGATCACAGTCGGGAAGTTGGAGGCTGGGACTGCAGTGGGTTTCTCTGGCTTTGGATCTCGGCCTCTTCCACTCTGCACGTATCTGACCGCCCCCCCCCCCCACTGACTGTGACACACACACACGCAGGCGTGCACACACACATGCATGCACACACATGCGCACATACCCCCTAGGAGAGCCCCGGCCCGGAGTTGGTGATTATAAAATATCTGTCTCTTGGTTAGATGCGTTTCCCTGCATCTCTGTCTGCACCAGGCCTCTGTTTACATTAAGAGGATTTTCCACCGGGGTTACCGTTGTCTTGATCAACTCCTCCTGTCAGGGCCAAACAGAGCAGGGGACTTGCAGAGCATGTGGAATCAAGAGAAGCCTAGCAAAAAAGCTTTGATGGACTTGGAAAGAGAAAAAGAACAACTTCTCAGCTCAGTTCAAGTCCCCGACACAAAAAGAGCTCTCAGATCCCAGGGTCTGTATATAATCCAGCATTTACAAACTCCAGGCCAGGCTTCTGCCTGCCGGGACAGAGGCAGGTGAATAAGGCGTCTGAGCCGGGAAGCAAGGCCACTGGGAAGGTGCGGAGCGGCAGAGTGGAGCCAGCCTTGTCTAAAAAGCTGCATGGCATTTGGTCCAGCCTTAGTGTCACCCTCCCCAAGAAGCCGAGGGAATCCCAAGAATTTGGATCACAGGGTTCATTTTTACTTGGACATTGGGAAGACTCAGAACCTTTCATGCAGCACAACTTAGTTAAAAGAATTGGGAGTCAGACTTTGAATTTCCAGACCACTAGTCTCTGGCTGTGTGACCTTAGGGAAGTTACTCAACCTCTCTGAGTGTTAGTTTCCTCATCTGTAAAGTGGGGCATAATAATACTGACCTTGTAAAGGTGTTGTGAGGGTGAGTGGCAGTGTCTATAAAGTGCCTAGAACCAGCTTATTCATTCATTCACTCGTGTATTCAGCCCATCTATATTGAGCACCTTCTGTGCTAGTGAGCTGGAGCCCACGATCCAGCAGGGAAGATAGAGGTTGTCACAGAACCGCACAAATACGCACAGAACAGCTGCCCCAGATGCTACAAAGAAAAGTGCAAGAAGCCTGTGCCGGGGCTGGCTCTAATCTGGGGATCAGGGAAGGTTTTACTGAGCAAGTGATTGTGAGCTCAGATCCCAAGGATAAGCAAGAGCTTATGAGGCACAGTAGGGGAAGAACATTCCAGGTGCACAGTGGGGACTACTATTAATAGCTTCCAGAATATCGTTTTGAGTAGAGAGACGGGGTCAGGTTTATTTTACTTTTTGAGGTACAATTTACATACAGCAAAATGCACAAATTTTAAGGTACAATCTGATGAGTTCTGACAAATGCCCACACCAGTGTAACCAATATCTCTATTAAGATATGGAGCATTGCCACCAGAGTGGGCTGATCTTCATGACTGTCTCCCTTACTATGAAAGGAGGGGCTGGGTTTTATGGGAACACTTTATGGTGGTGCAGAGAGATAGGCTTTGGGCTGGGTTTAAATCTCAACTTCACCACCTTCTACCCATATGACTTTGCCCTGGTCTTTCCGCTTCTCTGAGACTTAGTTTCCTCATCCGTAAAATAGGGTTAATTAAACCTACTGCACAGAGTTGTTTAAGGGATCGAATCTGCAAATGGTTGTAAATGCCCCGCTGGCGCCTGGCGCACAGTAGGCACTCTGTGAGTTAGCTATTTCGTTTCCAGGTTGGAAACAGTAGTGGGGAGAAAGCCTAGTGGTGGGAGCCGGGTGTGCCCAGGGCAGTGTGCTGAGCAGCTTTCGCACACACACCCCTAACGCGGATCTCTCGTCCACAGGGATGTGCCTGCAGGCCTTCGTAGAGGCTTTCTTCTACCTGGCTCAGAGGAAGTTCAAGATGCTGCCACTCCACGAGCAGGTGGCCTCACTGATCGACCTGTGTGAATACCACCTGTCCCTGCTGGACGAAAAGCGTCTGGTGTGCGGCCGGAGTGGCACCTCGGGGGCCCGGCCCCCTTACAGTGGCACCCCCCAGGAGCCCACCCCCGCAGCCCATCTGGCTGAGGGCAACCCCCCACCCTGCGCAGACGGTGCCCAGAAGCTCTCCCATTCCAGACACGCTCTGTCCTGAGGGCACCTCTGTGCTCCCGGAAGAAGAGCGAGCCCTTCAGGGCTGAAGGGGCCCCCCCGGGGCTCCCTGCCTGGGAGAAAGAGCAGGCGGCCGGAACTCCCGCCTGAGATTCCCTGTCATCTCCTCCCTGTGCTGCTGAGCTGCGCTTTGAAAGGCTGATGCTCTCCTGCCTTCCTCCCGGCGCCTTTTGGTGCTCCACTTGCTTGCACGTCATCAGTGGACATACGACATCCAAACGTGACAGATGGCATCTTCTATTCTGGGCTCACAGGAAGCAACAATGGGGGTAAAGCTGTTGCATTTGGGGCACGGGACACCAGCAACCCCAAGACTGAGAGCTGTGGAGAAGAAAGAGCTGGAGGGGGCCCAAGTCCCGGGTCCGCCGGGGCCTCCGAGAGAATGCTGGTTAACGCCCGAGAACAGCGTGTGTACTTCCTACCACCCCTTCTGTGACAATGGAGTGGAAATATCGAGTAGGCAGACGCGAGTCTCCCATCCCGATCATGTGCTACACAGGTGTAGTTACAGATTAGCCTCATTTCCTTCATTGCTTGCCTGTTGCTGCAATGTTTGGTTTGTTATTAATTAAGAAATAATTAACTCAGAAGTAACTAAGTAGGACTCATAGAGTCTTGGAGCTGGCAGGAGCCTCAGAGGTCGTTTTGTCTGATTTTGTTTGACCTTGACCCCAAAGCAGGAGTCAGTCCCACTGTCATGTGACCTCTGATTGGAGCCCTCCATGGGTGAGGGGCTCGCCATGTGGCCAGCAGCCTCACAGCAAGCACTGCCAGAGGGCCCCTCTAGTCCCAGCACGTGCTGGGTGCCCTGGTGGGAGGAGGGAGGTTCTGAGGGGAGGGAGACACGACCTGGGTGGAATTAGAGTGAGCAGGAGCTTGATGTCAGAAGTGTGAGGAAAAGGGGAGCCCACGCTATCCCTTCCACGAGACCCTGTCCTGGTCTCCATCCGTGTCCCCCAGGCAGTCCCCTTCTCAGAGGGGAACCCTCTGGGGCAGCCAAAGGTGGCATTTTGGAAAACAGCCATGGGCAAGTCAGGGTCTAGGCCCACGGACGACAGGCAGACAGGAGACTGCTCTTGCAAAGCCAAGCTCTCCAGAGATTTGCTGGATGTGGAGTTAATGTGGCCCTTTCCAGAGGGTCCCCTTTAAAGGATCCTGGGGGCCCTGGGAAGAGCTGACCATCCCGCCACAAGTGAGGAGGATGAAAGGTCTTTGAGGGCATTTGCACGGTGCCTGGCACACAGTGGGACTCAGAAAATGCTTGGAAGGTAGGATAAGCGAGAGAGTCACGGTCAGCAGAATTGTCTCCTGGACCAGAGAGCGCATCTCCCTTCTCCTCTTCCTCTCTTTTCTTCTTCCTTCTCACGTCCTTCCCTGTCTCCCCATCCAAGTCCCTGTCACTCGAAACAATGGGAGCAGTTGACTCAAAGTCCCACACAGAGCCTGGTACATAGTGTCTGTTGAAATGACTGACTTGGATTCAGCCTCCTAGGAATATTTTTAAACCTAAAGAGAAGGTTGTTGATCCAAGATCCTTCCAACAGTTGGTGAGATAGTTGAGAGCAGGGGCCCTTGTTAATCCTCGCCTGACCCTCCTCCCCGCCAGAAGCCCACTCTCAAGGAGCAAAGCCTGCTTCCCCTGCAGTACAGCTCCTGTCCTGCTGCCTCCTCCCCCTGCTCCTCAGGGCACAGGCAGAGCCCAGGCCGTTGCCCTTCCCCCATCCAGAGGGCCCCAGCAGTCGCTGAGCCCTGCAGAGACCACACTGGGCTCTTCGGTGGCAGGAGACACTGTCTTTCTAGAAAGAAAATAAATGTCTTTATTTTCCCCAGCAAAAAGCAGGACAGGTGGCCTAAGATGGAAGGGGCAGGAGGAACCCGATGTGCATCAAGTGCCTCCTACATGGGGGCCTTTTAGAGGTGTCGTCAGCTCGATTCTCCAGTCTCTAGTTTCATAATGCTGTTCCCACTTTCAGATGAGGAAAGAAAGGCCTGGGGGGGTCACGTGGTAGAGCCAGGCCTTGGTCCAGATCTGTTAGTGGACTCCAGAGCCCCATCTCCTCTATGTCCCTGGGTGACACACACACCGCTGGTGGGTCCTCCCTGGTCTGGGGCTCCCTGCGGTCCCCGAGGGTTCTGCTCACCGTCACACAGTCTGCTGGTGTGCACCAGGGCAATCAATGTTCCTAAATGGTCCGCTGTGAGAAACAGAGCTTGAAGACCCTGCACCCGCTCCTCCCATCCCTGTAGCCGGAGCAAATGGATTTCACGGGGAAAGACCCCAGCAAATGCGTCTCGGCACACTTGTCAGCAGCTGGGAGCAGCAGTCTTTTAAACAAAGCTTGAACTTTACATCGCTTCTTGAAGTTGGTTTCCAGAAAACATTCACTTGCAAAAATGGAGTGCAATTTTCAGGTCCAAAACCAACCAAGCACACTGAATTTTTTGGGAAAAAAAAAAAAATCAATAGGTTGAATTCGGCCACATTGTTTGGGGTGATATGAAGATATCAGCTCTCATGGGGAGGAACGCCCCCTCCCCATCTCTTGCACGTCATCCTGCCAGGTCACTGTCTAGAAGGAGCCCCTCCTCTGCAGACAGGACCCTGAGTAAGCTCCACACCCACTCGTGTGAGTGTTAGGGAAATGGGGGCCATTTTACAAGAGGCCAGTGAGTGACAGGTGGGGCCCTTTTTTCCCAGTGCCGTGGAACAGGAAGAATCAGAGGCTGCTGCTCATCAGAGTGAGTGATGCGAGACTTCCCCCGCCTCCTCGTGCCCAGCAGAGGTCTCGCTGGGTTTACCCTCTTTGGTAATTGGCCGCTCATTTTGCGGGGTGTAATTGAAGTGACAGCAAAAGCAGGTGTTTCCTTCCTCCTGGAAGAGAGGAACCGGAGCCCGGACCCAGGACCCAGAGATGCTGCGTGTAGAGCTGAGGCCCCTGTGCTGGGCCTGTGGGACAAGCCCATTCCAGAGAAGGGCTCTCAGGATCCAACCCCACCTCTTCTCCCCACTCCCTCCGGCACTTCCCCCGCTCCCACTGATGTGCCCCCACACGCAGTGCAGCCACACGGGCCCTCTCACTGTTCCCTGGCCCCTTGGAGGGCCAGCACTCCAGAGTGGGTTCAATGAATGGATGAGAAGATCAAGCTCAGGCCGTTTCAGCTTGGGGTGCGTCACTGGGCCACTGCCCTCTACCCTTGTCTGCCGTGCCTGCCCCTTTCTGGTGCTCAGACAGCTTCCTTCCCCTTCCATGCTGGCCTTACCTGCTCTCTTCCTTCCTGCCTCCCAGGGGATGTGCTTGGCTTCTCTGCTGGTGCAGTCAGGAGCTCTGTCCCCACGGCCTGGCCAGAATGGGGCCTGCAGTAGGTGCTTGTAAAAGTGGGATTCAGTGCAGCTGTTAGCAGCGCTGGTCCCAACAGGTCCCTCCCCCTGTGCGGAGGCAGAGCCACCTGGAGACAGGAGCCTCCATCCCCAAAACAAGCCGTCTTGACCCCTCTTGTTTCTCCTCTGGGCCTCTGTCCACTCTCCCTAGCTCAGACCTCATCATCTCTTGCTGGCACTTCATCAGTCTCCTGCCTCTCAGCCCCCTCAACCATCCTCCATCCTCATTGGCTGGAAGGAACTCAGAGAACCATAGAGCTGACCACACGATCCCCTCCTTCAATTAACCCTCATCTCTTCCCAGATAAAGCTCCTTAACCTGACATTCAAGGCCCCTCATGATCCAGTCCCTTCCCTCCTTTCCACCCCAAATGCACGCCCAGCCCATGACACTGTGCTCCCTCGGCTCTTTGTATCTGTTGTTACAGCTCGGGAAGAGAATGTGCTGGTTCCCACCTGCATGGGAGGGCACAGGGTGCGGACCTGCCCCATGCTCTCCCACCCCTCCACTCGCAGTCCGCTCTGCCTAGATGGCCTCCTCCCTCCATCCAATGGAAACTTATTTGTTTTTCAAGGTCCCGCTCAAATGTCCCCGCTGCAACCCCCCCAAACAGAATGAACCGCTCCCTCCGTATAATTGTGAGAACCTGGAAAGTTCTTTTTTATCACGCTTGCCCTGTGGTATCACAGCTTTGCCCCCACCGAGCTGTGGGGTCTTTCAGGGTCAAGCAGCTGCTGGATTCATGCCGGCCCCTCGGGCACAGAGCAGGGCCCAGCAGGTACCGGGTGAAATAACAGGAATGTTCAGGAGGCCGCAGGTGAGGAGCCTGAGTTACACCTGTTCTCCCTTCAGCCTGTGGATGCCCTGAAGAATCACAGATTTCTAAACCTTGCCAAGCGACCCGCTCAACACCTCCGTATCCCCAGCTGCCCCCTTCTCTCCCGGGTTGCAGAGGCTGTCCCAGGACCCCGAGCAGACAATGGTTCCTGGCCCTGGGCAGTCTCTCCATGTCCCTTTGTGCCCAGCCTCAGGTCTGGGCTGCATCCCCATGGGCACTCGCTCTCATTCAGCCGTGGAGAGTAAGGGCCAGCAGGCCGAGCCATCCTCATCACAGCTCCTCCATCGGGCATCACACCTGTCCCTTCAACTCCTTAGTAGCCTGCGTTTGTGTGGGGTTGGTTCAGAGCAGATAATCCCCATGTGAATGTCCATGGTCGGGGTGGGTCAGACGGGGTTGAGGAGGAGCCCAGACATTTGGAATGGTGTTCTGTGCCTTTCTAGAACCAACTCCCTTTCCCACGTGAGTGTAACAACATCTGTTCTATGCTTTGCGGTTTACAAAGCACTTTTACACCCATCCTCTCATCTGATCCTCCCAACACCCCAGCGAAAGATGAGAACTCTCATCACCCTCTTTTCACAGATTGGGGGCTGATGCCCACGGGGTCCCCTGACTTACCCAAGGCCTCATAGCTGATGAAAGACAGAACTCACAGTGAGGTCCTGGCCCCAAATCCCATGCTCCTTTCTCGGCGCCATAACTGCTCTACACGGTGCCTCAATGCTCCTAACAACCCAGTGGGGACAGGGTTTGGATCTCATTTCACAGACGCAGAAACCCACATCTCAGAGAGTCTGGGTGATTGCTCAGCTAGTATTGGGGTTGTGGGGGCTTGACTTGGGGCTCTCCAACCTGCTTTTCCCATGCTGAGCACCCCAAGAGGGCTCTAGCTTCCTCAGCCACACAAGGGGTGCCAGGTCCTCCGTCGCCTGATCTCTGGGAACACAAGGCAAGAAGTAGACAGCATCATACATGTGGAAGTATTTTGTAAACCGAAGCGCTGCTCGCATGCCCTGCTATCTCCAGACTGGCTCCCGGTTCCCTACAAAGTGTGAAGGGATGAAGGAACGAGGTTCCTCCTTGGGTGTTGTCATCCATCACGACAAATGAAGCCCCAACAGCCAGCTCCTCTCCCTCCCCTCCTCCGGTCACCCGCACACACTCGAAGACATTCACGGGGTGAAAAATGGCTTCTGCCGTTCCTCCGACACCTTGAATTTGCCTCGTGATTGGCAGAGTATTACTCCAAAATAGCTTAATTTTTTTTTCATTTCTTGATTAATGCTCTAAACTCCTTGGCCCTATAATTGAGAATCGGGCTGGAATGTTTGGCCTTTGAGCCGCTTCCCTTGAAGCTCAGAAATGATGGACTCTCCGTCAGGGAGCTGGTGATCCCAGTGGCTGGGGGAGCCGTCCTTCTCCCTCAGCCAGGTAAATTCACCACAGTGTGTATTACCCTAAAATCCACCTGGCCTTGATGGATATTTTTGCCAGTCTCCTATTTAGTTTGATGAATGTGAGATAGATTTTCCCACATGGCATATGAATTTCTCCCTCACAAAATAAGTCTGAATTTTTTTCTGTTCCCAGGGACAAAGGAGCTTTGCAGAACCGTCAACATATTCAATTACCTCCAACTCTAGGAACCAAAAGTCTTGATTTTTATGTAACTAGAAAAACCACACAACACAATACCCACACGTGCATGCGTGCATGCACACACACACACATGCCTGAGCACTGTTAAGCTTTGGCATAAGATGGCAAAATTACTGATGTTTTCCTCATTTCTGGCAATTTGCTTCTGTGTCTTATTTAGAGAGCAGAGGAAAAAGGGCTCTTTGCAGCCCTGGGGTAACATAACATGCTCACGCAGAGGCTCATGGGAGACATTTCTTCCCACACAAAGGTGTTTGCTGAGATTCGGACCAGGACTGTCGTCTCGGGCCCCGGGGCTCCCCCAGGCCCCTCCCAGGCTGCAGAGGCAAGACAAGGAGCTGGGTGATGCAAGAATCAGCAGGGACATCTTCCCTTCAGAACCTCTTGCATCAGAATGGGGTAAACGAGAGCCAAGAATCCCTGAGCGGTATGGAAAGAGCGAGAGTCTAGTTTTTGCTGTGTCCATCGCTCTCTCGCTGTGTGACCGTGGACCAGTACTTGACCTCTTTGCCCTAGTCCTGGCCTGTACAGTGAAATCGTGTCACAATAAATGTAAAGCCTGGCCTGGGCCTTGGTGCCTTGGAAGTGTCTTAATAAATGTCTGTTGAGAAAAGATCTCAATATGCTGGAATAAGACAGACGCCAGGGAACACCTCTGCCCACCTCCACATCCCTGATGGCGGAGGCTCCTCGAGGTCTGGTGAGAGGCCCCGCGTGATCGAGCCTTCCTCCCTTTGCACAGGGCTCTGCTGCGAGGCTGCAGCTCCCGCCTCTTAAAAGCCTTTAAAAATTCTTTATTAAATTTTCATGGCGCGTAAAGTCAAGGTTCTGTTACTTGGCCTCAGTTGTCTTGGTAACTTCATAACATGCAATAATAAAATGAAGCTGAGTGTTGCTAAACACAAGCTCATTGTATAAACCACTGCCAAGTATTGACGATTTCTTCTGCGTGATAATTTTGGACAGCAAATCCACCTGGCTGGGCAATACTTGTTCATTTTGGGTCAATCGGTAAGAAAAGGACTCCTTTTAATTTTTTCTCCTGTAACATTTGCCTGGGAAGCTCAATATTTCCTCAAGAAAACTGGAACATCCTGGGGGAGATGGAGGGAAGAGTTTGGAAAATCCTCCAATCCTTGATTTCCTGGGGACAGTCTCCCATAGGGAGGGAGTGACATGTCCCTAAAATTTGGCCACCTGTCAGAGACTGTGCGGCAGGGGCGCCTGCCCTGGGAAGGGGGTGGCCCCTTCCAGCTTCGTGCAGGCAGCAGTCACTGCATGCAGCTCTGGGCAGAGCAGGTGTGGTCACAACCTTGACCCTCACAGGGGATGCTCGAGGCTGGGCACCTCCCCAGAGAACTGAGCCGCTCAGGTTGCACCAAAGGGCAACCTGGTGCTGCCGGCCACCTGGTGGTTCCATCCCTGGGAACAGAGGCCCTCACCCCCCCGGCACCACCTCTCCCGTTGACCCTTTGGGAGCAGCTATGTCTGCTCTGAATACTTCCCAGACTCCGGACCACCTGGCAGAAAGTGAAAAGCAGAGGGCCTTGAGTTACAAATTTAGTGGGATCCTTGCGCCCTGGAAATCACCAGCAGCCAACAGCATCAGAGAGGCGTTCATGCGCACAGCCCCTCCACAGCGAGGGGCTGCTCAGGCAGGCTGCTACCCGGGTAACTCCTTTGTTCTTTGGACCCCTCAGGTTCACCATTTTATGAAACCTTCGGGTGCTACGCATTCCTCATGCTCCTACCCTGTGCCAGCCCCTTGGTCCTAGACTCCTGTGCCCTCAGGTCGTGGCTCGGCCGTGTGGTCGAGCTGTCCCCCACTCCCTGCTGGAGAGACCCGGGTTTGCCGCCTGAGGTCCCGCAGCCAGGCGGGGAGGCAGCTCCAGACGCCTACGAGGTTGGAATTGCCTCGGCCTCTGCAATGGGCCAGGCACGTCTTCTAGGGAGTGAGCAGGGACTGTCGGGGCCGCTGGGGACTTTCCACACAGCTGCCTCCCCCAGGAGCCTGGGCATCTGGTGGTGCCCTCAGTGCTCAGATCCCGCCTCCGTCTTTAACCTAAGCAGCTCCAGCTTCATCGCTCATGTGTAATGGGCTTTGTTATAAGATTGTATCCATGGGCTGCATTCCAAACTGTCAATTTTACAAGTGGGGCAAGGGAAGCCAGGAGAAGGGAAGGGCCTTGCCCCAAATGCCCAGCAAGTTAGGGACATGAGCTCAGGCCTCCTCAGTGAGGGAATCGGAAGAGCAGAAGCCAGCGCCAGCCCAGGAAGCCTCTAGTTCAGCAGTTTAAACCTAGATTCCACAGTGCCCAAGAGCAGCTCAGCTGGTCTCTGTTTTCTATATTGCGGTTGCATGTGAGGAAAAAGCATCAAATGTCACCGTCATCACTCCCAACTTCTTACCTGTGACAAAGCTGCGGGCCTGGGAGAAGTAACTGGTCAAAATCACGACCACAGCAGCATCTCCCCCCCCCGGTCACCTGAGCCCAGCCGTGACTCCTGCCACCGCTCCAGACGCCTGGACATCTGGAAAATGTACATCGTGCTGGCAACAGTGCTCAGTCACTGGGCTGGTTCGCCCCAGGGCCCAGGGCAGGAGTGGGCTCCCCCAGATTGGACCATCTCACTCACCTACCATAGAATGGTTTGGGGACCCTCAGAGGCCGACGCTGGGCTCATCTCTCACTTGGCTCTAATCATCAGATACTCATGATGTGATCTCTGAAACACTCCACCTCAACAGCTCCTCACGGGTCGCTGAAATAGATCTGCTGTGAGCTATTTCTGGAGCCAGCTGCTGTGGCATCGGTGGGTCACTGGGTTTATCACCGTCTGTGCTGGGGTAAAATAGAGCCCAGACAGAAGTCTGCGGGCGTGGCCCAGAGGCCAGCTGCAAGCAACCACTTATGTGAAGCCTCATGTTTTAGCTTTAAAAGTCCCGTAGACATTGCGTTTGGCTCCATATTATATCCATATTTTAGTCAGGATAGGCTGGGTCATGCTGGAATAACAAATAACTCCCCAAATCACAGTGGCTTAGCCCACGGAGGTTTATTTCTTGCTCAAGTGAATCTGACATGGGTCAGGTGGCCTCCAGGATGACTCTCCTCCACGCAGGATGCGGGCTGCTGCCAGCCTGAGCTCTTTCCTCTCAGTGAGGGCTTCCAAGTTGCCTCTGGGAAAAAGAGAAGACGGGAGGGTTGCAGGGGTGGTTGTTCAGGGAGCGCTGACTTCACCTCCGCCCGCACGCCCTTGGCCGGAACCCAGCCACACCGCCCCAAAATAAGGGCACAGGACACTGGGAATGGTATTCTTCCTGTACACCCAAGTAGAAAACAATGAAATGGGGCTTGAACACATAGTATCATTTTGCCTGAATTCGTATTTCTTTCAATATCAAAATGTTTTTCTCCCCCTCAATCTTCAAATAAAATTGCTGCTCCAGGAAATGACCAGGCTTATCTCCCAGCTACACAGCGCACCCCGCCTCCATCACACACTCTCCATTTGAGAAGCACGGCATGATAGGGGGCACATGGATTTCCTAAGACTCCAGAACCACAGGGAGATACTGGGGCTATCTTGTATCTTCCCACCAAGAAATCCAATCCTAGGTTCTGTAGCTTGGCTGCAGCTCAGCTCCAAGCTCCTTGGGGAGCTTTCCCATCACCTGGAAAACTGAGTCCAAAGCAGGTCACCACTGAAGTTTCCCCTTGAGGGGGATGGGAGCCAGGCCTGGCTCCAAGAATGGCTGAAGATCCCGGACAGAGTGTCTGCCCTTCCCAGGCTGGAGCAGGGCACTCGATCCAGGGGCTCTCTGGCCTAGAGACAGGTGGTCTGGCCAAGCCAGCTCCATCTGCCCCTGCTGAGGAGGGTGGGCCCTGCACAAAGCAGTGGATCGAATGGCATCCGGGCTCCTCCTGTAGCTGGTGGCAATTGTGTCACCATTAACATAGGGCAATGGGCCTGGGGGTGTGTAACCCACGTCCTCGATTCACATTCACTGAGCACATACAATGGCCAAACCATGCCAGGCACAGCATATGTGTTAGTTCACTTACTCTGAGAAACATGTTCAGGAAATGGATACTCTTATTATCACCCCATTTTACAGTTGAGGAAACTGAGGTTCAAACCTCAGATGAAGTGACTTGCCCGAGGTGGCACGGTTTGTAAATGTCAAAGTCGATCTGAGATCTCAGCCTCATGGAGCCGGCACTCCAGACGGTTCTCCTCCCTGCTGCCACGCTGGGCTTCCCCTTCAAATGGGGGTGAGTCCTGCCAAGGGAGGCATCCGAGCACATGTGGCAGCGGGAGGCTCGGGGGGAGGGTTTGAATAGCATCATATCAGCAAATGTGTCTCTGAAAAGCCCTTACGTGTAATAAAATCCTCGAGGAAAGTCCTCACTGGTCTCTGCTTCCTGCAGGCTGCCCCAGCCCAGCCACGTTTACAGAACAGGGAGGCCTCGGGGATTGCTCAGCTTGGCAGCAGAGTGATGGCTGAGGCAATATGGAGAGGCCACATTCCAATGACTGAGGCAGCCTCCGTGTCTGGCCAGAATATGCTGGGCAGTGCGGGGAAGGGAGGCTGGTGGCGAAAACCATGACCATGCGTGGAGGACCGGCTGCGTCCCAGGCACCAGCATCACCCAGCCATCGTGGCGAGGTGGGTGGCATCACTTTCCTTTTACAGCCGAGGAAACTGAGGTTTGAGAAGCTTCGAGCCTTGCCTAAGGCCACAGAAGGCTGCCCTTCCCCGGCCCACAAGGCCACCAGAGAGGCTCTGAGGCAAAACGGCAGGGAGAGGGAAGCGGCCGTCCACATTATTGTCAGAATGTCCCAGGACACCAACAACCCAGGCCCCTGATGTGTGAGCAAAGTGTCACGATATCTGGATTGTCTGCCCCAAAGCCAAGGCTCCCAGCTCCACAGCCCAGAAGAGGCTGCCCACCAGGGTCCGGAAATGACCCTCTTGTTTCAGGGTGCTCACATGTGGCAAATGAAGTGACACCTGAGGGGAAGGGACGAGAACCTCGGGACAGCAGAGAGGGGCCTTTAGTGCAGAGGCAAATCCACATTCACACAATTCCACATTCTTTACTCAATAAAATGTGGAAGAATATTATACATTTTACATAGGTTTCCTTAAAAAAAAAAGAAAGCTGGGGCCGGCCTGGTGGCGCAGTGGTTAAGTTTGTGTGCTCTGCTTCAGCTGCCCAGGGTTCATGGGTTAGGATCCCAGGTGTGCACCTGCACACTGCTCATCAAGCCATGCTGTGGCGGTGTCCCACATACAAAATAGAGGAAGATTGGCACAGATATTAGCTCTGCAACAATCTTCCTCTAGCAAAAAGAGGAAGATTGGCAATAGATGTTAGCTCAGGGCCAATCTTCCTCACCCCCCCACCCCCCAAAAAAAAAGCTTTTAAAAAGTTTTGATTCTTATAATATAGCTAGAAAATTCACTTTCATAGAAATTTATTTCCTAAGGACACTGGGTAAAATGAGACCCCACATGGAAAAGACACTCAACCATCTGGGCGTCTTCTTGTTGTTATCATTTTTTTTTTAGGATGATTGGGCCTCTGCTAACATCTGTTGCCAATCTTCCTCCTTTTCTTTTTTCTCCCCAAAGCCCTAGTACATAGTTGTGTATCATCGTTGTAGAGTTGTAGCTCTTCTATGTGGGACGCTGCCTTGGCAAGCTTGATGAGTGGTGAGAATGTCTGCGCCCAGGATCTGAACCAGCGAACCCGGGGCCGCCAAAGCAGAGCGGACAAACTTAACCGCTATGCCCCCAGGCCAGCCCCTTATTTTTTAAAAATATGCAATCGATATATAGATAGATAGATATACATATACATATACACACATAAATGCACAAATGGCATTAATGCATATATGTGGCTAAAACAAATAAAAACAGCACAAAAAGATGTACAGTGACAAGTCATTTCCCTTCCACTCCTCTCCCTCAATTCTCCAGTCTGTCCCTGGAGACAACTATAGTTTCTGGATTTGGGGTGTCCTTTCGAAGACAGTCTGTGTCTCTACAAGAATTCTCACCTATGTGTGTAGACACTGACCTGCACTCTGCTTTTTCCGCTGTTTCTTGGAGATTGTTGCAAGATGCACACACGCAGGTGGCCTCAGTTTCTTAATGGCGTCATGGCATGCTGGTGGACGATGCACTATAATCACTTATAATACTTTAGTTTACTCAACTGGTCCCCAGTTAGTGTATTTATGTTGTTTCCAGTTTTCTGTTACTACGTAAAGTGCAGCAGGGACTGTCCTCATTCGCGCATCTTTATACACATGTACAAGTGCATCCTAGAGGTTGAATTACTAGGTCAAAGGATACGTGCATGGTTAATTGCGATCGATATTTCCAAATTGCCATCCCAAGAGGCTGGACCAATTTTCAGTGCCACCAGCAATGTGTGAGAGCGCGAGATACCCCCATCCGTCCAACACAGCGTATTGTGAAAATGCTACCCTTTGCCAATCGATGGGCGAAGAATATGGCATCGTCTGATTATAGATTTAATTTTTGTTTCTCTCATTATGAATGAAGTTGAGACTGCTTTTATGTGTTTAAAAGCCATCAGTATTTCCTTTTCTGTGAACTGACTGTTCATATTCTTTGCCCATTTTTCTACTGGTCTTTTCCTTGTTGATTTGTAGCATCTCTTTGCAGATGAAAAGAATTAGCCTTTTGTCATATCTTTGCAAAATATGCGCTCTACATGGGCCATTTTCCGGCAGCCAACTGTCTCTCTGCCTCCAACACATTCTCCACAGGCTGCTGGAGTGACCTTTCTGAAACGCCAGTCTGATCATGTCACCCTCCTACCTGAAGACGTAAAATGGCTTCCTGCCCCCTGGATCCAGCCCAGACTCCTCACTTGGTTTTGGGGGGTCCTTCCCGTTTGGGGAAGCCCCAAACTTCCCCCCAGCCCGACCAGCAGGGCCACCATGTGCAGTTGTGCACTGCACAGTAGCCAGTGACACGTGGAGAAGAATCTCAGGGGCGACTCCTAGAGGTGAACCACAGGGCAGCCTGCTGAGTGGCTGCCTCTGTCTCCCATAAACCTCACCTCAGAACTCATCACAGTTTTTGACATTCCCCAAACACCCCACGCTCCTCCATTCCTCCAGGGCCACATCCATGCTCCTCCCTCTGCCCATAACGCCCCTCCCCCGCTGGGGGTCTGGTGAGCCTTTTCTTCACCCAGCAGTTGATTGTCACCTCCTCTGCAAAGCTGGTCCTACCCCTGCGGGCCGACTCATCCTCTCCTCGGGGCCCCCGGCCCTCAGGCATCCCTTTAACCCACTTCAAGGTGCTTCTCTCTCTAGGGCAGGGCTGGACTCATTCATGTCTGATCCCACCCCCAGCCAGCGCCTTGCACGGAGGAGGTGCTCAGGAAGTGTGTGTGGAATGAATGAGTGAGTGAATGAGTGAATGGATGAAGGTAGCTTTCCAACTGCTGAACCCAGCAGGCACGAGGAGCAGGGGTGAAGACCCAGAATCCCCTCGGCCTTCTCAGCCTAATGGAAAGTTGTGCATTTACCCAATAGGCTGTTCTTTTGTATGAATATCTATTAAACACTTTGCAAAATGCAAATTGAAAAAACACAGCAGACCGGTTCTTCCCAGGTAATTATCGTCTGCCTTGTGAGTCTGTGGTGAGGGCCGTTTTCTTTAGGAGGTCTACTGCTCTTTTCAGATTATTAATTAAGGCCCTTTCAGGGAGCAGGTTCTCCTCCTTCCACTAATTCCCCCAAAGGGACATTGTAAAGGGGCATAGTGGCACAAGTGCCTCTGCCATCGGGATTGCCCAGGGAGCGGGGCCCCAGGAACACCTCCAGGTCTGTAGGGGCTGGTGGGATGTAAGCAGTAAAGCAGCTCCTTCTCCCCAGACCCCAAACGCCTGCTTCCCACCCCTGTCAGGGCCAGTCCCCACCCTAGATCCCTCTGCAAATGGAGAATGTGCCCACAGCTCCCCAGCTCTGCCGCCATCCCCCCACCCCGGGCACCTGCAGTGCCTCCTGCTGCTCGCCCACCTCCACGCTCTGTCTGCTGTCAGTCCCTCCCCTGTATCCTGGGGACCCTTAAAAACGTAAGTTGGATAATGGTCCTCCCAGCTGCACCTTCCTCCGTGGCTTCCCCTCGCTCTGAGAAGCAAGGCCACAGTCCTGGCCTTGCCCATCCGGCCCCATGTGCCCTGTGCCCCGTTGGGTCTGTGCTTCTGCCAGTCTTACCCGGCTAAGGCCTGCTTGGTGGCAGGGCTCCAGCTTCACAGCCCACTTTCCTTCCTCCCTGACTCAGGAACTCCTGAGCACCTTCCGTGTGCCAGCACCATGTAGCCCTGGTGAGGTGACCTTGTGAGCAAAACCAGACGTGGCCCTGCAGGCCTGGAGCCACAGGTCAGATGGGGTTAACTAAGTGCAGGAGCAGAGAGCCAGGAGGAGGGCTGTGGGAGGGCCTGTGGGGAAGCAGGAGAGGGGCCCTGCGTGCCGTCCGGCTCGGAGAACGAAGGCAGCGCGGGGCAGGATGAGGCTGGCAGGAGTGTCCAGTCCCGCAGGCCGCATTGAAGATCTCCTTTTTGCCGTCAGAGGGTGTTCAGAGGATGATGTGATCGGGATTGTGTTTTGAAAGATAACTGAGCTTAGACTTTGGAGGTGGACCGTGGAGTGTGGTGGAGCATGAGTGGGCGGGCAGAGGCTGGCTGGGAGGGAGACTGGAGTCCAGGCGGGAGGCGATGCCAGCTGGAACCTGGCAGCCGCTCTGGGGATGAAAGGCAGAGACTCAAGAGGCTTGTAGGAGGCAAAATGGATGGTACTTCTCATCACAGGTATTGATGCCGTCTCACCTCCCTCCACAAGGGCAGGGCCTTGTCCATCCTGTTGGCCACACTCGCAGCATCCAGCACATGGCTCAGTACATCGTGGGTGGCATGTTCTGGGAATGAAGGAAGGAAGGAAGGAATGACAGGTGGGAGAAGGAATAATGAACGAATGAATGCATTTAACAGATGGGGAAACTGATGCTCTAAGTCATGGGCCGGGATGTCACCTGGGTGAGCCGGTGATGACCCAGGGGTGTGGCAGCCCCAGCAGCAGGGCCAGGAGGGAGGCCACAGGCTGTCTGCCCGGCCCTGGGGCAGCATGCAAATCCCATCTCCTCCCACCCCGCTCACACATACCTGTTTTCATAACTTGTCATGTCCCCAGACACCCACAGGCAGGAACACGCAGGAACATATACACAAATAAATCTGGGCCACTTTTCAGCATCGTTGAACGTCCCCGGGAAGGTTGGGTCACGTGGCATCCGGCAGCAGCCCATTAGCTGACAGGCTGAAGCATATCATATTGAATTCCACGGCCCGCGGAGCCCGCGAGACCCTGTGCTGCTCTGAAATCTGTGCTGATTTATTAGAACGCAATTGTGCTGCTTATTTCCTGTAACGAACACGTTGCCCCCTCCTCTTGCCAGGACCATTTTTCCAAACCTCTATCAGGGAAGCAGGAGGCAGAAGATCTGGAACTCACTCCCTGAGTAGAGCTTGAAAGGAAGAGGGATGACACGGAGGGGAGATTGTAGGGGGCAGGTACCGGGGCTGGGGGCTGAACGTGGGCACTGCTTGCAGAGAGACGGTCTCAAGGCATTGACCTCCTGCCCTCTGCCCTCTGCCCTGTGTCCCCTTGCTCTCCTGCCCCGTCCCTGAGTCCCCTGGCCCTTGTCTACTACTGCAGCAGGACCTACGGACAGGCCATCTAGGGACTCAGACCCCGAAGCCCACAACCTGGCCACAGCACGGTGCATCTGCCTCTGCCCACCTCCTGGGAACCACAGGCTGGGCTTCTGCCTCCAGCACGTGCCACTCACACTGACCGCAGCTCTGCACAAACTAAAATGGGACACACACCTACACTGATATCCAAGACACACCTGGCCAGAACCACACACAGAAACACACCCACAGATACCCATTCCCATCCCAACATGTAGGCTACACCTGCCCACATCGACACTCACCACACCCATCACAAACAGTATCCTCAATACTCGCATATGTACACACACGCATGCACTCACATATTCTCGCATACACATACACACTCACATACACACTTCTACATGCATTTTGAATTTCCAAGCAGCAGGTAAACTTTCGTTATTAACCCTTACTTTTCTTGCTCTGTGGTTAAGAAATAAGGCATGTCGCTAGGACATGGGCACCAGCTTGAAGGGGCTGTCAGTGGCCAAATCTGGGACTGTTTGAGCATCTAAATAATTAAGTAGAGTAATGAATTATAAACCCTTAAAAATAGGAATTTATGAGTCCATACTGATAATAAATAAATAAATACATAGAGAGAAGGGAGGAACTTTGCTGACAGTCGAAGTCTGAGAGTCATCTGGTAAAGTGGGGGAGTGTCATCCTAGAAAAGACTGGATCAATCAAGAATCCTTATTGGTTGCTATATCTAAGGGGACATTTTGATGAGGAACAGGATATTTGCATGGTCTCAAAGTATCTCCCCACAGACTGCTTGTTAGTTGCAAGCAAGACAAAAAAAAAAAAAAAAAAACCTCAGTAATTATACAATGGAGAAATCAGAACACACCTTGATCAGTTGATCAAAATTAACATCACCAGCGAGGGACAGATGGGTGTCCTGTGCCTCCAGGTGTGTTACTCTGAGAAGGACACAATATACCATCTTCAGTATTTTGGTCAAGAATGAATAACCAGAAACTAGTCACAAGGAAACATTAGACAAATGCAAAATTCTATTTTTATTTTAAAAAAGGAGCAGGAGGAATGGTTGGTTGTATTCTTCCAAAATGTCAATGCCATAAAAGACAAAGAAAGGCCATAGAAATGTTCCAGATTAAAAGAGGCTACAGAGACATGACAACTAGATGCAGTCTCTGCCCCCGTATTGGACCCTGTGCTGGAGGAAGAAAATACAGTAGAAGGACACCATGGGTTTAACTGAGAAAACTGGAATGGGAACGTTAGATTAGAGAAAAGCGTGGATCGATGTTAAATTGACCGAGGTTGATAACTGTACCGTGGCTATGTAAGAGACTATCCCTAATCTTAGTAAATACACACTGAAGTATTTAGGGGTAAATGACCATGACATAGGTAACTTATCTTCAAGGAGTTCAGAAAAAAATCGTGTGTGTGTGTGTGCACGTGCGTGTGTGTGCGTGTAGAGAGAGAGAGAAAATGATAAAACGATGGGGTAACAATGTTAGTAGGAGAATCTGGGTAAAAGATATGTGGGTGTTCTTTGTAGTGTTGATTTTAGCAAATTGGCTGTAAGTTTGAAATTCTTTCCAAATAAAGTTAAAAAAAAAAAACCTTTAAGTTCCAGGACTTGAAATTTTAGACTGTGTGCAAATATAATCATTATAAAGAAAAAAAAAAACAGTTTTAACAAAGAATTATGTCTGTCATAACGTGGTATCCATGGCATACTGCCAAGTGAAAAACCCAAATGGTCAGTCGGTGTGTAGTGTGGTTCTATTTCTGTCCTAAAAATACGAGTTTGTGCAGGAACAAAGTCTGTCCGAAACCTTGATAAACTGTTAACAGTAGATATTCATAGAGGGGGGGATTTGTGAATGAGGGAATCCCTTTTAACTTTATATATTTCTGGGTTTTTTTTTTTCAGGTGTCTGGAAAAATCATGAAAGACTTTAAAATAGGAAAAAAGGATTACTGGGTTTCTTGGATCCATAACCTGCTTTCATCGTCCTTGAGCTACTGTGCAGCTCTGTCAATTGTAAAAAACCGATCGTAACGCGTGTGATTCTTATCCATAGAAAGCAAATAAGCTGTGTCCGGTGGGAGGCCCTTGATTATTGCCCTGTGGAGGGACTAGTTTCGCATCTATCGGTGGAATTTTTTCAGCATTTGTGATTGCCTATATAAACGTGGGTCTTTGAAATCTCCTTTGCGTTGGTTGTGGCAACTGACTGGTTCTCTCACTAGTTAACGAGTTAAAAAAATGCTAAACATAGGCTTGTTTTATGTTTGAGTGTGAGTCACGCTTTTATCATTTAAAAAAATGTCCTCTAACACCAGCATTTGTTACTTTTATAATTAAAGGTAAAATCTAGAAACGTTTTAAAAAAAAAAAATATTCCAGAGTCTCTCCAGAGACCTAAATCAGAATTGGAGGGGAAGCCCCTCTCCTGACTCTGCAGTTTTGATCCTCCCTCCCCCACCAGTGCTGGATTCCTTGATGGGCAGGAAGCCAAACTTCATGTAGCAGCTAAGTGTGGACACCACCAAGTGTAAGCCCCCAGGGACTCCACATCAGCCTCCCCCAGGGATCCTGCGCCTCAGGTGAGTGGGGACCCCCAGCGCCCTCATGGTCACTGTGCCAGAGTCACTGGCCGGTGGGGAGGGCATGGCCAAAGTCAGACCACCATCCTCTGGGAAAGAGACTGTTTATGTTTCTGACTGGCTGGGCCTCTCAGAGGGCAAGACATCCTATGCCGATTTGTTTTCTGGGTGTTTCAAGGATATATAAAAATAAAGAAATGCCAAAAGAGAGTCACAAAAATAGTAGTAAATTTTAAACATTTATGTTGAATACATGAATGTTTTAAAACAAATTCAGTGAATAGCACAGTATAATTGAACTGTTCATCAGATAATAAGATCAGGGTTCTGGTGCACTGTGAGATGTGCTCTGGAGACAGGCTCTTCTCCTGGCCAGGGGTCTGGTCACCATCCAGACTGTGTGTACAATCTCACTGGGTTGTCCACACATGAGGTCCCCTGTCCACCTGCCTCTCCTGGTAGCCACAGGCCCACTCCGTTCACGGGCACCAACTGGTGTCTGGGAAAGCAGTTTCCATTTTGTATATTTATTGTGTATTCAGCCACTTGACTGAACCGGGACCATTCTTGGGTTGATTCCCAGGGAAATTCTAAGATTACCCTATCTTTTGCCTTCTCTTTCCTAATAGTTATAATTACTTTCTTTCTTGACTTTTTGCATTGAAATGTGGCAGAGTCCTGCATCCCAGTCTTGTTTCTTACCTCAATGGGAAATTCTCTTATGTTTTACTCTTAAGGATAATGTTGGCTTGAGATATTATTTTTTTAACGTGTTTTTATTACAAAAGCAAAAGTATGGTCAGGAAAAAAACTTAAAAAATCCTGATAAGCACAGAGAGAGAGAAATAAAAAGTCATTCATTATCTCATTATCTCTAGGCCAATGTTTTGTTAATACCTTGATATATATCCTTAATAACAGCAATTAATTTTTTCAATTAATAATAATTTTCTATTTTAAGATTGATTAGAATAATTATTATTACTCTCATAGCAGGTAACATTTATTTATTTGTGTGTCAGTAACTGTGCTGAGTACAGGGGTGACAAGCGTTATTTCAGCAAATCCCTAGAGGAGACCTCTCTACAGTATAGACACTGTTATCCCCACTTTACAGTCGAGAAAACTGAGACTGAGAGGACTTTCCCAATTTACCTAAGATCAAATGGCCAATCAATAGCCATTAAGACTGAAACCCAGTCTCCCTCATGCCCAAGCTCAAGCTCTTGCTTACACTCTACTGTCTCCTAATCTAGACTTGTTTTTGCAAATAGATTTTAAAAACTAAACTAGAATCCTCCTGGACATATGAGTCTGTTATCAGCTTTTACACCTAATATATTATTAACATCTTTCAATGTCATTTATTATTCTTCTACAAATTTAATGGCCGCATAGTGTTTCGTTATATGGATATGTTTTATTTATTTTTAAATGGCTCCATATCAAAAGCAGAAGTAAAAACTGATTGTAAAATATTCAAACAATAATAGGAATATAAAGTAGAAAGTGCAAGCCCTCCTTCCCTATCCTGCTGAGCCCTGCTCCTCAGAGGAAGTCGCCATTAATAGCATGTGTTTGCTTCTACATAGTTCGGCTATGTAATTTATTATATACAATGTAATTTATTTATTCTTCCTTAAAGTAATGGGGCATATTGATCTGCTTGCTTTTCACACACAATACATCATGAATATTATTCCAAATCTATCCATCCTTTTTAATGCACAAGAATCAAGAAATCATACTTGGCTCCTGGCTTGAGCAACTGGAGGATGGCAGAACCATTCTGGGGGCTTAGAAGACCAGGGGAGGAACAGGTTTTAGGGTCAGAGAGTCAAGACATCGAACTTGATGCCTGTGAAATATCCAAGTGGTGATGCTAAGTGGGCACGTGGCCCTGTAAATGTGGAGCTCAGAGAGCCGTGGGGCTGGGTATAAAAATGTAGGAGTCAGCGAGAAGGGAACAGATGGTATGTAAATCCATGGCGATGGTCCATGCTGCTGAGGAGGAGCCGCACTTTAGAAAGGATGTGTGCTCTTCAACTCACCCCCATCTCTACCTCTGCCTGTTGTCTCAACACTGGGTCTGAGTGTCATCTGAAGTGGCCACTCACATTGCCTGCCAGGTCACTGAGGCTTCGTGCTTTGTGATCGTGGCATATCGTTGGGGAGTATTCAGAAATAGCATCCAAAGCTTGGAATTAAGGCAAAAGGAGGCCAGCTTGTCATTCCAGTGTCCCACTGGAGTATTGTTTAAGAGACTCACCCCAGGACTCTTCCACCATCTGTGGGGAATACATGTATCTGACTCGACATGAACTATGTGTGCATGTAGCATTTGAAGTTACATGCTGGCTTGTAGATTTTGGGCACGTAAAGATGCAACCCCGTTGTTTATGGTTTTATAACCCTGTAGGGCATTAACTGGTTTTGACGGTGGCTAGAGAAAATGCACACGATCATGCTGATTGATCTCACCATAACGTCACCATTTTTTACCAGAATTTCTCATCAAGACTACCCAGGAATTCTCAGGAACATCAGTCCCTCTCCACTCTCTGGGGCCACTGTTCCCCAACATCTACTCATTTAGGCCCATGTACTCAGCTGCCCCTTCCTTCCTCTGGGCTTTTGGCCAAGGCCAGCACGGATCAGCACAGCTCTGGCCATGTTCGCAGATTTCACGATGCTGTGCCCTGGAGGGGGTCTTTCTCCATCAGTTGTGCTGGGTTCTTCCAACCTGGACACTTGCATCCTCCCTTCAGCTCTGGAAAATTTGCTTTATTATCCCTTTGATCATTTTCTCCCCTCCTTTTCCTCTTTTCCCTCCTTCAGGCATTCCTAATCGTTGGATGTTGGACGGTCTGGATTGAGCCTCCAGATTTTTTTCTCTCTCTCCCATTTTCTATTTGTGTATTTTGTTCTACTTTCTGGAAGCATACTTCAACTTTGTACTCCATCACTTCTACTGGATATTTTATTTTTGTAAAAAAATCTAATAGTCAGGAGCTCTTTCTTGATCTTGATTTCTTCTTCATAGCATCCTGTTCTTGTGTTATCTCCCTGAGGATCTTAGAGTTTGGGGTTATGATTATTATTTTTTTAAATGCTCGTCTCTTGCCTGAATTGTCTCTATTTTCTGTTTCCTTTCTTGGATTGGTTGATTTGGCCTCTTTCTTCCATGTTGGAAGCCTGCTTACTTTTTCTTTTTTGAGCTGTTATATGTGCAAATAGGGAGCATCATGGCCACTCATGAAGCAAAGGCCCAGGGAAATTCGTGTCTAGTTTCTTTTATTCATTAGAAGCTTTGCTCAACTGTCCCGGGGTCCTGGCCGTCTGTGCCCTTCCCACGTGTGTGCACACACAGGATGTGTGATTGGTGGGTGTCATTATAGGATGCTGGGGCGGTGATTCAGTCTTTGCATTCGGCAAGTATCTGGGGGTCTTTTCTCTGACGCCAGTTTCTCCAAAGAATAATGTTCCAGTCAGCTACCTGGGGGATAGACGCCTGGCTCTGGGCATTCTGGGAGCAGTAAGGATGCATGGGGGGGCGGCCGCTATGGAGGGTAGAAGCTCACTTTACCCACCTGCTCTCAGCCCCATACCTCACAGTGTCCTCTGCCCTGCCTGGGGCCCCAAGTCCAGAGCATACCTGGTTCAATTCCTCCAGAGAATAAATATCCAATTCCTTGCAAGGAGCTGATGGAGTAAAGAGAAGTTTCCTTACAGTCCAGAACAGGGGGAAGAGGCTGGGGTCTGGTTCTTTTTTTCTTTTGGTGATGAAGATTGGCCCTGAGCTAACATCTGTTGCCAATCTTCCTCTTTTTCTGCTTGAGGAAGATTAGCCCTAACTACCATCTGTGCCAATCTTCTTCCATTCCGTATGTGGGTTGCCACCCCAGCGTGACTGACAAGTCGTGTAGGTCTGCACCCGGGATCTGAACCGGAGGACCCAGACCGCCAAAGCAGAGGGGGCTGAAGTTAACCACTGTGAGATGAGGCCGGCCCCTGGGGTGATGCCCTGGTTCACCCTCCCATCATTCTGGGGCCTCCCCCTCCTGAGCCTCTCGGGGTAAATTGGGGCTGATCAACTCATGTCTGGCTCGGCTCTCCCTCTGCTCTGCTAATACAGTCAACACTCCATCAGCTTACATCTGCCAAAGACTTTTCCAATTCTGTGATTTATTGATATCTCCTCCCACATTCATTCCATCCTTATAGGTGATAATCTTTTAGTCCTTTCCTGTCAGTATGGTGGTATTTGGGGAGGAAAAGAGATAAATGCGTGTGGTCAATATACCATGTTTAATTAGAAGACTAGTTTCTTTAAAAAATCTAATTCTATTGATTCAATCTTTTTTTTTTAAACTTCTTGATGGTAGTTTTTTTCCCTAATTAAATGCTTGTTATCGATCTCTAGCTTTATGGCTTCAAGGCACAGAATGTGGCCCAAACTGTTTCTTTGGGCAACTTTCTGAGGTTTTCCTATCTCAATCTATAGTCAACTGTGGGTAACGTTCCAAGTATATTCGAAGAGGTGTGCTCTCTGTAGGGTAAGAGCTTGATGTATCCCTGCTTATTAAACCTTATTAATTATTAAAATCCTCTGCGTTCTTATTGTCTCCTTGATCTGTAATAAACTAATACTGGTGGTGTGTTAGTCTCAAATGCAATTGTATTTCTGTTGACATTTCCCTTTGCATTTCCAGTTTTTTTTTTTTCTATTTGATACTACTGAATCCACCTATGGAGGTTCACAGCTTTTGTACCATCCTTATAAATGCCTTCTATCTTCAACAAGAAATGAGTTCTCTGTCCCATTCATTGCTATTCCCTTGAATTCTACGTCGTCTACATGGCCCCGCCCCGGCAGAGGGATGGCAGTCCCTGAGCTTGGGGCGCAGAGGGGGCCCACGGGTTTGGCAGTGAGGCGGTGGAGGTGGGAGACGCAGCCAGGTTACAGCGGGCTGGGGAAAGAGCAGAGGTGAGGAGGCGGAGGTGGCAAGTCCCTGTAGGCAGCACACTTTCAAGAAGATTGGCTGAGGGGGAGGGAAGAAAACCCAGCCTGGAGCAGGTAAGAGCAGATGGAGACCCGGCGCTCTGAAAGCGGTGGGAAAGAGCAGTGAGGCTGAAGATTTAGGAAGCATTGAGGCAGCAAGGGGCCACGGGGAGGGCCCTGGCCAGGGGCTGCCTCCTCTCCTGGGGCTGCAGGGGTGAGGGCTGGGGAGCCAGGCTGGTGGCGGGCCAGGGAAGGGTCAGTGGGGTAGTAAGATGGCTCTCAGAGCAGGGAGAGCATCTGGCTGGAAGATCTGAGAAGAGGCAGTTTGGCTAAGCGGGTGGAGACTGGGGGAGGAAGGCCTGGCTGAGAGTGCAGGCGGGAACCCACAGGGCACGGTCGGAACTGGGGGTGGTTTTGCTTTTCTCCTGCAGTGCTCAGCGGCCCAGAGAGCACGGGCCTTTGGGCAGACTCAGGGCTGATGTGGTCCAAGAATATTGTCAGGAGAAGGGCCCAGGACGGAGACCACAGGGTCTAGGCTGGTGGGGAAGACAGCGAAGGCACAGTGGGCCTGGGGACCATCTGGAGTGTGGATGTAGGAGACAATGGGGAAGGCCTGACAGGGGCAAAAGCCTGGCAGCTGCAATTATAGAAAACAGATGATGCTTTTCTAGGAGGTGGGAGGTGACGACAGCCAACGGTGTGGCCCCAGGAGTGGCTGGTGAAGTGGAGGGAGGGGTCCTCACAGGAGACTAGAGGTTGAGAGCCTGACAGGCCAGGGTGCTGGGCAGGTGGCTGCAGTCGGCCAGGCTGACAGTGGGAGGTGGGGTGGAGGGGCGTGGTCAGAGGAGCACTGGGGCAGGCAGGGCGGGGTAGGGCGGGGAATTAAGATTTCCAAGTGGCTGAGCCCCTGGGGAGCACGGGTTTGGGGAGCAGGATGCAGCCCCAGCTCCCTCCACAGAACCACACAAACTTGGAGCTATCCCAGGGCTTAGCCCAGGAGCCCTGGGGAGTCAGGCTGGAGCAGGGGCAGGCTGGCGAGGGTGGACGGTGGCATGCAGTTTCCTTGCACCCCACCCCCTCTGCCCCGGAGCCAGCCCTCCCACTGGCTTCAAGGGCCAGCACAGGAGCGGCCCTGGGGCTTCTCTCTGGGGATGCTGGGCCGTGGGCTCAAAACCCTGACAGAAGCCAGAGGCATCTGTACAGGCGACAGACCTGGATCTCCACCTGGTGATTTGACCTGATGCATCCCTGCCCCCAGAGAACCTCGGTCCCCCTGTCTGTGTCATTTCTGAGGGGATGGGCCCGGGCCTGGACTTGCCCCCTCTGAGCCAGTCTCCCATGTGTGAAAAGAGGATGCACTGACCCTTCGGGGTTACTGTGCGGTGTCAAGGACCTGCTGAGTAGAACCCAGGGCTGCAAGGTTCCCTGTGCAGGGGTGCAGCAGAAGGGGCTTGGGGGTTGGCTTGTTCCCAACGAAGGCCCTGGGCTCAGCATGGCAGGTGGGTCCAGCTCAGGAGAGCCCGAGTTGGGGCCTTCCAGGCATCAGAAGCTTGGTTTAGTCCAGCTCAGCCATGACCTGCTGGTGACCCCAGACCAACCTCTTTCCCTCCCTTGGTCTCCCCTACTCCCCACCAGACTTCAGTGGCTAGGAAAGCATGTGACGCAGAGCCCGGCAGGAGGGCAGGAGCAGAGCCCGGCAGGAGCAGGCAGGCATCTGCTGCAGGGCCAGTGCAGGGGCCGCGTGGTCCCCGGGGAGGCTGTGGGACCAGCAAAGACCTCCCATCCAAGCGTGTCAGAGCCAGGGGGAGCTGGGAGGAGGAGGAGGGGACAGTCCCAGATCACTTAGTGTGCCGAGACCACTACCACCAGCTTTAGGGGTCTCCCCTGCCCACAACTGCCACCAGCGTGAACCACATGCTGGGGTCCCTTGGTAAAGGACAATATTGCCCCAGGACTCAAGAGTGACCCCTGGAAAATCTCCCGAGACAGAGCTGAACGGAGAGGCGAGTCAGGCTTAAAATAGCTAAATAAATCTTTAATATTTCTAATTGCAAATGTACAGAAATTGCACAGCCACACAGTCTTAGAACACCAACAACTTTCTCTGTACATTATTACATAGTTAAAAGTCCCGGCCGGAGGGAGGAGCTGCGGCCAGGACTCCAACGTTTGCATTTCTCCTTTGCACATCCTTACAAAAGGGGCGCGGGCCGGTGCGGGGGCTGCGCGGCTTTGGGCCGAGCGTGTAGAAAAGAGGAGCTGTTGCCCTGGACAGTCTGCCTTCCGCAAACGGACGGGGTGGGAGGAGAGAGGTGTACCCCGGGGCAGACGCTCTGTAGGGAGGGGGCACTGGAGCTCTGCCCGCGGTTCCCCACCCCCCTTCTGGGCAGTTGGAAAGAGAGTCTTCACTTATAGGAAGTCTGGCAGTTTCCTTCACCCTGAACATAAAAGTTAAGCAAAAAAGTCAGGCCTCTCTGCGTTGGCAGGGGAGGGAGAGAGCTCTCGCCAGCGGAGTCTGGGCCCCGTGACCAGGAGCCCGGGGGCCTTGGGCTCCCCACCACTCCCCCTCCCTCTGGGCCCGCGGCAGGCTGGACGTGGGGTCTCTGTGGCCCCAGCAGGAGCCCCCCTTTGCTGGCCCAGTCAGGGCACGTGTCCCCATCACCCCCACCCAGACAGCACACTGCAAAGCCAACAAATAAATGCCGTGGGCAGGGAAAAACCCCAACACCCAAATCCCACACCTCTTCCTCCTGCCCAAGACTGTTCTCTAGATTAAAAAATAAAATAAAAACCATCGGAGAGCAGCGGTCCCGGGCAGCCCTCGGCAGCACCAGGACTAAAGGATTATGTACATCCATTAGGTGAAATAGTTACATTACAGTCAAACACCAAGAACATTTACAAAAATCGTCAGACTTGCAAGTCAGATAAAAATCTGTGAAGAGTCTGTACACTTTTACAGTTTTTGCACTAGGTAAATAAGGCTCTCGGCCTGAGAGCTCACAACCCGCGCCAAGGGCCGCCGGCGCTGGCCACCGCGCTGGCCTCCTGGCCTGTGTCCGGGCCCTGGGAACCTCCCCCTGTATTGCTAAGAGGCGCTCAGTCCGAGGTCGCTCTACGAGGCATCGGTGGGAGGGGGTGGGGTGGGGAGGAGGGGAGGGCTCACTGGGCAGTGAGGGGATGAGACCGAACCAGAGGACATCACTGGGGCCAGGCCTTGCCTGTGTGGCCAGGAGCAGGGAAAGGGCCTCAGACCCCACAGCCTTCCTTCCTGAGGTCTGTGACCCCTGGTGGCCCCACTCTCCACCAGCATGTCTCTGGCCTAAATAAACTGCAGGTTTCAGCTAAGAGCCCCCTCCCAGAGCACAGGCCCTGGACAGGCGCAGTGGGGTCTGGGCCACACCCCCACACCTCTCCTGGTGGGTTCTGGGGCGAGCCCGGCCCTGGCGGCGTGTCTCCAGCCCCAGGGGCAGAGGGGCTCAGAGCTCTTTCCAAGGGTCTCCTCAGCTGCCTGAGGCAGAGGCAGAGGCAGGGGGCGGCTCCTGACCCACCTAGCCCAGCTCCATCACGGGGCAAACACCCAGCTCTTGCCTGAGATCACCCAAGGCCGGGGCCGGGAACAGGGAGGGACGAGAGACCCAAGCTCATGCCCACCTGTGTCCCGCGAGGGGGCGCGGGGAAGGCTGAAAAGCTACAGAACAGCCTAGAGCTGAGGAAAACCAGCCCCAGCTGTGGGTGTGCCCCTCCCCTGTCTGCAGCGCCTGGTCCTTGGCTGGGGGCCCGGGAAGGGTGAGGAGGCCGCCACACACACGGGGCCTGGTGCAGGCCGCTGCTGTCTTGGAGAGGGAGCAAGTCTAACATCCTCCAGGGCCGCTATTTCCCATGCAGTGCGCACGCTCAATTTAAAAGGCCCCTGTGTTCCAGCAAGCGAGCAAGCGGGCTTTTGTTTCTAATGCATACTGTGAAAGGAAAAAAAATCACAGTTATCCACCTTCTCAGGGCCTGCGGGCATTAGAATTTTTTTAACCATCAATCAGGAAAGATCAGCCCTTCTCTCAGGGTGAGCACCAGCTGGCCGCTCCCCGCGGGGCCTCCGTGCCCTGGCACGCTAGCCCCAGGAGCGGGGGCACCATGCACAGCGCCATCTGGGCCTACTCTACCCAGATCTCTGGCTTCTGGGAGCCCCGGAGCATCAGCTTGGGCCTGTGTGGCATGTGAGGGAGGCTCTGGATCCTCCCTGCCAGGTACAAGGGCCCAGAAGAAAGAGCCGTGAGCCTCACTGGGTCCATTTTGGCACAAGTAAGAAAGGAGGAGGGGGGAAGGCAGGGACTTTGGGGACAGGTACGGGGGGGTGCATCCTCGGTTCCTCACCGCCAGGAGGGGTCCCTGGCAGGCTGCACGTGGTGGCAGATGCACAGGGTAGAGACAGGCAGGGGACATGGAACTCGGGCAGCTCCCTCCTCCCCACCCTCCCCCTGCCTGCCGACAGACCTGGCGGCTCCTGGAACTGAGGGGCAGGTCCCACAGGGCAGAGCCTGGCTGCCAGGGAGTCCCGGGCCCCTGAGGAGGCCAGGAGCAGGCCTCCAGCTCTTTAATCCCCCACCTCTCCGGGCAGCGCCCTCCCTGGGGAGGGTGTGGGGTACATGCACCTGCCCAGCTCAAGAAGGAAAGGTGACACACACCAAATTCAATAACCAACAGAGACACATCTTGGCAGGCCCCCTGCTCCCACCAGGCTGTCCCCACTCCCCAGCGTGCAGTCTCCTTGGCCTGCACCGAACACGCCTCTCGGGCCGGAAGAGAGGGGGAGCGGGCTCACGCTGCATCAGTCTCTCGCGGCTCCCTCTGTGGCCGCCTCCTGGACCGCGGGTGGAGGGGAGGGGGAGGCTCGCCTGGGCCTCTTGCCCCCCTGCGCTGGGGCTGCGACTGTGGGGGCGCTCCTCCCCAGGCCGAGACCCTGCCCTGGGCCACCACGGTCCTCCCTCTCCTCGGGCAGGTTAACAATTGCTGCTGTTTCTGAACTCGCCGTTCTCAGTAATCTGCAATTTGGTGGGGTTGGTGGGGGAGATGCCGTTACGGGCTTGCATGCTGTACCTCTCTTTCAGCTGCGTCAGCGCGCTCATGAGGCGGGCGTTGGCGGCGTCCAGTGAGGCGATGCGCTTCTCCTGTGGACCAAGAAGGCATCAGTTGGGGTCATGGGCTGGGCTCCTGGGCCATAGGGGGACCGTGCATGGGAAGGGGCCTCCCTGGGACTGGGCGCACCTACAAGGAGAGGGCAGGGAGGTGGCCTGCAGGCGACGCAGGGGGACCAGGAGCGCACCACGTGGGAAGGGTGGGAGAGTCAACGAGGCTGTGGAGCGGCGGGCATGCTGGGGAGGAGGTGGCCTCGCCATCAGGCACCAAGACCTCCTGAGGCTGCCTTCCTAATGTCTCTACCACATCGCCTGCTTCTCGTCCCGAACAGAGCAGCCTAGTGGCGTCACCTATCAGCCACGTGAGGCCTCGAGGGCAGGTGCCCTTGCTCATGTGCGTGTGTGGCACACAGAGGTCACAGCTCCTGTCAGTCTGTGCAGTTTACAGTCTGAGCAGGCCTGGCCCCACTGCTGTGCAGGTGAGAGGAAAAGGGCACAGCCCCGGGTGAAGGAGACTGGAGGCTGGAGTCTCTCACGTCTCCCCTCTCAATGCAGTTGGGAAACCACAGCTCTGAACAAGAGCCACCCCACTCCCTCTGCCCAGCCTGTTGTCACTCCCAGCCTTCCCCATTTCCGTCCCAGTAGCTTCCACTCTTCGGTCAGTACTCCTGGCGAAAGGCAATACCCACCAAGTTGCCACCGCAGGGGAGGAGTTGTCCCATCCCTTTCACAGCCTGTGAAAGCCTGTGAGCTTGTGGGCCACTGAGACCCTCAAGTCTGACTTCTCAGAGCAGAGATCCTGGTCTCCTATTCCTGCTTAGCAGTGGGGTATGATGGAGGAGGTGGAGAAGCCAAAGTCACCCCCACCTTATCCTAGGTCCTTTAACATCTGTGGCTGACCAAAGGGCCAGAGCCCCCACCTGGGCATCGATGATCTTCTGTTTGGAGTCGACAGCTGCCTGCATCTCCGCGTGGTCCTTCTTCAGCTCCTCCTCCACTGACATCAACCTGTGACCAGAGACAAGGACAGTCAGGCTGGCACTGCAGGGAGAAGGGGAGGAGGTGGGTGTGGGCCTTGTGGGAACAAGCCATCACACCTGCACAGAGGCCATGAGGAGAGCCCCTCAGTGGGCCACAGACTCAGCTCCCACACTCGCTTGGGACAGGGTCCTCCAGCTGGCCCCTAACTGATACGGGCTGGGCCTCCTCCTTCCTTACACTTCACCAGCCCGATTCTCTTCCCAAATCCCTAGATGCCCCACGGCTGCCCCTTTCCTGATGTTCTTCCAGGAGCCAAGGGTGTGGCAGTGGGTGTTGGATCCTCACCACGCCCCAGAGCCAGGCAGGTGGTGTAACGTCGTAGGACTCGTGGTGTGGGTGGGAAGACTAAGGGCCTGAAGGGCTCTAGAACTTTCTCCACCCACTCTGCGTTAACCAAGGCTGTGCTGGGCACTTGAAGTAGCGAGATGAATGAGTGTCGTCCTCCCCCTCAAGGAGTTCACAAGGCAGCAGGGACATAGACAGGCAGTAGCTACGCTCTGCACGGGAAGCTCAGGGGCCAGGGGAACAGAGAGCAGGAAGTAGCTGACTATCCTGGAGGGGGAGGTGGTGGTGCATCCCCTGAACTGGACATCGAAGGACAAGCAAGGTCTGCAGCAGGATAACAAGCAGAGAAGATGGGAGGAACACTGTCTGCAGAAGCTCAGAGCTGAGGCAGGTGTGAGTCTGCAATGGCTGCTCCTTCCCTACGACCCTTCCTGGACACATCTTACTTGTCTCTCACACACCTGTCAATCACTGTTGATCGCTCCCACCTTCCAACTTTCTTCCTTTAGCTTCCAGACCCCGCACTGCCTGGGTTTGCCTCTGCTCTGCAGGCCACTGCTCTGCAGACACCTGACCCCTAGGACATCAGGGCTCCAGAGGGCTCTGCCCCAGCCCTCCATTCTTCTTGCTCTACACACTCTTCTCAGACGAGCTCATCTACTCCCAAGGCTTCATTTCAGTCTCTACCTGCACAGCCTCTCCAGCCCAGCAGAGCAGTGCCCTAACCCCTGGGTGAGCACTTAGCCTGTTGCACAGAAGATGCACAGGGAGGCCAACGATGGCTGCTGTGAGAAGTCAATGGGTCAGGGGTTGGGGAGCAGTGGTCAGGAGGAAGGGGTGTGGGGCCACACCAAGGGGGGTTCCTTGTCACAGGAAGGGAAGCCACTGAGCAAAGCCTGAAGAAGAGGGGGCAGAGAATGGGGAAGAGGGCCCTCAGACGGTATCAACCAGAAGGAAAATTACATCGGCAGGGAGAGACTGCTTCCAGCTATGATGGGATTGCAGGGACTGGATTTATCCTCCTGCCATCAAAAAAAACCCCAAACTAGAAAACCAGACAAAACACATGAAACAAAGTTTTCTAGGGAACAACAGGCAGTGCACCGTAGTGACTCCCAAGAGAAGGGAACACGCGACGGGAGCCCCGCTCACTGTGCTGGAGTGTCCAGGCCAAACAAAAGGAGGGAAGCGATGTCATGGAGTTGAGGAGACCCAGAGAAGGCAGAGAGGCAAGGCGGCTAGGACTCTTGAGGCAGTGCCAGAGAGGAGGAAGGTACAGAGAGAACTCCACGTATCTCCCGAGGGGTCCTCTTGGGTCTTTAGCCAAGGACTGGTCTGCCTGCCTGTGAGAAATGAGCCAGGCTGGGCAAGCACCAATGGAGAGGAGTGCACAAGACAACCCCGGGAATAAACAGTTCACGTTCCTTCCAGGCAGAGTGCAAAGATGCGCTAACAGGGGCATCAAGCAGAATCCCCAGAAGGAAACCGCCTCACAGCAGAGCCAGATCAGGCCCAGAGCAAAGGCTGTCCAGGACTCCAACAAAGCAGAGAAGTAAGCCCCCAAGAACCAGACTGACCCCCAGTAACCTCACTGTGTCCGAGAACAAAGCTCCAAAATATTCAAAGGAACACAAAACATCCAGCACCCACGTAAAATTGACAATGTCTGGCATCCCACCAAAAATTACCTAGCATGCAGAGAAGTAGGAGCATAACCCATAACCAGGAAGAAAGTTAATCAACAAAAAGAGACTCAGAAATGTCACAGATGATGGAATTAGCAGACAAGGACATTAAAACAAATATTATAAATATATTCCACCTGTTCAAGAAAACAGAGGAAAGCATGAGAAGAGAAATGGACAGAATTTAAACCAAACTGAACGTCTAGAGGTGAAAAATATAATATCTGACATGAAAAAAACACTAGACAGGGTTAATAGCAGATTAGACACTGAAGAAGTGATTAGTGAACTCGAAGACATAGTAACAAAAATTATCTAGGATAAAACACAAGAAAAAAAACGAAAAAGGAAACAAGAGAGCATCAGCGGGATGTGCACAATAGAAAGCAGCCTAAGGTACATGCACTGGGAGTCCCAGGAAACAGACGGGGCAGGCAGGACTAGACAGATCCCAGAGCTCAGCAAACCCAAGAAACATGAAGAAAACCACACCAAGGCACATCATAATCAAATTGCTGGCAATCAGTGATAAAAACATAAATCTTAAAAACAGCAAGAGAAAAAAGGTACATTAAGCACAGAGGACAAAGATAATGACAGAGCCCCCACTATTACACCAGGGTGAGGGCTGAATCGGTGTGGCTACTTTCCACACCACACAAACAGTTCTGCTGTAACGGCAGGGTTGAATAGCTGCAACAGAAACCATATGGCCTGCAAAGCGTAAAATATTTATTATCTGCCCCTTTACAGAAAGTCCCCAACCTCTGCCCTAAAGCCACACGAAGATATAGGCTAATATGACAAAAAAGAAGATAAAATGGAATCATAAAAAACACTCAACCCAAAAGAGGGCAGGAAAAAAGAGAACAGATGGTATAAACAGAAAACAAGTAACAAGATAATGGGTTTAAGCATAATTATGTTGACAACTACATTACATGTAAATGTTCTAAACACTTCAACAAAAAGGCAGAAGCTGTTGGATTAGATAAAAAGAACCAATAATAATGTGTCTGTAAAAGAAACTCACTTTATATAGAGACATAGATGGGTTAAAAGTATAAGGATGGAAAAGGATATACCTGGCTAACACTAATCAAAATAAAGTTGGGGCAGCTGTATTAATATCAAACAAAATAGATTTCAGAGCAAGGAATATTACGAGGGCTAAAGAAGGTGATTTTATAATGATAAAGAGGTCAGTTCACCAACAGTACATAGCAGTCCTAAATGTGTGTGCATCCGAGAACAGTGTTTCAGTGAAAAGTAAAAACCAACAGAAATGAAAGGGGAAATAGACAAGTCCATAATTATGATTAGAAACTTCAATATCCTTTTCTCAATAAGTGATAGAACAACAGTAAACAAAAAAACTAGTAAGGATATAGAAGACTTGAACAACACTCTCAACCAAATCGACTTGACATTTACTTTAGGGAGCAAATATACCAGGACTGGTTAGTAGAAATAAATATTGTTAAGTAAGCCGCTAAACTCAAGAGAGCATGCACCTCTCAGAGAACAGACACAATGAGGAGGAGGTGGTTAGGTTGAAAAGTGTTTCCATTCTTGGAACCACACACACGAGATGAGCCAAGATCAGAGCTGGCAATCAAGTGAACAGTGGGTTTCTAGTCACCTGGTTACAGGCCCTTTGCTCATGCTAACAATTTTACAATGAACAAACCCACAGGTAAATGCAGAAAACAATAATTAGGAGCAGAGAAACAGGTGGTCTAAATAGGAGGCAATTTGGGAAGGGTTTTTGCAGGGAACAAAGCATGAGGCCAGGTGGGGGAATGTCCTGGCTCCTGCACACCTGCTCATTTATCCAGATGATGAGCTCTTGTACCGTGCAAACAAGCTGTAAATCCACTGTCTCCTCTTGTACCTGGTATGACTGTTGTAAGGAAGTCACCTCCAGGATTGGGACCCTGGGGTTGGCCTGGATGCTACACCTTGAACAAACTCCCTGCCTGCAGATACTGAGGAGGGTGTGCCCACCCTACCCATGTGTGGGGAGGGTGGGGGGAGGGAATCAACACAGGATACAATATAAGCCATCAATAAAGATGAGAGTCAGCATTAAAGCCAACGGTCCCCCCCATCCCCCCGCCCCAGGAAATCTTTCCCTGATAATCCACAGGCCCCTTAAAACTCAACATACCCCAAAGTGGCATCACCATGCCTCTCCCTCCCCACCCAAACTGCTCCTCTTCCAAAGTTCCCCATCTCAGTAATGATACCATGATGCACTCAGATGCTCTTGGTAGAAATTTGGGGGTTATTCTGCCTCCTTCCTCCCTCTCACCTCTCACCTTCACCCACTGAATGTAACTGACCATCATTCCTATGTTTCCTGCCCTGAATCAGGTCCTGTCTTTCCTGGCACCCGCAATCCAGCTTCTACACTCCCCTGAGAGTGCTTACCAAGAAAAGGAGACTCCCTACGAGGCACAGCCCCATTGTGAGCTGACCCTGGCTGATCTCACTTCTGCCACGCCCAACTTTGCCCTCTACCATCAACAAACACTGCACCATGTGGGGCGCCCCACGCTCCATGCCACCTCCTACCTCTAGGCCTGTGCCACGTTGTCCCCACTGCCTGGGACGCTCTCTTCCCTCCTCTCTCCACACTGGGCTCCTCCTGCAGCCAATCAGCCCCTCCCTCAGTCAGGAGGGCAGTGGACTGGTCTGTCCCCTCTGTGCACATGGGGCCGGGACTGGGCCCAGAGCAGGCCGCCTCACCTGCTGATGATGCCCTTCATCTGGATGTCCTTGTCCTCCTGCTGCCGCCGCAGCCGCTCCTCACCCTCCTCCAGCCGCGCCTGGTACTCCAGCACCAGTTTCTGCGTCGTCTCCTCCTGGCACTTGAACAGCGTCTCATACTCCTCCAGCTTCTTGGTGGAGATTCGCAACTTGTCCTGCAGCACTGCCAGGTCCTGCCAGGAGGGCAGCGTGCCACGGGCACAGCACCCAGGACAGAGAGCACAGCCTCATGAGCCCGAGCAGGAGTGCAGGGTGGGAGGGAGCCCAGTTCTGAACGCCCCAGGGGCCAGCACCATCCCAGCCGACCTCACAAGCGAGGAGACGCCCAAAGAGCCCAGACAGAGGGGGCTGAGGTGAGACTCAAAGCCTGCCCCCCATCCGGGGCTCTCTCCATTCCAACCTCCCACCCCCTAGCCTGACCTTACAGCTATAACAGGGGCATGAAGACTCTAACCCAGATCTCCAAAGTAAGGGTTTAACTAGGGCTTTGAGCTTTCCATAATAAACATAAGTTAACAACACCCGTGGATATACTAAGGAGATCTGACAGTGCCCTGAGAGGTGGAGGCTCTACAGAAGGGGAAACTGAGGCCCAGAAGGTGAGATGACCCAGTCACAGGGAGAGGGACTGACCAGTGGGGTAAGATCCCAGCCTCCCAGGCCCTACTTGACCCTAAAGGCAGGGCGGTGGCACAGGGAAGTGGGGGAGACAGAGAGGTTAAAGGCAAGATGGTCCCGAGCTTTCAGGACCTGACTCAGCCCAGCCCGCTTAGCCTTTGGGGAGAGAAGGGATGTGTGAAGCAGCAAGAAAAGTAGTGAGCTGGGAAGCTGTGAGGGCTGGACAGAGGTGCGAGGCAGGCCGACACAGCAACCAAGGGGCTGGGGGCCAGGAGCCAGGGTGGGTGAGAACACAGGGACTGGGGGAGGCAGGAAGAGCCTCTCCTTGAGTCTCGGGCAATGGGAGCCCAATTCCCTCCTCAGCAAAGGACTGCCCAAAGGTCAGGAGGCAGCGAGTCCAGTAACTGGTGAGGACCCAGCCCCAACCCAAATCTAACCGCCTGAGGCAAAGCTGGACCCACAGGAGAGCCCGGCTCTAGGAGAAATGGCCCTGGGCCCATCCCAGCCTTCCCCAGCTGCCTAGAGAGGGCCAGGGGGGGCCCTCCCTGACACAGGCAGGACCAGGTCTCCAGGGAGCTCCGAGAACAAGGGCCTCCTGGATTTGCCCGTGAGGGTTGTTGGTAGCAAAGAAGGAGAGAGAAGCAGCCGCTCACTCAGCCAAGGTACAGTAAGGAAAGGGAACACTCCAGCTGCAGCCTGACCCCTGCAATTGTTTGGGTAATCCTTGCAATTCACAGAGGCAATCTGAGGCTCAGAGAGGTGCAGAGCCTTGCTCTCCTTGCTCCCCAGCCAAACTCTGGCTCCTGGAGGACGGTGCCCCATGTCCCCTGGTCCCCTTCACATAATTATGGTGAAAGCAGGTGGATGCAGTGGACCAAGGGGATGGTGGAGGGTGGCGGAATGCAGCATGGGCATGGACATCACTCTAGGCCAGGGAGAGGGAGCGCTGCCACCCTGACCCCCGTGCCCTTGCTGGAGAGGCTGCTACAGGCTTTCCTGGCACCAAGTGGGGCAACACTCCGGCGAGTGGCGGAAGTGGCTGCTGTTCTGGGGACCTTGCACTGGTTCTTGTGTCTACCTGGACTCTGGCCTCCACAAGGAGACAAGAACCAGCCTCAGATCCAGGGCAGCTGCCACAATAACTGGGAGAATTCTGGAGGATAGAAGGACCCCACTGCCCCCCCAAATGCTAGATGTGGGTGGTGGGCTGGAATTTGGATATTTTAGTATATCCCATTTTTTTTCCCCTGGGGTAGAAAACATCTCAGTAGCAATCTGACCCCAGCCCTCATGTTGGCTCTTTCTCTCCCAGGCTCTGGTGGAGACTGGGGATGGGACAGAGCCAGGCCTTGGGAGCACAAACCCAAAGTGGAGGGGGGCCTGGCTGGGGGAGGCTCTCCCAGCTGTCTCAGAGACCCAGTGCCTCTCTGCCTCCTCACACATGAGGCTCCCCCAGGTCTCCATGCACCCCTTTGGCACCCCCGGCCCTCACTACCTAGTCCCTTGGGGAAGGGGCCTCCCAGACGTCTGATGACCAGGTCCCAGGAGTCTGGATTCAGTATAATTCCCAGCTGAGTCTCACGCGCAGCCCGCAGAGGAAACCTCAAGTCTAAGCTAAACCCCTTTTGCTGCTCTTCTTCCGGGTTCCACTGACTATGTCCTCACACGGGACCAGAGGTTGAGAGGGGACTGGCCACTGGCAGGAACAAGCCGCGCCCCTCATCCAGGGATCTCGGGGAGAAAATCCTGCCAGCTGCCGCCAGGAGGCAGCCCCGCCCTGCTCGGAATGGCCAGGGTCCAGCTTTACCTTTTCTGCTTGGCTGAGCTCCTCCTTACTCCTTAGCCTATCCCTGTGGGGGGGGTCTGGGCCCAGGCCCTCGTCTTCTAACAATTGCGCGTTCATGGTCAAGAGCCAAGCAGCCGTGCGGTCCAGGGCATTGGGGCTCACGGGTGAAGGGCCCTATAATGAAACACAGCTGTGAGGGGCTGGAGGGAGGCGGAGGGGAGGCGGAGGGCGGGGGCGGGGAGTGGCACATGATGAGCCACAGGGAGAAGCGTCTCAGAGGCACGGTGGGAAGGGAGGGGACCTTCAGCTGACTGGGCACCTACTCGTGCAGCCCTGACCCAGGGAACCCCGTCTCTCAGACGGCAGCCTGAGGCAGAGCCAAGGGCCCGGGGGGGCTCCTGAGTGCTCCTCTCTGCCGCCCAGGTGAGCGTGGGCGAGCTCGGCCCCCAGCAGGCGGGGCATCCAACCCAAGCACAGCTGTTCCACGTGCTGTGTGCAGTCCCCGGTGACAGGGACGCCCATGCACCCCGGCAGCTAAGCCCTGAAGGCCAGGTCGACTCCTACCCTGGGTAGGGCTTTCACAGACTTGGAACTGGAGACGGGTGGACCCTTCCCTCTCCCTCCCTGACCCCAGCTGTTCCTGGGGGAACTGGCAGAGGGACCCTAAGGCCGCAGTGTCCCTGGTTCAGAGAATTCAGGCAGGGGCCGGTGGGGCCCCAGGGCAGAGAAGGGGTGGTGCGTGTGGCAGGCTGGTGGGATGGGGCCGAATGTGGCCTCGTTCAGCATGGGATGGAGCTGGGTACAGGTGATGACCGGGGAGGCGCAGCATGACGTGGGGTATGATGGCCCACCAGGCCCGAGAGCCCCGCGCGCCCTATGCCCGGCTGCACTGACCTGCTTGTGCACGGCACGAGGCTTCAGCTCGGGGCTATCGCCCTTGGAGGACGACGACTGTTGCCGCAGCCGGGCTCCGGGGCCAGCCCAGTCGGGTGAGGCCGACGCCAGGGTTCCGCTGGAGGGCCGTGGGTACTGCAGGGTGCTCAGCAGGGTGGGCGGCGTCCGGCCACGAGGGGCAGGAGGTGGTGGCGGTGGTGGGGGTGGCGGCTGGTCGATCCTCCGCTGGGGACCGGCACTGTTCTGCCGCGGCACCGTGGGCTGCCCGCCCTTTTCAGTCAGCGACATCTGCCGCCGTGCCAGCTCCCCAGGCCGCCGCCCAAGCTCCTCGGCGGCACTGCTGAAACTTCCCAGCTTGGCAGCAGCCGCCAGCTCCTCACTGTTGCTGTGGGAGCTCAGGGAGCTGTGGCCCTCAGAGCCTGAGTCGCCAAGGCCGCGGGGCGACAGCGGCAGGCCAGCCGCCATCTGGTACACGGGGTTCTGGAAGGAGAGCGGTGCCAACAGCTGGGGCCGGCCTGGTGCGCCCTCGGAGGTGCCTGGCGCGGTCGGTGTCTGGCCTGCCCGCCGCACGGTGGCCAGCCCTGCCAGGCTCACTGGGGCTGCCCGGGCCGGCCACCCGGCCACCAGCTGAGTTGCAGGTGTCTGCCCGTCGGTGGTGAGGGCGTCAGGGCCCGCCGGGGAGCCCGCCTCCCCGTCCAGCGTGCGGGCATCTTGGAGGTCCACCATGGATAGGCTCTTGCCACCGTTGGCCATCTGAAGATCAGGCTCGTTGGCTTCCGAGTAACTCGAGCTGCGGGCAGGTGAGGGCTGGACCCCGGAGGACCTTGTGACAAAAAACAAGTCCTTGTTTTCGGGGGTTGGAGACGGTAACCGGGTGAAATCTATCAGACTGCAGGGAAACAAGCACACACAGGGAAAGAAGGGGGAAGAGAAGAACTGTGAATGCAGCCAAGGCGGGTCCAAACCGAGAGCCCCGCCAACCTGCCGGGACCGGCGGCCTGAGCCAGGGCTGGGGGAAGAGAGGCAAGGCAGGGGAGGGGAGGGAGGGAAAGGGAGGTGCTGGGGCAGCAACAGTGGGAGAGTCCTGGGGACCAGCGGCCCAGCTGCAGAACCAAACCACAGCCCAGGCAGCTGACCCGGGCAGAAGCCCCCACAAGGACTGAGTGGCTGAGACGGCTGCTCCTGCACAGAACCTCTGCTCTAGGGGCCAGCGCTGCTCGTTCCAGACCAGGATGCCTGGCAGGCCCTTTCCCTGCTCAGCTGCATCTTGAGATGACGCGTGCTAGGGCCTGGAGTGTTCTGGAAAATTCCCCCTTCGCTATACCCAAACCCACAACGCAGTGCTCTCTGCTATCCAAGGGTCCTGCACTGAGAACTCCGACTTCAGAGCCACGGGGCCTCTCTCTACCTCTTCCCTCTTGTTCCTAATCAGACTAATAACCAAAGTGGGAGCCTGGTGAAGCCTCCCTCCGCAGCCTCCTGCTGCCACCCCTCGTCTGACTGGCAGGCGGGGGCTGGTGTTCCTGGCAAAAACAAGGAATCAGAGGAGGATCCTCAAGGTGTGACTCAGGCAGGGAGGGTCTGCACCTGCAGGGGCAAGCTGTACCCTTCCCTCGTCTTCCAGCCTCTCCCTGGCCCCTCTCTAGAAGCCAGCACCTCGGAAGGAAGAAGGCACAACGTGGTGGGGCCAGGTGGGCTTTGGAGAGAAGGATGTGGGCAGTGAACAGGGCTCTGAGTAGGCTGGAAGCAGCAAGGACTTGGGGGTTTGACACAGGCTTGCAATGGGCAGCTAGAGATGGCTGAGCCCGGGATGGAGAGGAAGCGCCAAGCCCAACTGATGGGACTGAGGTAGGGCAGGCTCTGGCCACTCAGGGCCAAGCACTTGTGGGCTGGGAAGAAGTGGACAAGGGCAGCAGACAGAGCCAGGAGAAACCCAGACCAGCCATGGGCCTTGGCTGTCCCACTGCACACCCAGGTCATCACCTCAGAACCCATGTGCCTGGCCACCTCTCAGCCAAGGTGCTGGCAGGTTGTATGAACAGACGTCCAAGACTCGGGGACCCAGCAAGTGGCATCATGGTCTCTGTATCTCCAGCCTCTTCCTGGACCTCCAGTCCTATGCACCACATCTGCCTAGATTCTTGATCTCAACGCTCTCGCCCACTGAAAAACCTACACTGCTACCACCTCAGAATGAGACCAGACTCCCAACTCTGTTGCCCCAGCCTCATCCTCACTAGCAGGTCCAAGACAGCCTAGCTGGGGGAGGGGAGCCTATGAGCAGGGCATAAATGGTTCAATATATATGCCAAGTATCTTAAAGGAACGTCCTCCTTTTGACATCAACATTCGAGAACATCTTGCCTCTCCCTCCACTGCGTGTGTGTTTTATTTACAGGGCACTTGCCCCATGGCTGAGGGCTCAGAGTGATGGCTGGGCCTCAGCAACTCTCTAGTTTTCTGGGGCTCCCAGCCTCAAAGCCTTGCAGAGTCACCTAAGCTCCTGCCGAAAACACACAGCCCTGAGCGCCATTCCTGGAGATTCTGATTCAGGCCTAGGAAAGACCAGGACAGGTATTTTTCACACACACCTAGGCGATCTGGAGGTATCTGGGAAGAGTAATTGCTCTTCAACAGAACATGGTGTCTTTCTCTAGGGCTTTGTGCTAGTCCCTCTACCTGGAATGCCTTTTCCACAATGGAAATGTTACTTTTCCTAAAAAGCTCAACACTACATCTCCACCTCCTCCAGGAAGCCTTCTCTGATTTTTTCCTATGGGAGATTCACCTCTCAGGTCCTGCACAACACGTTTTGAGTCTCATCCAGTTTGTTTCATAAATGCTGGTATAGGATCCTCCTCCTCAACTGAGACTGCAGGTGAGCTGCGCCCTTGTCTGCATGTGTACCCCACAACACCCCGCACGCCTGGCAGCTCTTACCCAGAAAGATCATTCTCGATCACCATCTTCTGCAGCCCGGCTGAGATGCTGCTGCTGCCAGAGCCAGGTGTGGAGGCCAGGTCGTTGGTCCCTGTGAGCTGCCCGCTGCCTGGGGTGCTTAGTGCTGTGTGGACGTCCCTCAGGATCCGAGGCAGGGGCCCCAGTTTGGATACAATGCTCTGCAAAGACACAGCAAGAGGCAGGTGTGACCTACTGGGGCTACCTGGGGAGGCCAGGTGCGCTGCAGCCACTGTGGTTCGAAACCGCCGAGGAGCCGGTCAGAAGCGCAGACCCTGCCCTCCCCCACCAGTCAGCTCCACCAGGTCTGGGAGGGGATGGAGAGCCCAGGAATCTGCCAATTACATTTTCGCCAACTCCCCAGATAGCTCTGGAACAGAGTGTGAGGCCCACAGGGAGAAACGCTGACCTAGTCCCAGCCTTTCACTCAGGATCGTCCTACCTTGGGGCTCCCTCAACAGGGGAAAGCCCATGTGGAACCCCAGAATTTTCCACACCTACACCTCCCCATCCGAGAGGCTTCTGGGATGGCCCCCTCCCACATCACCTACTCCACAGGGTGGGCTGGGGCCTGACCTACTTCAACACCTGAACCCCAGTGGAAACGGTCCAGCCCTGGTCCAGGCACCAGCACATGCCTGTCAGACAAGTAAGAAATGGACAGTCAGGCAGAGGGTGGCACCCAGGCTCGTCCGAACACCACTGTCATGGTTTAGACTGATAGTGCTAAGAATCCCAGGCTGTGGGGCCGAGCGGGGGGAGGGGAGTCCGCCTGCACTTGCATATTCAGTGGCTTCTATGTAGGGCTTGGTACAAACAGCAAGTGTGAAAACTTGTGCAGTTAATACAGCAGAGGCTTGAGAAGCAAACAGCTAGATTTTAAATCTTTGCTGCACCACTGTGAGCTGTGATGGCCGCCGCCACCACCGTCTGTGCTTCCTGCCTGGTTGTGCAGATATGGAGGATGGTGGCCGGCACAGGGGCTCAGAAAGTGGGGGCAGTTAGAGTGACTGCTGGTGGCAGCAGTGGAGGAAGAAAGGGCCTTTGCCTTCATTTCCATTTCTCCCTCCTGTATCTCTCGCAGCCAAAGGGCTATGGATTTAATTGAGCAGCAACGACTGTAGCAGCATCTGTTTGTAGCAAAAAGCTAGACTAACCCCAGTGCCCAGCAACAGGGGGCCAGTGAAATAAACTGTGCAGTCACATGACAGGACAGTCTGCGGCCGTCAGAAAGGTCAGAGGGGCAGTGTATACACATCGCCATGGAAAGACGCCGACAACAGAGGGAGTGAGAAACGCACACCACAGCGCACACATTAAGTTCTCACTTGAACACAAAGGGACAAGAACTCTGCGTTTGTGCTTGTGCACCTAGACACGCACAGCTGTATCTAGAAGGCTGCACACCAGAGCCCACTGAGTGGTCACCTCTAGGGAATGGGAGGCCTCCCAGCCCTGCTCCAGCAGTAACCACTTTCATAAGGTGGTCTCTGGGAGCCCTAGAAAGCAAAAGATATTTCAGAAGCGGATCCTGGCAGCCCTGGCCCTTGCTGCCAAGAACCTGCTCGCAGTGTGGGCTGTGGAACCCCAGGCCACGGAGGGCATGCTCCAAGTGGCTCAGCAGTGTCCCAGGTGTCTAGGGAATAATCTTTTCAACTGATGGTCAAGGGCAGTTCTGGAAAGGCTTGCAACTTCCTGCCTGACACATGGAGGTGCAGCGTCTTGTTTTTCATATCAGTTGCCTCAAAAGCCAGAGCAAGGATATTTTCAGAGAAGTGGCTAAGTCTGATCACATTTCTAATAGGTAGGGAGCACGGCCTTCACATGTGGAATCCATCTACTCAACGCCCGGTGTGTGGAGGCACAGCTGAAGCCCCTGGACCCAGAGCAGGCTCCCCCAGCAAGTGCTGGCAAGTGAACATGGCTCTCCCCACCAAGAAAACAGGGCCCAGAGGTCCCCGGTGCGAGCTGACAGGGCCTGGGTTGGAACCTCAGGCTCTGGCACCCAGGCAGGGCTGCTGAATTGTGTCACACAGGCAAACCCTTTGACCTCCATGGTTACTCTGGAAAGAAGAGCACCCACAAGCACTGTGGCGGCCTTTGGTCCACCCCCGGCCCCATCGCAGCCCCATGGGGACAGGCACCTGCTCCAGCTGGCTGACGGCCTCCCAGAGCAGTGAGTGCAGGCTGGAGAGCTCGCGGCCCAGGTCAATGTAGCCCTCGAAGCCAGCTGTGTTGGAGATGGTCTCGGGGTTGGAGATCTCCAGCAGAAAGCGCTGCATGTTGGTCCACTCGTGCTCCAGAAACTGGTTCATGAACGACATGTACTCCTCCTTGCTGCCAAACCTGGACAGGGAACAGAGGGCGTGAGTGCCCCAGGCCTGAGGCAGGCCCCAGAAAACCAGCCCCAACCCTGGAGCCCCCCTTCTCTGAGGCACCCCCACCTCCTCAGCTCCCATCCCTCCTCGCCCACTGTGGCCAGCTCCCATGCCACTCACTCCCCCAGCCAACCAATCTGCTCTGACTCAGGACCCTCTTCCCTCATGGCCAAATCCAGACACCCTTTTCCAGACCTTTGTTACAGGATCTGGAATGTTTTGTGGCCCTCACTCCCCATTCACTGCCAGTTACGATCTCCTTCTACTCTCCCAGGTTTTGACGGCCTGGTGCACAGACGATTCTCAGTCCACACTCGGCCAGGTCTCTGCTGAGCTTTCAGACACACACATCCACGGCACCTCCCCTCATACTCAGCCCGACCACGTCACACCGTCACCAAACCCACGCCCTCCTCCCACGTTCCCTATTCTCAGTGGAGACTCCACCACGCACCACAGAGCTGAGCCAGAAGCCTGGCTGCAGTCAAATCCTCCAATCCCCCCTCTCCCTCCCTCACAAGCAGCAAGGCCTGCTGACTTCGCCTCCTAATAGCCCCTTGACCTAGCAGCCACTGCTCCTGCACCACCACCTCCCACCTTCTACCACTTTTCTTTTGCCAGTCCTCCTCCCGGTCTCGCAGCTGCCGGTACTGCTGCCTCCACCCCACTTGCCCCACTGTTGTCAGGCTGACCTTTCCAGGACCCAGAACAGGTGAGGGCCATCCTCTCCCTTGCTCAGAGCCCTTTAGTGGCTCCCACTGCCCTGCCTGACCCTCAAGGCCCTGCTAAACTCCTGGGTCTCATCTCCTACCTCTCTGGGCCTGGCACTTGACAATTCAGGAATGCCACAGTGCCTCATCCCTCCAGCACACGGCCCTGCTCCTGCCACCCTTCTGTGAGCGGATGAACGCCTCATCCTGACACGCAGCCGGGAGAGCACATCTCCTAGGAGGCCCGTCTCCCCTCCTGAGACCATGCCCGTCTCTATGACCGCTCTGCGGCTTATTCTACACCTCTCCACCCTGCTGAAGTGCTGAGCTCGGGAGGGCTGGGACCAGGTGCGATGCCGAGCCCAGCTCAGAGAAGGATCCAAATCGCAGCTCCTTCCACACTCGGTGAACGAGTGACAAGATGAACCAGCACTTCCGTTTCCACCTACTCACTTGAAGGTACAGCTGAAAACATGAAAGTGCTTCATGAGCACAGAATCCTTGACAGCACTGAATAAGGACCATCTGAAACAGCCCCAGTGCCTAATCACAGAGGCGGGTTAGGAAAAGCCATTCTCCCTTGAAGGCCCAGTCCTGATTCATTTCAAATCAGACCTATGAATGTTAAGTACATGGGAGAATCCTTATGATAAAATGTTAATTCAAAAAAACAAGAGGAAAAAAGTATCTCATCTTCGAAAATCAAGGAAACACAACAAAATGGCTTGTACTTTTAGTAGGGGGAGGATGGTGTGTGGAGGAGATTTATTTTGAAACAAGAGGGAGGGGAAGGACTGAGGGTGAGAGGGACAAAAGTAAGGCCTGTTGGCAGGCCTGCCCCCAGGGCTCCAGCCTGTCCTGACTCTGCTCGTCAGGGGATGCGGCACTCACTTGGCGAAGTTGGCCAGGTTCTGGGTGACCTTGGCGATGAGGGTGAGCGTGCGGGCAGTGCGGTCATCAGGATACTCCTGCAGCAGGTTGAAGAGTGAGGGCGACATGATGGCCGGGCAGAGGAAGCGCAGAAACAGGGAGGCACTGATGAGCCGCTCGCTGATGTCTGGCCGGCCGCGGCTGCTGCACTCCTGCCGCCACGAGGCAAACACCTCTTTCAGCTCCCGAGGGAAGACGCTGTGTAGTGACAGACCAGGGAGTGCCCGGCCATCAGACAGGGGCCAGGACCAGAGGGTGCAGAGCAGGGACCTGGTTCTGGGTCCAATGGAACCTAAGTTCCAGCCCCACTCCACCCCAACAGCTGCGTGAGCTCGGCCTGCCGCCTGCGCTCTCTGAGCCCGCTACTCCACCACCCACTATCCATCCACCATCCATTGGGCAGGGCGGCCGGGGAGCTGAGACCATGCAGGGAGGGCACGACACAGGGAAGGCGAGTGAGAACTCAGCACGCAGAAGGAGCACAGACACCCGAGCTCCAGTCAGGGTGGTGGGCTCTCCACGAAGGGGCAGAGTGGCATGGGACCCAAGCATAGAGGAGTCGGGTCTCTGTCCTAACCAGAACCAACGGCAAGGGCCAGGCCCTTCCCGCCTCCCCCAGTGCTTCACCCTCCTCCCCAAACAGCAGGCATCGGGTCTAGGGGAGAGTGAGGAGAACACAAGAGGAAGGGGCCACTGCGCCTCGGCTGCCATCACTGGCTTTGAGACTTACTTCCTTCACTCGAATAATGTTATAGGAATTAGAGGTTTCTAGCAGAGCTTGGAGTAACCAAGAAGATGAGAACAGCCTAACCACAGGGTGAGAACAGCGCTCTCCACTTCCCAGACGGGGAGGGAAACGGAGGTGGTGACTTCCCCATGGGGACCCAGTGAGCGTGGGCAGGGTTCCTGGCACCCGGCTGGGGAGCTCTCTCTACCGGGCATCCCCAACCTGCCACAGTGAGGCCCCACCAGACCAACCTTTAAGTGGCTTTCCTATCTTTTCACCCTAAAAGATGTGCTTCCCACCCTGGGGCAAGCCAGGACCCAGTGCTCCCTGAACCCAGTCTGCGCCTGGCTCTGTCACTAGCTCAGGGTGCTTGGCCCAGTGCCTGGCCGTCCCTGGGCTTCATTTCCTCGTGCTTACACTGAGAGCAAGGTCTGCCCTGCTGAGCACACAGAGCCATCTTAAGGCTGAGACCCCAAGGCCATAGAGGCCTTGACCACCTTGAAAAGCTTCTGCCCAGCACACCCAGCAGCCAGCCCCGCAGGCTCTCAGGCAGTGACTCTGGCTGACCCACAAGGGCACAGCTGGTTGGAAAGGAATAGAGGGCAGGCGACCTTTAGCCCTGGCCCTTGAAGTACCCGGCACAGGACTGGGCACGGGGCAGGCAATGAGTGATGACGTCTGTTGATGGTCTTGTCCAGAACAGAGAGGTGCCTCTGACAAACGCCAGAAAGAGGAAATGGAAAATCACTGTCCACGGATATGTTTCCCTGTGTCCCACCCGGCCCGCCCTGGGAACAAGGGGTCAGAGGGTGAAAACACAGCCTAGCCCAAGGGTGGGAAGTGTGTTCCCAGAGAGTTCAAGGCCTCTGGCTGCCCCTCCACCCCCAGTGCCAGGGGCCATGGGGCCAAGCTAGCCGCAGGTGAGCACCTGGTACAGCCCAGGGGCAGAGGGACCTGCGTAGGGAGACACCCACCCTGTTGGCTCTGGCCATTCCCTCTGCCCCCTTCCCAAGGCTGTCACTCACCAGGCCTGTCTCTGCCTGTCCTTTGGGAGCAGCAAACCATTCCCGGGCCCTTGTGTGCGCCCAGCCCTGAGCTGGTGGATCCACCTGCCCCCAGGGTGCTCCCAGCATATGCAGGAAACGGATTCGGACACAGGCACAACTCCACTCCAATGAGATCAGGCTGTGACAGAGGGTGCCCAAGAGGGATGAGCTGACCATATGTCTGGTGACATGAAAGAAGGCCACAGAAGGGAGCCACACATAAGGCCTTAAAGCAGGAAGGGAAACAGTGTGACCAAAGAAAGGAGTAAGGTATGGCTGGGGGGTCAGGACAGGGGTCTGGGTGGACGGGGGGACGCAGGCCCCGAGCTGGAGCAGTGACCAAGGAGAGAATCTGGGTAGCTCCTCCGGTGTGAAAATAACCCCACTGCTTAGGGCTGGCAGCAAGCTCCCCTGGGACAGTCATGCATGCCACCCCATAACGTGGCTGTACCCTACACCAGGTCACCTGGCCACCAGACACACGTGCCCGCTCAGGAGCAAGCAGGGGCCTGGGCAGTCAACCTTGCAGAAGTAGCCCAGGGACTCACTCGGGCCCTGACGGCGGTCCTGTACGAGCAGCCTGCTCCACATACCCCTGCTCCTTTCTGCGGCTGGCAGCAGCCTGCAGACCTCTGTCCTATTTAAAGCCCAGTCCTTTCTTTGTTCTCTACAGTCCCAGCAGGAGGCCTGCCCGGTGTCTAGGCACCTACACAAGCCCCTCCTGGGCCCGATCACCCACCTGTGACGTGAGCACCACGCTCCTGCGGACAGATAATAAGGAGTCTCAGATTAAACCATCCACACGCCCCGGGTGGGTGCCCGAGTGGGCCCTTATCAGTCTGCTCCCTGTGCAGCCCCAGCACCTAGGACAGCGCTCGGCACACAGAGGGCGCTCCCTGATGAACACGTGCAGTGGACTACCAGGTCCAAATCCTTACACGGGACAAACCGTGTCCTGCACAGATTCTGGGACACCCCCTTACATCTGAGAGCCCCCAAAGGACCAGGATGGGTGCCTGGCAGCCCAGCAAGATTCAGTGGTGTCAGGCAGAGGGTGGGCTCCAATCCAAGAGCCGCCACGCTGAAGCCGTGTGAGGCGGCAAGCATGTCGTTGCCCTCTCATTAGACTTTAGGTCTCTTGTTTATAATGGAACAGAGTCCCTCACCGAACCGCCTGAATGAGCATAAGCACACACCTGCCTAGCCCAGCCCGTGGCACACTGAGAACACCCTTGACAGAGAAGCATGAGTAAGACGCTGGGGTGGGAGGCCCTGCGCAGCTGAGCCCAGAAGGCAGTCGGGGGGGGGCGGGTAGCACTGACCAGTAGGAGTTGATGATCTTGCAGAAGGCCAGCTCGCAGCACATCTTGAGGTTGCCCTGGTGCTCGGGGAGGTCAGCGGCCGAGCACTTGCTGGGGTCCACTTCGCAGTTCTCGTCTGACTCATACAGTGCTTTGATGAACTCACCTGTGGCCGGGAGGGCAGGGAGGGGGAAGTGAGGACCTGGTAGGCATGTCCCACTTTCCGCCCACATGCCGGCCTGCATCCTCCCTACCTAGTGCGTCCTGCAGGTACTTCTGGCCCACCAGCTTGAGGTACTCCTCGATGGCCTTGGTGGCTAGCGTGTTCTCCCGGAAGATGAGGTGCTCGTTGTCCCCACAGCGGTCCACCTCTGACATCATCAGGTCTGTCAGGAAGTCCTGGGGAGGCAGGAGGTGGGGAGAGTGGACCTGAGCAGGCCTGGCAGGTAGGATGCTAGGAATCCAGACCCTATCCCTAGCCAGGAGAAGTCCCTGCTTTTCGAGGCTGCTCCCTCGCCAAGCTGCTGGTGTCCACCCTTGGTGCTGCCAGGGAGTGAGGGCAGGGCAGCCTGATGAAGAGAGATGCCTAGCACTCATGACATCAGAGCTGGGTCCAGGGATTGGGGAGGCAGGCCTGGGTGAGAGCACGCCACATGGAGCCACGAGCCCCCTGGATCACAGCCAGACCTGCTGGACTCAAACCCTTGTTCAGCCCTGACCAGGCCTGGCTGGGTGACCAGAGCAGAACTCCCCGTCCCATCACCACCAGTGCCAAAGAGGACAGATGGACCACCCTCTCTCCATGGCACAAGCAGCTGCCACTATCCACCCGTTACTCTGATGGGGTCTCCCACACCAGACACAGACTCGTTCTGTGCAGCCCCATAGGGAAGGTGAGAGAGAGGCAGAAGGTGTCTAGCTGCCCTGGAAGCAGTGAGCCAGCACTTAGATGGTGACAGCACGGACCTTGGCTTGGACGGGAAGGTGGTGGCACCACTGCCCACCTGGAACACCTAGGGTGGCAGCCCTCACTGCTGTGGGTCCCAGACTTCTTCAGAGGGCAGCTGTTAAGCCGACGAGCCTATGAGTCCCACACACAGTGTCATGGGAAGACCCCGGGAGGAATGTGAGCCCAAGCTCTCCCTCTTGACAGCAGGGAGGCTGTACCACGAACCTGCTGCACCCACCCAGGTAGGAACTCCCTCTCCCAGGAGCCCCCACCTCCTCATGCCCATAGCCAACCTGTGACTGGGAGGAGGGGAAGAGGACAGGTAGGGAGTCGGACCCAGCAGAGGGTGACAGGGCAAGGACCAGCCAGCACGGCGGCTGCCAGGTGCCCAGCGTGGGCCAGGGTTGCCAGTCCTCTGGAAACTCCTTACTTCAATGTGCACAACCTTGGGGCCCTCCAGAATCACAAGTGGGGCTTGAAATACAGAAGTGAGCTCCAGGCCCAAGAGACCTGGCTGGCCAACGGAAGGACAGGAGTGGCTGAGGGGAAGCTGCCATTGGCCTCTCTGTGGACCACACAGCCTGAGGACCCCTACCGATGACCTCTAGGGTCCCCTTCTCTGAACACACAGAAGCAAAGGAAAGTACTGCACAGAGCCCTGTAGCCCCACTGGGTTCCTGCTCTCCTGTGGTGGGTGCCAGGCCCAGGTTAGGATGAGGAGGAGCTCTCCCTTGAGCTAGAACCCAATGAGGGAGAACAGACACAGAACAGGGCCACACAGCTACCCGGGCCAGATCTGGCCCAAGCCTCTTGCTTCTCAGGCCCCATTCCACCTGCTGCACCGAGGGGAGAGGGGGACGGCAGGGAGCAGGCCCTTGGAGTCCAAGGACGGGAACTCTGAAAAGCCACAGCCCAGGAGAGAGGAGCCTGGGGGAGGGCAGCAGGGTGCTGCGACGCCCGTTCGCACGGCCCACTCCTCTCAGATGCTCTGCCTCCCTCACCAAGAACGCCCCATCAGTTCCCAAGTGTTCGGGGTGGGGCTCAGACACGGCACCCCAGCAGCAGGAGTTACCGTCTATCCTTCTGCCTACTGCTCCCCCACCCCTCTGAGGGCCCACTAGGGGAGCCTGGCTCCCACCTCCCTCCACAATGAGTACCTCGATTTGCCTCATCTCAGCTGTGACCCCAAGTGCAAAGGTCACTTCAGATTGGAGCTGGCTTCCCGGTCAGCCCAGCCCTCGGGGGCCAGGTATTGAAAGAACAGACACAGCAGCAGAAAAGGACACTGCTGGTGCCCTGCTGACTCCCTGGCTCCCTCTCTGGGGGCCAGAGCTTCCTCGATTCACTCAGTGTCCCAGCACCCCCTCCCAATGTGGGCCAGGAAATTAAGGACAGTACAGACAGACATCCAACGTGCAACCTCGCCCAGTCAGATCTGAGGCTGGGGTGGGGGAGGAGGTGGTCCAACAGCATGGAGGACACCGCGTGCTGCCCCCGCCCCACAGAGCCCACGCTGAGAAAGGTCCTCTCCCCAATCCTGCATTTGTGGCACACCACTAGTCCAGTAGGCAGCGGGGCTCTGGAGGGCCTGAGGGAGGCCAGGGCCTTCTGGGACAGGGTAAGTGGATAGCGCCCCGATGGAGCCATGTGCCCCAAAGCCCAGCCCCCAACCTGTGCGTCCCCCGGCCCCAGGCTAAGGGCTCAGGACCTTGACACAGGACACTCCCTCATCCGCATCACAGACCACTCAGCTCTCAAACCACACCACGTCCAGAGGGCAGACGCCCAGCTCCTGAGGCCTTCTGCAACGTGGATGGACCCCACATCCAGTCTTCCTTCTCCACTGCACTCCCTTCAGGCGGATCCCCCCCAGGGTGAACAGGGGGAGGTCCACCTCTGAGGCCCACAGAACCACGCTCCACTACGCTGGACAGGTAGGTGATGGGGAGCCTTCCTGAAAAAACCCACTTGTCTCTAAAACCAGGTGGGTGGGAGCTGAGGCACGGCCTGGCTGAGCAGGGAGTGGAAGGTGAAGGAAGCGGGGAGGGGAGAGCTGGGCCCTTCCAGCCCTGAAGCAGGGCCTGACTGGATAGCTGTAGACAACCCCTGTTTCTGTGGGCTCCGAGGCTGGGGACAGCTGTAGCCATGGCTAGCTGACCATCGAACGGCTGCAGTAGTGACCATGTGTACGGTGTGTGTGTGAACTTCTGTTTGGGTGTGAGTGAGGGGTGAGGCTAGGGCTGTGACAGTAGCTGTACCCTGGTGGTCACCTGTTGGGGATGGCAATCAAACTCAACACCCCACTGGACATGTGTCTGGGTCACTGGGACCCGTGTGCTGGGAAAGGCTGGCCACGTGACCTGCTTCCCTTGAGCCTCAGTGGCCAGCCCTCTGGGGCTGTGGAGGAAGCCCTTAAAACCCACTTCTTCACTAGAAGCCACGATCCCATCCATCACTCCAAATCTGCTTCAGTGACCAGCTCCAACCACAGGGGAGGGGCACAAAGCCCCACACTCCATGATGCAACTCTTGGGTTTAGGGAGCCCACCTGGCTGTGACCAGTGCCTTCATTAGAGCTGAAATCCATCACGTGGACATGGGGAATGGCAGATGACCTAGTGCACATCACCAGGCCTTTCCATGGGGCCACGCGATGTGGGGGACCCTGCCCATCGCCTGCACACGCACCTTCACTTTGCCCGTGCTCTGCAGGATGTGCACCAGGGCCGACGCCATCTCCTCCTTGGTCTTGGCACTGAGGATGGGCTCGAGGGCTGCGCAGAGCCCCAGGTAGTGGTTGGTGATGTGCTCGGCAAACTCCTTGTACATCTCCATGGGCAGGATGGTGACGGTCTGGTAGCGCGCCTTGATGCGGATCATGGGCCCTGGGCCCTTGCCGCCCTTGGGGTTGGGCGTCACCACTGGGTACCACTTCTCCACGAATTGCCGCCCGGCCACCGAGGCAGCAGGCAGGCTCACCAGGCCCAGGTAACTGTTGCGTTCCTTCTTCTTCTTCTTGTCGGTCTCCCGGTACAGGTGGACGGTGACGGTGCGCAGGGGAGGCAGGTTGTGGAACTCGAAGTGCTCGCCCCAGAAGACATTGTCCGTCTTGAGTTTGCCCGTGGTGCGGGCGTAGAGCACATCGTCCAGGCACAGCTCGCACAGGTACTTCTTCTTGGCCGGCAGGTCCTTGGCCTCAATCACCCACAGCTTCAGGATGTGCTCCACACGCCGGCTGTTGTCCTGCACGTGCACAGGGGGGCTGTGGTCACCGGGGGGCGCCCACCTGCTCACTGCCCAGCCCAGAGCTGGGGAGAGCTCTCAGATCCAGGAGGGGCTCCGAAGGCGGTGGGGAGGCCCGGGCCCTGAGACAGGAGCGGGGTGGGCCAGGGCCAGCTCTGGAGGGGCTGATCTCTGCTCAGTCTCAGAGCAGCTCACTGACCGTGGGCAAGTGACTTAGTCTAAGCCTCAGTTCCCTCTTCTCTAAAACAGAGGAGAGATCAAGCAAGAGGTTAGCACAACGCTTGGCACATGGCAGGCTACTGTGCCATTTATTAGCGCTTCTGAAGTTTGCTGGTTTGTAAAGTCACTCAAGAGGTGACCACTGCTAAGCCCCCTTCCTTAGTGAAGTCATGGTGACCAGGACTCAGTTCATGCCCTCGAGTCAGCCAGAGAGGTGATTACAGTTGGGGTCCCGTGAACATGATACGGGAAGCCCGGGAACATAGAGGAGGGCACCAGCCTGGGCCAGCAGTGCTCACCTGGAGGACGGGACAGATGTCTCAGCTAGAATCAGATGGAGGAGGAGAAATTAGCCAGGGAGGAAGGGGAACAAGAGTTCCAGGCAGAAGGACACCAGCACCCCACTCCCCAGCAGCCTGATACTTGGCTCTCTGGCCCAGCCTCCTGTGTGTAGCTTTGAGGACAGGGCCCCAGAGCACCTGAGTCAGCCTGGCCAATTCCAACTCCTCCTTCAGAGCCCAATACTACTGCCCACTCTGGCCCTGCTTCCATGCAGGCTGCCCCCACTCCCCAATCCCGCCCGCACCAGAGATCCCTCCCTCTGCTCCCTCGTGTTGGGGTCTGCAGTCTGCTCTGGGTCTAACCTCGATCCCCCATGCTTTGGAGAGAGGACACGCAGGTCTACCTTGTTGGGGTGCACTGCTCGCCGCAGGTTCTCCATCCACTTATCCCGCTCGGCTGCTGAACGGCAGGAGAAGCACTTGCTTCCTGACGACGTCGTCACCTGTGGGGGACAGAGAAGACAGTGTCACACGGGAGGGAACCCAGTAAGGCTGGGTACGATGGAAGACCCTTGGGGCTTGGGGGGCTTCAGCAACTAGGTCTGCACCACAGGCTCAGGGAGGAGGCAGAACAAGGCTCACAACAACCCCTATGTCTCATGTTTGAGGTAGTGCACTGAGACCCGCCATCCAAGAGCACATCAGAGACAGGAGGGTAGCCCCGCCCTGCCCATCTGGCACCTGGCCCTGGCCCCTCACCCTTGCCTTAGCGCCCTCTGTCCATAGGAAAGCACCTTTCTGACGCCAACCTCCCTCTCCCGGAGATGGGAAGAGAGAATACATGTCCAGATCAGAGGGCGATGCTTCACCTGAGCCGCCCTCCACAGGTGCAGCCACAGGCGCCGAGGAGACAACCTCGGGGAGGCTCAAAGATCACCTCAGTCCTCAGCTGACATCTGACAGTTCTTTTGCCAAGCGACAGTGACAATAAAGATAGTCAAAGAAACTTAACATGTGGGGGTCAGCCTGGAGAATGAGAATTGGGCTGTCTGGGTGTGCCAGGCCCTGGGGTCCTCCTGCCTGGAACCCTCACCCTCCCCTCACTGACTGACTCCTACTCAGCCTCTGGTCTCCTCCAGGCGAGGGAGTCCGGCCCAAGCTGCTCCTGCTCTGTTTCCCCTGCCCCGGCACCATGCCAAGGGCCCTAGAGAGGGAACCCAGACTCCTTACCCAGCCACTCAGGGGCCTGCACAAGCCACAGCATCCCCAGCTGAGGACAGGTGGCCAGACACCGTCTTCAGCCCGTCCCAGGTGAAGACGCCGGAGCCCAGATGGAGCCCGGCTGGAGCAGGAGTCTTGAAGCAGAAACAGCACCCAGTGGGCACAGGGTGTGGGGCAGATGCCAGGCACCACTCCACTCTTTCTCTGGGGTTGGGGGTGCCAGGAGGTTGCCACACTGGTCCCCGAGTAGCTGATCTTCATTACCAGGCTCATTCTTCTATCAGAGAGCTCCCCTAATTACGCAAGATTGTTGGTGGGAGCAGGGGGTGGGAAGCTTCCCAGAAAGAGAGGTGGGAGGAGAATATGAATACTTAGAGAAGAAATTGGGAACTCCCAGGAACGCCTGCGACATTAGTTGCCCTGGTTCTGGTTTAGCCTCAGCCTTGTTGCATGACCTCTGACACCTTCTTGCCCTCTCTGGGCCTCAGATTCCCCGTTTACAGTGAGGGACTGGACAGGTGATCCCCAGGTACAGCCCTGCCGGGTTGGGTGGCTGGCCCTCTGCTCTCAAACCTTGGGTTACAGAATGCTAGGGCAGCAAAGGTTCTGGCTCATTATCAGAGAGGGAGACAGGCCCAGAAAAGGGGGCACTCTCTACTAGCCCACCCTGCATTTGTGGGGTTCCTAAGGGGGGGGGGGCAGGCTCGAGACACGGGCCCTGGGGCTTACGCAGGTCTACACAGGCTTTACTCCCTTCTATCCATGGAGCCTCCTGCCCTTGGCCAGCATGGAGGACAGTGCTGGTTCATTCCCAAGGAGCCCACAGAGGAGGAACGAAGCCCCCCATCTCCCAGCTCCACCTGGTGTCTAAGGAGGCAAAAGCTATGAGCAGATTCTGTCACTGTCCCAAAGAGCCTGGCCCCTGCCAGGGCCACAGAGGCCCCCAGGAGGGTGTCTGGAAGAGACCTGGCCTCGCCAGAAGAGCATACCAGCACCCCACCCCACCCCTGCCGCAGGACCCACCTCGAAGCAGTAGTCCTGGCCCAGGATGCTGCTGTGCACAGGCTTGATGACCACCTCCTCCTCCATGCTGAGGTCCAGCGCCTCCACCGCGCTGCTGGGGCTGAGCAGGGACTCGTGGGAGCGAGACTCCTTCAGCCTCGGCATCAGATGGGACCTGGGGGGTGGGCGTAGGTGTGTTGGGCTGGTCCTGCCACTCCTCTCTCCTCTGCCCTGTCCCCTCCCTTTCCCTCTCCTCCAGGAAGCCTGCCCAGCCCCCTCAGCTGGAGCAATCAATCCTCCTCTCAACTCCCACTGTCCTTTCTGTCTTAAGGCAGACCCGGGGGGAGGGGGCATTGCGGTGCTGGAATCACAGAGACCCGCCAGTCCCTTTTCCACACTGTAGGACTCTGGGTAGGTGGCTCAGCCTCTAATGAAGCAAATGGCTGAGGATGGGGCCACCTCTCAGGAGTTGAAAGCCAGCACTGAGTGCGGGATAGGGTCCGGCCTGGCTCCTAAGCAGCCTTCCCACAGCAAAGAGTTGACCTGACCCAGGCAGCCTCCCCACCTCCCCCACCTCTGCCCTGGTCCCCATCCACGACTGAAGCAGTCACCCATTTGTCCAGAATGTCATTGCCACAGGGCCCTTTCTCATACACCATCCCACTCCTCCCACCAGCCCCGCTCGAGGCAGGAGAGCCACGGGACCTCTGCTGCTCCCACCTTACAGACGAGGACCGTGAGGCTCAAAGTGGAAGGGACACAGCAGCCTCTGCACAGTACCCGAGACACTGAGACTCAGACAGGGTCCACGTGCCAGGGCTCAGGGGCCCAGGCCAGGGTCAGTGAGCCCAACACAGGCACAAAGAGCAGAGGTCAGCTGATGCCACCTGGTGCCCAAATGGAGCCAGGACCTGACTGGCTCTGACAGACCTGGCCTTGGACCTGGGCCCACTGCTCACCTGCTGTGTTGCCCTGGGCAAGTCACTTGCCTCTCTGAGCCTCAGTTTCCTCAGCACATCACATGGAAAGCACTTCAGACAGCACCTGCACCAGTACTCAGTCGAGTCCACCTCGGAGAGGTGAATGTTCCTTTCCAGAGCCACCAGCACACAGGAGTGGCCTGTAGAGCCCCCTCCACAGCTGGGGCACAGGAAAAGCCTGAGGACCAGCCAGGCCTGCTAAGACCACTCCTGGCATGGAGGCTGGGCAGGCCTCACCCCTACTCATGTCCACAGCCCAAACCCCCAGAGCTGGCATGGAACCCACCCTGGGCATAGCCCACCCAAACCCTCTTCCCTCAATCCCTCTGCCCCTCAGCTCCCGGCCTCCAATGGTCCAAGGCTCAGTCCATCATTCTCTCCCTGCCTCACCAAACACCCTCCTGCAGGTGAGGCCTGGCAGGTCACCACACACTTCCGTCCTGCAGGGCCCACACCCTGTAATCCCCGCTTCCATGACCACCTGGGCTAAGGGGAGGCTGAGACCCACTATGTGTTGGCTCAGGAATCCAGAGATGAGCCGGACGGGCCCTGCCCAGGTGGCCTCACAAACTGACAGAGGCCACCCTCCAACCACCACTTCTCCACGGCAACAGCTCTCCCTGACATGGAGTACTGTGCAGGCACTGCGTGGGAGTAAGCACTGGAACAGGGACCCCAGCCCTTGGGGACCCCACAGCCCAACCCAAGAGATCCAGTCAGCCTCCCCCTATCTGCTCCCCCATGCCCAGCACGAAGCTGGCACACAGTAGGGCTCAGAAGACTTGAGCTGAATTGACGCCCTCAGGAGAGACTTCTGAAAGCTGGACAGAAATGGACGGAGCAGAGGGAAGCTGTGAGACAGGCTGAAGTCAGGTTAGAGCCAACCCAAGCCTCCTGGGGCTCATGCATGGAATTTCTCAGGGAGGCCCAGGACCACCGGCCTGCACACCTGTGGTGCCCCTGCTCCTCCGGTGCCCTCTCTCTAGGAGGCAGCATTTGACAAACATGCACTGTGGCCTGTCATGCCACTCAATTCTAGCTGCTAACAGGCTTCTTCCCTTGATGAGCCCTCCGGGCCCTGCTGGATGCCCAGCCTCCTCCCCAATCACTGACCAATGCAGTGGGTAGGTCTGCCGTCCACTCAGTTGGATTCCACCCTGGGTCGCCCACCTCAAGGGGCAGACTCCAGGCCTCCCTCCCAGGATGGGGCATCATACCTCAGAGCAAGAGACGCCCTGTGTCAGATGCTGGGGAAGTCACCCGGCCTAGCAAGGGCTGGGACCCACAGCCCCCTAGGCCTGTCACCCGCAGGTCGGCATCAGGCTGCTTGCTGGTCCAGCCTGGAAACCCCTGCCAGGTAAGGATGCTGGGCACCAGGGAAGGCGGAGTAGGAACCCAGGAAGAGCAAAGGGAGGAGCTGGTACGCTGGGGCCACCTCCTGCCTAGGGAGCCTGAATGAGCTGAGGAAAGGGAAGCACGGTTCACAGACTGGTCCTGCCCAGGGAGACCCATGGGGTCCCCGGTTCTACAGCCCAGGAGCCTGGCAGGCCCAAGCCAGACCCCAAAGCAGCCAGAGCCTGGTGTGGCTGCAGAACCTCCTCTTCCTTCCCTACCATCCTGCCCCACAGACGCCCCAGCTGGCCCAGGCCTCACTGATGGTTCCTGGCTGAAGAGAGGGCTGTGGGGAAGCTGGGCAGCCCTGACCCTCTCCAGCTCCCCAGGCCTTCTCCAAGTGGGGACGTGGACCAGAGGCTGCACCCACCTCTGCAGCCCAAGCTCACCAGGAGGCAGAATGGGGGTGGGGCAGGGCCCAGGGAGGCCTAGTGGCTACTCCAAGGTCGGTCGGCAGGCTGCTCCTGCATAAGAGAGGGCCAGCTCTGACCGCTGCCCTGTGGGGCCAGCGCCAATGGGCCTGTGCTCTCTGAATCATCTGCAGATGCACATCCTTCCCGCTCAGCCTGGAGTCTACCTGCCACCCCTCCTCCTCAAAGGCTGATGGAGGGAGAGCAAGGGGCACCTATTCATCAGGCCCTGACACACAGCTCTGGGCCCAGACGGAGCTAGTCTGCTGTGACCCTGCCAGGTGGGACCTCCTGGCAGAAGTAAGTGTGCCCGTGGTGGTGGCTGATGACTAGAGCTCAGGAAGGGAAATGGTCACTTAGTCCGTTTTGTACCCAAGCAGAACCACCTCCTCCAGGAAGCCAGCGCTGTCCCAGGCCTGCAGCACCCCCAAACACTTTGCACCAGGGACTCCTTGCCCCGTCAATCACCCAAGGCCGGCCCTGACCCCGCCTTGCCTTTGCCTCACGACTGCATTGTTGGGCCACTTCCTTCCTCACCTCCAGCCTCTGCCTTCCCAGGCCTGCAAGAAGCCAAGGAAGGAGGGAGGGAGAAGGGCACTGCAGACTGCGCGGGGTTCCAGCGGGCAGTGAGTGGGCATGGTCCCCCTGTCCAGAAAGCTCAGTAAAAGGAGGTGAGCAGGCGCTAGCCTCTGCCTCTCTCCCACTCCACTCGTAGGAGAGGGATGCTCCTAGGCACCCACCTCCACTCAGCTCAGGACACCCCGCTGGTCACTTTCACATCTTTTTTTTTCATGTCAATTGCACACAAGTCTGCCAGGAGTATTCATCTACCCACTTTACAGAAAGGTAAGAGGAGCTCAGGGAGGAGCAGTCAAGTGATCTGTCCACGGCCTCCTGCTGTAGTGGGAACTCAGGTTGGTCTGGGGGCCCTGCCCATGGCTGCCCTGTGTGGTGTGGACGTCTGGGGCCTGACACCACTGTACACAGGGCCTCTGCATCCCTGAATCTCTAGTCCCTCCCTGCCACCCCAAGGCTGGGGTGGAAGAGAAGGTGGCCCAACAATCCCACTGCACGGCCTCCCTGAGTGCCCCGCTCAGTCTCGTGATGGCTTTCCCTGATGACCTCCTATGGTCCCTGGAGACCAGAGGCTTGGTCCCCTCGGTTAGGTGGCACCAAGGAGGGCAAAAGGCCTTTGCACAGGGGCCTCCACCCGCCCATACAGATCACTCCCCACCCAGGTCTGAACTACTTCTCACAACAACCCTGCCAGGGACGCCACGTGATGTCCACTCTCTACCTCCCCTCACACCACACCCTGGCAAGTGACCTAGACTCTCTTCCCCAGCTGGTCGCTGACCAGCCATGAACCCCCTCCCTCTGGGGGGCCTTTCCCATGCTGTTTCCTGAACCCGTACCACCTTTCCCTCCACTTCTCCACCTAACAGAATCCTTCTTTCTCAGTTTTCAAAGCCCAGCCCAAATGCCACCACGCTGTCCCTGGTCTCTCCAGACAGACCAGAGTGCACACCCGGGCCGTGAGGCTGAGCCCCGCTCCACGCCACTTTCCCCGTCTCCTCACCTAACGCTCCCGACAATCTGTCAGCACTGAAGTACCGCACTGCAAAAGCCAGGTCGCTCGCCCAAGATCGCACGGCTGGTGAGCGGCCGAGCGGGATCCGAACCCCGGTCAGCAGAGTCCAGGACTAACTCCATCAGCACAAGGCTCGCCTTTCCGTCTCCCCGCAGGCGGCCGGGCAGGGAAAGGCCCACAGCCAGCTGACCTGCTCGCTGTGACCCACTCAGTCCAGCGTCACACGGTGGGGTGGGGCAGCCTTTGCCCAGGGCCCAGGAGCCCAGGAAACGTGGGCAAGGCACAGGCACGGCACAGGCACGGGCGGAGCCGCTGTTGGAGATACAGCCAGGCCCCAACAGCAGCTCATTGTGAGGGCCGGAATGGGAACAACAGGACATTGTCCCGGCTCCTGGGCCACGGTCTTATCTGATAGCCTTCCAGCCAACCCATGAGCTATTTTTCAACTCCATCCTTTTTTCTCTTACAAGGTTAGTGACACAGAAGTTTAGCAAATTCCCCATTATTTCAAGGAGGGAGGAGACCCAAAAATAAAACTCGTGATAACTAAAAAGCCCTGTCTGACGTGGGGAGGATGTTCCCAGCTACGGGTGAGGGGAGTTGAGAGTGGGTTGTACAGCCTGGAAAGGAAGAGGCTCCGAATCTCCCTCCAAATCTGAAAGGGGCTGAGGGAGCTGCCCTGCAAGCCCCCAGAAGGCAGAGCTGAAACAGGAGAGGTCAATTCCAGCTCAGTCACAGCTGTCCCCACATGCGCCAGGCGGGTTTGGTTTTAAAGGGAGCAGGCACCCTGTCTCTGGAAGCACAACCAGGAGGTGGGAGACCCCTTGTTGACATGCTGGAGAGGGGATGCCTGCACCGCTGGGGGGTTGGGGTAACAGGTCAGGCAGTGCACGCAGGCAGACAGTGGAGTGAGCCCAGGAGTAAACACACACAACACACAATACACAACACACACCCACACCCACAGCTGGGAACAGGTAGGAGGGCAGGAGGGCCTAGTGTCAAGGGTGCCTGGCTGTAGGAGCAAATCTAGTCTCCAATCCTTATAAAACACACAACCTTGAGTACTTTTAAGTCATTCAACTCTCCAGGCCTCAGTTTCCCCATCCGTAAGTGGGGAGAATGACACACGTCCCTCACAGGGTTTGCTGTACGGATCAAACGAGATAATGCAGGTGAGATGCTCAGGAAAGGAGGGTACAAGCCAGCGATGACATCAGTCACTCGGGACAGTACAGGCCTCTTTCGTCTGTTCTATTCACCCGCCTCATGGCAGACCCCACCGCAGGAGCAGGGGTACAGCCGTGAACCAGGATGATGGAGGACGTGCATGCTGTTATCAAGGCTGATGTTTCTAGCGCAGGTGACTCTCCCAACACTCAGGACTCCCTAGGACATTCTGTTCCTTTCCTCTGACCACTCACATCCCTTACTTTCTCCATGCCTCAGTTTTCCCCATCCACAAAACGGGGACAAACTACATCTACCCAAATGCTCCGGGGTGCCTCAAAAAAAAGCCCCTTAATTTCCTGAAGTGAAAGGAAGAGAGAAGAGCATGACTAGGGGGTGGGCAGTAGACCCCGCTGAGAGGGCCACTTTAGCCCCTCTGTCTGTGACTCCTGGGCACGGAGTCCCCCGACCCAATCCCCCACTCACATGCCTGTGTGGTCCCATGCGCCTGCCCAGCTAAACCAGGCCTATGAGAGGTAGAAATCCTGGACAAAGCTGGTCTCCACGGAGGAGGTGCCCACCCGAGGGCTGACAGGACCTGCGGACTCTGGAGTCAGGTCAGAACATGCCAACCATGCTTCTGCCCATCACAGCCAGGCAGGTCCAAGAAGCTGTGCTGGAAATCTCTGCCCCGGTGGAAGGAGCGGGTCCTGGAGCACAGGCAGGGTGAGGGCGCCGACCTCCTGGGAATCGAGCCGCAGGACACAAACAGGGCAGCACCCCCCCAGGACATCCAGCAGAGCCCTCTCTCCCCAGGCCCAGCCTTGCCCTGCTGGCCTGGGAACCAGCTGCTGAGAAGGCCAGCGCCCGCTCCTGGCCCAGCTGGAGTCCCAGGAGAGGGGAAAAGAATGCAGCCGCCCAGCGGCCCCAGGGCCCTGGGGAGACAGAGCCTGTCCTTAAAAGGCAGGGAAGCTGGCCGCTGTGCCTGGGAAGGCTTCCTGGGATGACAGGGCCTGGAGGCATGGTTCTCTCAGTCCAAGGTCCTAGCAGTCACTGGAACCACTGTGACCCCGTCCCTCATGCACATACTGAGCCTCGGGCTGGGAGGAGCCTAGTCTCCTGCCCTCACCCTGCCCCTGGGAGCCTGTGCTTCTCCTCGACACTGCAGGGCTGAGCTGGCAAAGGAGGCTCCACACTGGGCAACCAAGACAGGAGGACAGCGCAGCTCATCACGTGCCAGGGCTACAGCGCAGCCCGAGGCCTGGCTCCCAGGAGGTGCCCCACGTATGCTGACTGAATGAGCGACACTGTGGCAGCCTGGACTTAACAGCCACTTACTAAGCACCTACTCGTGCCCAGCTGTGTGACAGGTGTTCTTACCGAGGTACGCACATCATCGCACGGCCTTCTCCCAACAGCCCTGCACCAAAGGCATCGCCCCAGCGGAGAGGTGGGAGCAGGAAGTCAAACAAGCCCAATGAGCCTGAAATCATGGGACGACCTTCCCTGGACACACTCCAGTTAATCCAAAGCGTTGGAGGAAGGAAGCTTTAGGACACTAGGGGAAACTGAGGCTTGGAAAGAGGAGTAGCTTGGCCAGGTCACAGGGTCCAGGAGTGAAAGCTGGGATCCTGGTCACCCTCTGTTGGACAGTCCTAGTGCCTCCCTCTTGCTGGCCAGGCCTGGAGGCCCAGCGTCCAGTCAGCCCAGTGCGCCAGCAGGGCCCATCCCTCTCACCGAGAGGGAGAGGAAGAGCCTGGCCAGGGAGTCCTGGACTCCTGCCCAGGTCTACTCTTAATCTGCCTGTGACCCTGGGCCCACCCCTCTTCCCTTGGACCCACAGACAAGCTGCCTGACCATGAACACACTCCCTCCTCTTTCTAGGCTGCTGTTCCCTCACCTGCTGAGCTACTTCAGAGAGCGCCACAAAACCCCGACACTCAACTCCCTCTCAACATAAGGGATCCCATACTAACTACCACGACTATTGCTACTGCCACTACCACCTGTAACATCGTCAGAGTGACCCCTCACTGCTGCCTGCTGGCGACTTGGGCCACAAGGCTTGGGGAGGACCAGGTATGTAGGGGTGCCGGTTCTGGGCCCGGAACAGGAGAGTCACCCTCAGCATCCTGACCAAACCCCCTCCCTACCCTTTCCAGTGTGACTGTGCAGCCTAATGGAGTTTTCAGAAAACACCTGGGAACACATTTACCTCTCCACGTCTTATTTCTTTTTTGGGGCGGGGGGCAAGGGACACACAGAGAGAGAAGAAACAAAAAACTTTCCATCTAATCCCCCAAGTCACCCTGCAGCCCGAATAACTTCAGGTTTTTAATCAATAGCTGTCAGACTTGTCAAATTACTTCGGGGACCGCAAAGCAGTTTTTAAACATTCATAAACCTCAGTAGAACAGCGAAGTGCCCTGAATTTTAACAGAAGAGAACCTGAGGAATACTCACTGAATAGGATGAGATTTGGGCAAATCGAAAGTGAGTCAAGGGCTAAGTGTCCCTCTTGCTTCTGAGTGGGGACAGCTCTTCGCCCCCTCCCTGGTCCCCAGGGGAAACCGCCACACCTGGCCCGGCCGCTGAGCAAGATTAGGGAGGGTGACACCCCCAAACCCTAAGCCTCCCAGCCCCAGGAACATAGCATCCAGGGCTCTGGCCCCAGCCTCGTCTGCCACAACCCTGACTGGCCCTCTGCCCGACTGCCCTTCCCCAGCCTCTCCACTCAGACAACTCCTGAGCCGGTTCAAGGCCCTGGCCGGGGTGTTCCCTCCCTGTGAGCTCAGTCTGTGCCCGTCTCCTCCTCATACTGTGAACACACCATGCATCCCCTTGGTCCCACAGATCACACCGCCGAGTGTGGGACTGGTTTCTGACTGGTTCCCCCAGCCCTACCCAGGACCATAAACATCTCCAACAGCTGCTGCAGGCCCTGGGGACTCATGACCCAAGTGGGGAAAGATGATGAAATAAGAAAAATGAGCTGAAAACCAAGGGCTTCTACTCCCCAAGGAAGCCACTTCCCCTCTGGCCTATCTAATTCCTCCCAGCTCTCCACCTCCAGGAAGCCCTCCTAGGCTCAGCCAGCCCCCCCCATAGAATGTGAGAGTTGGGGCAGAGGCAGCATCTTCTTCCCTTTCATCTCCTCTACCCAAGACCCGGGCGCCATGCCATGTGGCGTTCTAGTGCTGTGCAGGCCGTTCATGTTAGGATGACAAGGTGATCTGGGGAATGTCCTTCCCCCATCCCTGGTCACCAGGCTTCCTGCCTCAACCAAGTACCAATCACTTGTCCACAGAGCTCCTGGTGCCATGCTGGTTGATGACTGGTCGAATGTGCTAAGGCCTCCTTCCTTAAAAACGAACACATGTAATAAAGCCCCGTGACTTTGGTCAAATTAATTGACTTGTATGTCTGTTTTCTCATCTGAAAATGGGGACGACACAGCCTTTGGTGCTACAGGGGTAACCTGACATGCAGTGAGCCCTCTGACCAGCCCTCTCGGCCTCTCCCAGGTATTCTGTCCCTTCTGCCCCGGCAGCACTTCTCTGGAGGCTCCTGGCTTCCCCTGGGCCCACCGACATTCCCAAGGTGCCTCTCACCCCGCCCAGGAAGCAAAGCCTCCCAGCCCTCCCCGTACATGGGCTCTCAAAAAGCCTCTCTGCCAAGTGACCCGAGAACCCAAGCCACTCCACCCACTAACCCCAACAACAGGCTGCAGCGTGCTGCCATTTTAAGTAGGCACCTCAAAGTCCCCATTTAAGGAGAGATGGACACATCTGGGAACAATCGCTGGCACCCTAGGTTCCAGCGCTGATGCTCACCTCCAGCCCTGCTGTCTCTTCAACTCCAGCCACCACTGGGGACAGAGGGGCTTTGTGGCCTCAGGCAGACAAGAAGCAAAGATGGGAAGGAGAAGGGGCGCTTGGCCGAGGGAGCACAGACCTCAGGGTTGGCCTCTCCTGCACCTTGGCTTCCTCGCCTGACAAATGGGCTGCCCCAACCTCCTGCCAGAGCCTGCTGGAGGTCTGTTACGGGCTGAGTTAATCCTGCACCTCAGTACAGTTACTGAGCACCTGATGTCAGGCTGAGCCGAGGGCCTTGGGGCCCGCCTCCCCATTCCTCTCAAAGCCCGGAGTGTGGGAGTCCCTGCGGGGCATCAGTGCTCTGCTTCCCAGACTGTAACTAGCGGAGACAGCCAGGAAGGTTCAAAAGCAGCAAAACAGCAGGAAAGGGTGGTTGCCAGCAAGCCACAGCTCTCAGAACACCGGCAAAGGCAGAAACTCAGAGAAACGAAGTCAGAGAAGACTGGGGTGTGGCTGCTGACTTCCTCCTGCTCCTGGGGACCATGCCTCAGAGACATCTGCGGCTCTCCGGGACCTGCCTCACACATCGCTGTGCGCCCACGCACCTGGGAAGTGCACGAGGCAGGCACTGGCTCTGCATTTAGTGGACCCACGGCTCTGACCCTCACACAGCCCAGCCGCCCAACTACAGTTAAGGAAACTGAGGCTCCCAGACCTCCAAGGGCTTCCTCAGGCCCAGACAGTGTGACAGACTCCAAGAGCCCACCCTCTTTTCCCACCCCACTATGGCTGACCCTAGGATAAGCTCGGCCTGTCATTTGCCACGTGGCCCATGGGATTCCAACCAATAAAGCCACACACTTTAAATACAGCTTCTAAGGTACGTCCCAACCCAGCAGCACAGGCCTGCTCAGCCCCGTCCAGAGCCAGTCACACGGGGCTGCCCACCTCCGCTCAGAACACTCCTAGCAGCCAAGTCCCCCTTATCCATCAATGTCCGGCTCAAAGATCACCACCTCCATGACGCCTGCCCCAGCAGAACTGACAGCTCCCTCCAGGGTTTGCCCCGATGCACCCACTCTGAGTACACCAGGAAGCAGAGGCTCAGAGAGGTCCAGGAGCTTGCCCAAGGTCACAGTCCACAGGCACCAGGGCAGGGCTGGAGGCCTGGCATCTGGGCTCCAACTCCAAATGCTCTGCACTGTCTGTCAATGCCTTAGGCTTTCACCAAACCTAAAGAAGTCACGTGATCAAATGTATCCACTTTCAAGTAACTTACAGGCATCCTGGTTCACCAGAAGTGTACTGAGCCCAGTTTCTGTCTCCTTCCTCTGCGTGACGCTGGGCAGATCATGTCCCATCTGGAACATGGTGGGAAGGACCTCTAGTCGGCCCGAGTCCGATCCATCGCCAGCCCCACCACAGCAGTGGTAGTGAAGGGGGTTAGGACCAAGGGACGTGGAGACTCGGCTGTACCAAGCCAAATCCCTGACTTCCCCAGTAATCACTGCCATAAAAGAGTGATCTGGCTCCTGACAACTGTTTCAAATGTTTAAGCTTGAGCAAAACACACTCCAGGCCCAGACACAGCCTTCCTGGTCTTTTACCACCTCAGCCTGGATCAGGAATGACACAGGGAGGGAGAGGGAGGGAAGAAAGGAGTCCTGCTGGGGGCGGGGCTGGGGGCGCTGGGCCAGAGATGACACAGCCCCCAAAGCCCCGCACAGCCCCACCCAGCCCAGCTCAGGGTTCCGCGACTCCGAGCAAAGGCCAAGCTCCTCAGCTCAGAAACTTCCCGGCAGTTCCCAGCACTTCCCGGTCATCAGAGGAGCGGGCCAGAGGGGCCATGGGGGCTGGCTTGCAGAAAGGAGCGACTGACACCGATTTCCTTTCTTTTTAAAAAATAGAAACAGCAACAACACTTCTCGGTTTCTCCCTTTTCGGCGGGGCTATCCTAATTGCTTCCACATTCTGGGCGGGCTGTAGATGTCTGCAGAGGAGCAGACACACGGTCCCTGGGGAACTCCTGAGCCCCTCCCAAGGCTGGGCAGCTGTGACAGCCCCTCTGACCGGCGCTCCCCCCCGATCCCACTGAGGTCTCCCTGGGCCCAGGAGGCTGGTCGGCGGCCCTGCAGCCTCCCTCCTTCCCAGCCTCCCTCATTCCAACCTCCCTTCAGGTCACTCAGGCCACTCACCATCCCACAGCGCGGCCACCAGGCTCACCAGGCTGGGAAACCGAGGGGCCAGACTAGCCACCCTGTTGCCCGCTGTCCCCACTCCACTCTGGTCCTAGACATACCACTGCGGCCCTGTCCACGGGGACTAATCACGGCTAGTTAAACAAAGGCTAAGTTCCAACTCTTTGTAATGTGCTTTTAAAGGGCCAGTGTCCCACTCGGGGCTGCTGGGGACTTAAAGGCACAGATCTCTTTTTCTGTAAGGAAATAAGACAGCAAAAAACCAAACACATCCCCCAAAAGTCATGATCAGATTGGAGGCCTTGGACTTTTAAGGAAGACTTTAGACAAAATGCAGAACAGTAAAAATCCACATTTCACTCGAAGGTCCCAAAGAACCCCAAACAATGAGGCTGCATCTCCAGAGCAAGAGCAGGAACGGCAGCCGTTTTAAGCACTATGTGCCGGGCACGGCGCTCACGCTGCCCAGCACCGTCTCATTATTCCTCACAACCACTCCACAGGACAGGCAGCACCTTGACCCCGTCTCACAGGCAAGGAAGCTGTGGGCAGAGGCTCCCAACGCACCCAGGACTGCACACAAGCCTGCAGCAAGGCCAGGGCACGCCCACGTGAAGTCGCCAAAGCCAAGATTCTTCCTTCTGCCTGCTCCCGCCCAGACACCCACCTGTTACACATCCACAGCATCCTTCCTTCATGGGGAAAATGCAGGGCGTGAGGATAAGGAATCATTTGTTGCAGATGCCCAACCACTGGGCTTTCAGTCTGAGACTCAAAACCCTGTGAGAGGTTCTGTTCCTTCCCACTTCTTACAGATGAGAAGACTGGAAATTGTGACCTGATAATACGAAAGGGGACTGACAGACAGACGCTGGGTAAAGCTGAGGCATGGGAAAAGGAGGCAAGAGGAGGATGAGCAGGGAGAAGAGGCGGGTCTGCAGCCTTGCAGGGGTGAGGCACTTGACACCCAGGCCCTCAACCCTTCCTGGACAGGCTGTATGGCCAGAGGAGGGGGCAAGTGAGGGGGGCTGGGGCAGGCGAGGGGAGCCATCATTCCAAGCCCAGGGCTCAGGCAAGCACTGTCCACAGGAATGGAAGGGCTGCAGGGATGAGGACTCTCCTGGGGCCCTGAGGCTCCAAGGGTAGGTGGGGCCTGCCGAGCTGCTAGATTAGGAGTGGGCAGGAGAGAGGAAAGGAGAGACTTGACCACCTGGGCCTCAGAACCTGGTCTAGCAAGCCGTCCAAAAAAGGTGGGCCATTTCCTGGCTCCTAGAGTGGCTGGGCACGCAACAGGTGCTGTACGGCCATCCTCCATCAGAAAGGGCAAGGCCAGGCGGAGTCCTCGGGCCTAACTCTGGGGGCTGGGTCATTCAAGGGTTTACCATCCTCCTTCTGTTTCTATGGAGCCTGGCAGTCAAAGGAGCTTAAAGCTGTGTAGCCTGGTTCTTAAGAACATGGGCTCTGAAGCCAGACTGTCCAAGTTCAAATCTGGGCTGGGCCACTTGCAACCTGTGTGTTCTTGGACAAGTTAAGTCACCTCTCCAGGCCTCTCTGTTTCCCCCTCTGTAAAATGGGCAATAATAATGATAGTACTTAACCTCACAGGGCTGCTGTGAGGTGTCAATGAGCTACAGAACAAAGCCTGGCTCAGAGTGAGCACTTAATAAAGGCCAGCCAGATTAGCTAGAGTGAAGGAGGCTGCCCATGATATGCTAGGAGGCACACAGCAGGAAACTAGCATCCGGGGTAGTGACCCTAGGCAAGTCACTTCTTTCTCTGGGCCTCAGTTTCTTTCTGTAAAAAAGAGGGGGTCCAATTGAGACCCTCAGTGACTACCAGGCAGGACCATCCTCTAGCACCTCTCAGATGTACTCCCTGCCCCAGAAGGAGGCAGGCCAGAAGGCCATCAAGACTGAGGAAGGCTGGGTTGTGGTCCAAATCCTCTGAATCCTGCAAACAACCTGCCTCCACTCTGCCCTCAGGCTAACTGGGGTCAGCTGGGTAGGGGAGGGAATCAAGGGTGCAAAGCCACATGGCCTGTCGGGAGGCAGCATAAGGGGCCATCTCTCCAGGTGGAGCCCAGCCCCACACCGGCTGCTCTGGGTCTCGTCTCCCCACTCCCTGGTGAGCGGGCAGGCCCTCTCCTCCTCAGGTGTCTCCCATGGGCGGTGCTGCAGCTGAGCTCGCTTTCCCGTGGGGGGTTCTGCAGCAGCCATACAAGCCACTGCTGCACAAACAGCCTCCCAGAAGCTGGGGGCTCCCTTGGCCCCAAGAGCCCCCAAGCCTTGACCAGGTTCAAGGCCTGCCTCATTCTGTCTCCCTGGAGCCTAAAGCAAGCAACTGGTGTGCATGCTGAGGGAGGGGAGGGGGTGTGGAGCCCCAGAGCAAACAGGTGGTTAGGAGGCAGGAGAAATGCCCTGTGGCTCCGGCAGACACATGGCCACCATTCCTGAGGGGCAGTGGGAGAGCCACGGGGTTAAGTGGTCATTGAGGGGTGGCCTGATTGGGAGTCTGCAGACCTGTCCAGCAATTCTGGTTGGGTTACTCAGCAACTGTGAACTCTGGGCAAGTCCTTTCACTTTTCTGAGCCTCAGTTTCTTCCTGTGTAACATGAGGAAATAACACACTATCCGCTACAGATAACAGATTTAAAGACGCTGGCCAACCACATGCAGAGAAAGCATTTAACAAACTACCTGGGAGCCCAAAGACTCAAATATCTGAGAGTCATTCATTCAACAGATATTGAGAACCCACCTAGGGATCAGCAGATCTCAGGTTGTCCCCAACCCTACACTGTCCCCCCAAGCCAAACACATTCTAAACTCCCCCCACAGCCAGCCTAGCCTTGGGAGAGCCACCAAAATATCCTGAAAAAGATCTCAAACTTCTCTGGAAGCCAAACACACAAAGGAGCCTTCCAGAGCAAAGCCAGTAGTGTAAATGAGCGCAGCTCCACAGGCTCTTCTTTAGGGGCCTTGGACCGAGAGAGAGATGGGGCAGGGAGAGGGGGCGGATAGGGTCAGGAGACTCCACATGAGCTAGAAAGAGTGAAACACGATAGGGCAGGTAAGAGCTCAGAGAGCTGTTAGAGCTCAATTTGGGGAGCCCACCCTAGCCCTCCAAATCAGAATCTCTGGGGGTTCTGCTCAGAGGATCCTGACGCAAGCCCAAGGCGAGACCCACTGGGTGAGCCGCTGGTAAGTGAGCCACCGGAGATGAGAACAAGTGAGCCCCTCACGTGACCCCCCTCAGCTTCCCAGACTGGCCAGTTCTCCCAGCGCGTCCCTGACACTGCTGCCTCCTCTTCTAGTCACCTCTTTCTATTCAACACACCTGTCCTGACCCCAGCAGTTCTCCTCAAGGGCCCTAAGGGCCTCCAGGGGGCCAAAGCCAACCACTGTTTCTGTCCTCTCCTCACTCGACAGACAGCTGGCTCCCTCCCTGAAACGCAGGCCCCCCACTCTCGGGCGTTCCCCCTCCCTCACAGGCCACTGCTCTCCTCTTCTTTTCTGGTACCTCAACCCCTCTCCTCCAGGTGCTGGAGTTTCTCAGGCTCTGACTTGGAGGCACTCTTCAGGATAACTTCCCTTGGGTGATTTCATCCACTCCAGTGTGTTCAAGACTCCAGCCCTCCCGCCTCTGAGCTCCACAGTCACATATCTAAATGCTGGCCTGATGTCTCCTGGACGCCTCACAGAACCTCCCGCCTGACTGAAATGCCCCAACTGGAGCTCCGTCTCAGTGGCGAAAGCCAGGAGCGTCCAAGCCAGGACCCCTCCCTTCCCCTGCCTTCAGAATCCACTCCATCAGCAAATCCTACTGCTCTCTCCTCCAAAATCTCTCACCCCCGTCCACTCCTCACCACCTGCCCTGGCGGCCTGACCCAGCTCCCCTACTCCCTACCAGGGAGTCAGAGGGGCCCTTTAGAAATGCAAATCGGCTAGAAACCCTTCAATTACTCCCTCCAGCACTCCGAATAAATCCAAACTCCTCCCCAGGTGAGGAAGTCGGCAGGAGTGGCCGGCCTACCCTCTGACCTCATCCAGCAGCCCCCACCCCCCTGAAGCCTCGCTTTCCCGCCTTGGGGACTTTGTACCTGCTGCTCCCTCAGCGGGAGCTCTCGCTCCACCCCCATCTCCGAAAGGCGGCTTCTGCTGTCTTTTAGAACTCAGTCCTCCCCACCCCCATTACTCCCCACTGAAACACTTGGCTTGTTTCCTTCACAGCATCTTGCTCATTCAGCCAGCAAATGTTTATTAAGTGCAAACTCTGTGCCAGGCACTATTTTAGGCCCTGGGAATCCAGGTGCTGAACAAAGCAGACGAGAAGCCCTGACTTAACGTTTCAGTAGGGGAATTTCACCCAACGTGGAACTACTTATCTGTCTCTCCACTCATTTACGATTATCTGTCTCTCCTGCTGGAAGGTAAGCTCTGTACGGCCAAGGGCTCTGTCGCATTTCTGCGTCTTAAGGGAGGGTCTGGCACCATGTAAGAGCTCAGTATTTATGAAATAAAAATGCAAAAACAAAAAACAGGGCAGCAAAAGAACCAAACCCAGAACGAAACAGGAGTCAAGAGTCGAGCCCTGGCTGCCTGCTTCGGCCAATGCCTCTCACTGTAACGCCTCAGCCTTTCGGAGGGACAGGCTGGATGCACGAGTGGCAGCTGTGGTTAACGGCTGCAGAGCAGAGGGATGACTGACGGCCGGCACAGTCAGGGAAGGCTGCCTGAAGAGGTGAAGTCTGAACAAGGGCAATCCCCTACCACGCCCCACCCTCAATCTAGGGAGAGAGAGGAAAACAAATTTGTGTTTCAGGGCTCCGATGTTCTTTATTCTAGTTGGAAAAAAGAAAAAAACCTTGCTCCAAAAAACTCTTTACTTTTTATTAGTGTCTGGATCAATACAAGTTTTAGGAGTAAAGCTTCTCTCCTGCAATACTAACCACCAGAACAGGCTAGGATTATTAAATCTGTCTCCAAGAGGCAGCGGCTGGGAGCGCCAGCAGCTCTGCCCTTCTGCTCACCTGCGCTGGGAGCCCCCGGCTAAGGGAACAGCAGCCTGAGGACCCTCACCGGCTCCGCAGCCGGAGGTCAAAGCTGCCTCCTTACAGCCCACTTTGCCCACCCCGCCAGGCCCCTGGACCTAGACCACCTTTCAGGTGCCCCACAGCCTTGCTTGCTTTGTTCTGTTCAGCCCTGCGTTCATGGGCTTCTCTCCACCACCCTCCCATGACTTGAAGCTCCTGGAGGACAGGGCTGGATTCCCTGCAACCCCAGCCTCCACCTTCACTCATCCTCCTAAGCCCCTGGGGGCGTCTCCCATTCAGTCCCCGGGGCCAGCCTGAGGGCTGAGCTGCTCAGAGGGGCCCGGGCGACCTGTTGACTGAGGCAGCACACCAAGGAGGCCCTGGTGGGACGGCCCTGCTGCAAGGGCGAGTGGGGCCCAGGCTTGGCCTCCTTGGAGAAACAGCCCCACGCCCTCCAGCTCTGACCTACTCCCATTCGAGGCCTGCTCACCCACCTGGGAGGAAGTTTCCTGAGCCCCCTTCCCCCCACAGAACCACCCACAGACCTTGGTGACTGGAGCGCAAGCTTCTTGACTGACCTGGGTCTGGGCACCAGGCACCAGGGAGCCAGATCCGGCTTGTGAGGATGGCCAGGTCTCCACAGAACAGCTCCTCCAGCCCGGCCCAGGATACTGCCTAGGTTGTCACCGAGGAGTCCAAGGCCACAGAGGCCCATTCCCGAGGATGGCATCCACCCAGGTGCCTCTCCTGGCCAGATCAGGGGACCTCTCAGCCCCGGCCGGCATCTAAGAAGTATGCCTGGGCGGGCTTCCCCTTCCCACAAAGCACACGCCAAATCTGTCTTCCAAGTTGAAATTTCAAAAATGACTTAAAAAAACACAGTGGTGACAACATCTAGAGATTTCCGGGTCCTCCTGGGAACAAGTGGAAAATTACAGTCTTCCAAACAGGTAACCACATGGCACAACCTCCAGGGCCAAAAAGTCTTGAAGGACGCCTGAAAACAAACACTCGGCAGGTCTCCCTCCTGGGGCATGCGACTCTGGGTCAGGGAAGTTGGAAGAGCCCCAGGGAGGTCCCTTCCAGGCTCCTCCCTAAAGTGCTGACCCCACCCAGGGTTATATGCTGGCCGGAGTCCCGCCTCCGGGCCTTTGCACTTGCCAATTCTTCTGCTGGCTGTAGCTCCAGGCAAGGCTGGTTTTTCCTCATTCTGGTCTCAGATCAAATGTGGCTTCCTAGAAGAGGCCATTGCTACCATTCTGGCTAAGGGAGCAACTTCCACCTCCGCCCCCAAGTTATCACCCTGCTTCACCTTCCTCTTAGCACTGATCTGAAATCCTCTAGTCTGGCCCGGCTCTTTCCCCACCACGAGAATGTCAGGTTCACACGAGAACAGGGGCCTGCTGACCCTGGTCAGCCAGGCACAAAGTAGGCGCTAACAGATGTCTGGAATGAATAAACCTATCTTTCTGGCTGGTCTGAGACGGGCCAGCCAAGCTGTGTTAGTGGGAGCGGGGGTACCCGAAAGACTTGGGGGCGCGCCAAAACAAGCTCTCCCCTACCCGGCTCCAGCAGCTCCCGCTCTGGAGCATTCCAGGCTCGCCCCGCCCCGCCCCGCCCCGTGCGCTCTCCTGGCCGGAAGCGGCCAGCTGGACATTCTGCGGCCAGCTGCCCCCAGCTGCAACCACTCTCGGCTCTGAGCTGGGGCTGGGCTGCTGCTGCGCTCAGGCTGCCGGGGGCCGCCGGGCGGGGGCCGAGGCCCGGCCCCGCCCCCGCCCCCAACAAGGGCAAACACCCTCCCCCACACTTCCATTCAACGATTTTAAAATGCCAACACAGACGGAGGTGCAGACAAGGCCAGGGACTTGCCTACCAGGGTCAACCGGGCAGAAGGGATGCCCGGCCAAGGGGAAGCGGGGCTCCCGACCGCCCGCCAGACTCGGAACTAGATGGTGTTCCCCTAGCTGGGAAGAACGGGGCTCCCGGGCGCAGGCCTGGGTTCAGGTTTCCCCTCCTGTAGGAAAGCACCATGTCCTGGGCTGGGCCAGCAGGACGGAGGGGCAGAGAGGAGGCCAGCGGGTGAACCAGGTGAGCTGCCCAGGTTTGTGAATGCGACAGGGCAACGGGGTCAGACAGACCCGGTCAGACCCCTGGGCCCCCAGACTGCCTCACCCGCAGGGAGAGCCATCCTTGGTCACGCTCACACCGCCCTCACTCAGACGCAAACCGCTCTGGGAAGGGCACGGCCAGCCAACCTGACGTTTTGCCTAGGGTCACCCCCTTTCCCATCCCACAGAAACGTCTTCCGCTTATCGAGCCTCTACACACACGGGGCATGGCACCTCCTTCCCTCACAGCCACCATCCGCAGGGGCTCATCAAGCAGAGGCCTGGGGCCCAGAAGCCTCCACCAGGGTGGCTGTTGCACAACCTTCCAGCGCAACGGGATTAGGGATCCAGTCCCTCCATACAAATAGGGATGAACTGGCGGGTGGGAGCAGAGGGCCCCTGCCTGGGTCCTGTCTACTCCACGGCTTCTACATCCAGAGGCATCGCAAGCCCATGGCGGCTTCAGCCTGCTCCAGTCCCTTAGCAAAAACTGAGCTCCTGCCAAGGGCCAGACTGCCAGGCACCCACTCTGCAGGCAGGTGGGACTCTGCTGGGGCACCCGCAGGGCTGGCGAAGAGGTCCAGCTGTGGCCGCACAGCAACCCCTAACCCGGGAGGTACTGCACCCCACCCCCGGCCGTGTTCTCACTTAGGCTCAGTCCTCTTCTGGGTGGGCGGGGGGGGGGGGGGGGGATCCTGACCACAGGTAATCCAGCAATGCCGCCCCCTCCATCTGCATCTGCACACACCTCCAAAGCGCAGGGGACCCCTAGCCAGAGGAGCACTTACAGCGCTTCCCTTCCTTCTGAGGAGAGGGCATAGCTTCATCTGGGTCTATGCAATCTGCGTCTTAATAAAACTTCAAAACAGGGCAGAGGTGAGGCTGTAGTAACAGAGAAGCCCTGGGGCAGAAGCAGTCCCTTTGGCTCCCAGAGCAGCCTCAGCACCAGGGAAGCAGGGAGCAGAGCCCATCTCTGAGCACTCTTCCAAGGGGCAGGACCCTAGCAGGCCGCCCGCTTGAGCTCAATAATGGCAACAAACTGGTAAGGCAGATATTGTGACCACTTTACAGATGAAGAAATCAAGTCCAGAGAAGCTTAGTTACTTGCACAAGTTGACCCAGCTTCATCTGAAAGTAGATGTACCTTAGCCCAGACAACCATTTGCACCTATTACTGGTCCCCTCTTGTCTCTCTTCCCAATTCTAATACCGCCTCCTCCTGGAAGCTTTCCCAGATTTCCCCCAGGCAGGAAACCATCCCCACTGTTTGATCCACACAGTTCTAATATCTTGTTACAACAAAATAGGCTCCTATGACAGGGCCTCTGGCTCTGCATGACAGCTGTCACAGGAGGGGGTCACAAGCTAAAAAGAAATAAGACTGTTTCTGGGGGTCAGAAGACGTATGTCCCAAGTCAGGCTCCTACAGTCGTCAGCTGTGTGACCTTGAATAAGATGCTTCCTCTATACCCTTCTAGCCTCAGCGCAGAGGACTACATAACCTCTTGCAAGCTCCTTTCAGAGTCATCTTGAATAATATGTAAAAGTAGGGAGTGAGTACACAGTGACCATCCTTGGCCGTGCGCAGCTGGGGGATTTCAGAGGCTGCCCTGATCCAGTCGCTCCTGGTTCCAGCATCTCAAGTGACCCAGACTTCCCTAACCCTTAGGCCCCACCCCCACTGCACACTCCTCACCTTTACACCCTCCCCTCCAGCCACAGGCCCTCCTCTTCCCCGTTGCACACCCTGCCCTTTCTCACAGCCACAGCCTTGCTCCCACTGATCTCCCCTCCTGCCCCATGTCCAATTCTCATTCACCATTCAAGGCCCAGCTCAACCATCCCCACCTCAGGGGAGCCCTTCCCAGTGTCCCCAAGCACAGGAACCAGTGAGCTCTCTCACTCTCTCCCTGAATTCCCAGCCTGCCTCCCCCTCTCCGGGTCCTGCTGCCTGCCCTGTCAGGCCCTCCTTGGGGTCTATTCATCTCTGGTTCATCAGGTCCTGGGACTCAATAAATGTGTGATGGACAGACAAACCCTGCAGGTCAGTCTTCTTCCAAAAGCTCGGAGCCCAGACATCTCATCGTCTTTCCGATCTGAAGGTGTCTCACCAACTGGGCTAGGCTCTCTGGGGGACTCTGGAACCCTCCTCCGTCAAGAAGCTTCTCATTTTCTGGGGTGCAAGAGAGCCAGCCTCAAGATCATCAAGGAACACTTCCAGACAATGCTTGTACATCCCCTTGGGGAGAGACATACTCACATCCCGGGAGGGAGGACCTTTCCTGTGACCACACTCTCCTCTTTCTAGAGGCTGTGCAGAGGACCAAGGCCCTTTCAGGGCTGCCCAGAACTGCCTCAGCTAGAGGGAGGTGCTGCTGTCACCCACTGTCTCAGGATGAGTCTGCGAGACGGAGGCAGGCACAGGACCGACCAGGGAGGGATGCCCTGCACTGGAAAGTCAGCCCCAGGGTTCATGGACAAGGGCTTCTGAAGAGCCCACTGCTGTACTTCGCTGAAGGCGAGAAACAAACTTGGTGTTAGACTGAGGCCCAAGTCCGGGTAGCCATTTCTGTGCACCCCAGCTGTTAATTTATGTGAGCACATCTATGCTTGTGCAGTTTTATCATCACCAACAAATAACAAATGTGTCCCGGCACCTGCCATGTGCCAGACCCAGTGCTAGGTATTTTACATACATTATCTCACTTAATCCTCCAAAGAGCCATAGGCTGTGGGTATCCACAGTGACATATTCCTAAAATGAAGGTGAAGCACAGAGAGGTTGGAACAGCTGCCCACGGTCACACAGCTAGTTACTGGTGGGAGCTGCCATTCCAGGCCCCTCAACAATCTGGCCCCAGCCTGTCTTTCTGGTCTGAGCTGCCAGTGCTCACCATTCCAGAGCCTCTGTTCTCTGTCCCCACCTCTTGAGCTCCCCACTCGCCTTGTTTTGTGATGTGCGGGGTGGTTAATGTAAATTGCCAGCCTGCTGCTTCCCAATTCCCTCCCTCCTCCCCACATGCTCCATGGCCTCTGGCAGCTCAGACCCCCTCCTTCCTCCCATTAGGCCAGCCAGACTCCTGCCCCTCTCGATACCTTCTCCCCTCCCACCAGCCTGATTGCATCACCCCACCTGCCAGGCCCCCGACCAGTGTCTCATGGTAACGACTTCAGCTGGCAGAGAATCCTGGAACCTTTTCCCCTACAGTGATGTTGACATATGTTTGCTCAAAAAATGTAATGTTTCCATCAAAGCATTTAGGAGGAGTCAATTCCCACCCACGTGACACCTCCTCAGAAAAATATAGAGTAAATTTACTCGAATAAGCAATGAGACATGGTCAGCGTTTCTCTTTCTTGGCTGTCACGGTGCCAAGGGCTGGGCAACACCCAGCATGGTGTTCCCAGGACTGAATGCTCTCAACGGGAAGGGAGAGGGGACGGGTACAGCTTGTGAGCCTGTGACTGCTGGCCCCTATTGTACGGTATGCTGGGTCAGCTTGTGGTCGGTCCCCCTCATCCCTAAGCCCCGCCCCCAGAGACTCTAGTTCCACTGACCGTGCTCCCACCAGAGCCTAGCTTCTGTGTCTCTGACTAGGTCACCTACTGCCCTGTCCCCAAGTCCTGTCCCCCTCCCCACCGGAGTGCAGCCCTGCCCTCACAACTGTCACAGCATACCTACACCAGGCCCGACGTGCGAGTTCATACACATGCCCCCAAATTTCACCACGTCCTTGAAAGGTCAAAGAATTCAGACCTCCCGTGACTGTCCCCTTACCCACCCCTCCAACCCCTGGGACCAGCGATGGAGATGCAATGGGGGGATCCTGCTCCACCTCCAGCTTCCAACACTGCCAAAGAGGAGAGCCAATGCCAGGCACTATAACCTGGGTGGCTGGGGGTCAATGGTGGCTGGCTAGGTCCTAATTCATTCTAGCGTCACCACTGGCCAACTGGAGATGAACGTGGGGCCAGAGCACCGAGGCCTCGGGGACGGGCCAACCGTCTGTGGCAGAGAAGATGGAGGAGATGAGGGGAGGCCCACAGGCCACCTGTCCTCTCTTCTCCACATAAGCAGACAGCAATCCTGCAACGAGAGGGCACGTACAGCCTCTCCCAAGAGTCCCCAGAGCCCCGCCCTGAGATATTCCCTGCTGGAAAGTGGAGAGGAAGCGTCTGATGTCGTTTCCTACAGGTATCTTCTAAGAGTCTGTTGCAGGCACCTTGCAGTGTGCTGCTGCCGTGTCTGATACTAGCCTCCTCCCATGACATGTCTCAGGGAGGCCTCACTGTTCCCACTTTACAGATGGGAAGACAGGCCCACCAAGGTTAAACATCCAGTCCGAGGCCACACAGCTAGCAAGGGAGCGACCCCAGGATACACGCAGGTGAACAAGACATGCGGTCTCGACCTTCAAGAAGCTGGCAGTCCAGTGGGGGAGGGACGCATACAGACGTTAGTGCCAAACACAACACACTTACCAGGCTGTGGGCCCACAGGAAGCTGGGAAAGTATCCCGTGCAGGGCTTGGCCCACAGGGGCCCTATCATGACTGCAGGAACTCTATTTCCAGTTTTCCCATTTCCAATCGGGAAAGGTTTCACGGAGAGGAGGGCATCCCAGCACAGCCTCCTTCTGAGATTTGGGTTCCCCACCAAGCTCTGTGCCTGGCGCATAGTGCAAGGGAATGAATGTGGACAGATGGGTTAACCTCGGGTAGGCGCCTGGCATACGGTGTCCCATTTACATCACGACAGCCCGGCCCCGGGTAGTGTGTCACATTCTCGTGCCTCATTTACGAAATGAGGAGACAAGCACAGAGCAGTCGAGTACTCTGCTCCAAGTAACACGGCTAGTAAGGTCCCAGTCATGTCTGACTCTGAGGCCTGCCTTTCTAGCAAGCATTTAATTTCTCTGGGCCTTGATTTGCTCATCTGTAGAAACTCCAGTCAGAAACACCTCCACTGCAGACTGAAGGTGGGCATTAAATGCCCCATACCTGCAGCCTGGGTCCAGGAGGTGAGGACCACATGATTCCAGACCCTGCCCTGCTCCTGCAGCCTGTTAGCAGAGGGTCTCCTCTCTTCCCAAGTCAAGCTTGCCAAGGAATGGCCACCGATATGGAGTTCTAATTGGTGAGCCTGGCAGCACAGAGCCCAGCAACATGCCCGGTGGGTGATGGTGTTGCAGGGGAAACAGCTGAGCACAGCAAATATAGCCATTGACCCAATTCAGTTCTGTTCTGTCTTCAAGAAAATAATTGAGTTTAAATGAATAGGTTTCCCAGGTCCCCTCTGGCCTCAGGGAGGGTGGAAAGGGAGAGGGGGAGACAGGAACAGTTCCCAGGGCTCACTGTTGGTTATTTTTGAGTCATTAGGCCTGTGAAAGGTTTCTTTCTTTCCTTGGCGCCCAGTGGGGGTCGGACGTGGCTGGGAGACAGTGAAGTGGAGTGAAAACCACACAAGGTGGACGGTGAGGATGCAGGTTTACGAGTGGGCCACGCCAACAGCTTTGTAGAGTGGCCCAGTTGGTCCCCTCAGGCCCCAGGCTCTTCGTCTACAGAATGGGAACACTACCCCCACACACACTCACACCCACTCCTCCCAGGGTCAGTGGGAAGAACGCAGGCTAAGCAAACTCAAAGGCCTTCCCGGGAGCAGAGGAGTCTGGGGTGAACTGCAGAGGCCAATTCGTTGCCCTGCAGGAATACAGGCCCAATGTTGCCACATCTGTTTTTCAAGAAAAACCAGAAATCCAGATTTTTCAGGTGCATGTTGAAAGTGAGCGTTTTAGGGGTATTTAAACATTGGTAACGATTTTAAAAAAAACACCCTTTCCACCCTCTCAGACCAAATGAAACCTGCCTGTGGGTACATGTGGCCACGAGCCACCTGTGTGCAACCTCCGATTTAATGACAATGCACGTAAGCAATTACGACGTGCTGGTGTCCTCCCACCTGTCTGCTTCTTTATCATTTTCTTTGGCTGTGAGGCCAAGCCCAGCCCTCCTCAAGCGGGGGAGGCAGGGATATCCTCCCCCTCAAGACCTTAGGGGAGCACAGGAGGGGCTGCTCCCCCTCTACTGTGGGAAGGTGGGTGGGTATGCAGGGACTGGTTGTACCCTAGAAATCAGGGCTCACCCTCTGCCCTGCCCTCAACTCTGTTAGGGTCTCAGCTTCCTCTTCGGCAAATAGGGGGTTTCTGAGGGACCAAATAAGAAAGAGAAAGGTCCGAGATAAAAAGTGAGCACATGGGAGGGCTGGCCCTGTGGCTGAGTGGTTCAAGTTTCGTGTGTTCCACTTTGGCAGCTTGGGTTCGCGGATCGCATCCCGGGCACGGACCTACTCCACTCATCAGCCATGCTGTGGAGTGTCCCACATACAAAAAAAATAGAGGCAGATTGGCACAGATGTTAGCTCAGGGCTAATCTTCCTCAAGCAAAAACAAAAAAAAAAAAAGAGGAAGATTGCCAACGGATGTTAGCTCAGGGCGAATCTTTCTCACCAAAAAAAAAAAAAGTGAGCACATGTGTCAGGTCTCCCCAGAGAAGTAGTGCGGAAGAGCGGAAAGAGTGTGAGTTAGCAAGACTTTGGATCTTTTCCCCATCGTAGCTCTTGGCTGTGTGAGCCTAGGAAACTTACCTACCCTCTCTGTACTTCAGTCTCATCCTCTGTATACAGGAGATAAGAATCTCTGGGACACAGAGCTGTTGTGAAGATTAAATGAGATGATGACTGTCAAGGGCCTGGTAGGATGCCTGGCACATAGCAATGGATCAAAAAATGATAGCCATTATTATTGTTATTGTTGTCTTTAGTGAAAAGCGTGCCAGAGAATTCTGACTGGGCAATTACAACAATGTAGCACAACCAGGCAGACTTGTTGTTAACAGATGAGGCCACCTATAATTAGCACAATCATTACGTATGCAAATAGTGCGGCTTAGATGCTGGAGAAGGGTGTTGTTTGAAGTGTATTTAAATAACCCCTCTCCCCTGGCTGCCCGCCCTCCCCAAATCTTGTTTACACTATTAATTTCATTAGCAAACATTTTCTTCATAAAGCAAGACAGAATTCCAAACCAGTATATATTCAAATCAAGGAGGTTTTAAACCATTTGGGCCCCTGCCCACCCCACCTGGAGCTCTCTGTGGGGGTCCTGGGTCAGCTGCAGGCCTGGGGCTGCCTCCCCAGCCTCTTTTCCAGTAGGTCAGGCTGGAGACCTCCACTAACTGGCTCCCCTCGGATATGCAGAGCTGGGAAGAGGAGAGGAGGGGTTGGGGTGTGTTCTTGGCATGGGGCAGGTGCTATATTTGGGGAGAAGAGGTTTGCAGCAGCTTTAATATGACCAGTGAGTTCCCTATGAGCCAGGGCATATCATATCAAGCATATCATAATACCCATTTATATCTGAGAAAACCCAGGCTCAAAGAGATTTAAGGAAGTAATTTGCCCAAAGTCACATAAATAATAAGTTGCAGAACTGGATTCAAACCTGGATCGGTCTCCTACCTCTGGAGTCTGCTCTTCTGGCTCTGCCCTAAAATTGCACTTGGCACAGGCCTCTTTGTCCTACCCGGAGAGGACAAAGTTAATAATCCAAAATTGATCCCAGAACCTTCGAATTGGGAGGGGTCACCAAAGACCGATCTGGGTTCTGAGATGAAGACACTGAGGCTCAGAGAGGTCCTCTAATTTGCCCAGGGTCCCACAGGCAGAAAGGAGAAGAGCCTAGAACCAAGGGCTTCTTGCCAAGGATGGCTGCTTCTGCATTCAGATCTTTAAACACAAGACAATTCAACCATCTTCCTCCCCCTTAACAGCTGGGGCAGTATCTTAACCATCCCTGTATCCCTTGGGCCCAAGGCAGACCCAAGCAGACAAAAGATGCTCAGTAAATGTTTGCTGAACTAAACTGTTTTCTTACCAAAAAGACAATGCTGAACAGCTGGAACAGTGAAGGCATGCAAAGGAAGATGGGTGGTGCTTAGGGACCAGGGAGAGAGCAGACCACCCTCCGAGGGAGGACTTGGCCATCCTCAGCTTGGGAAAGGCCCCAAGTCCCTGCTGGATGCCTGCTCAAGAGGCAGGCAGTTAGCTGATTCTCAGTATAGGAGGAAATGAAAACAGAAGTCTCAACAGATAGGTCGGCCCCTCACCCGACCCCTGCTGGCTCAGACCACCACATGCCTTATCTCACTCCTTCCTTGGCCCCAGAAATTTAGGCTGGGAGAAATGAGTGACTTGCCTGAGGTCAGGGAGCGGAGGAGACTAGTACCCAGACTTCTCTGCTCCTTCAACCAGGCTGTCCCATCACGTCTCCCGACTCCCCACCTCTGGCTCTTGGAAACCTAGGGGAGCCTTGATAAGGATGGTAAAGATAATGGCCCTCACCTTTGCCCACACCCCCAAGGACACCTCTGCTAAGCTAAGGCAGACTAGGCACCTCCTAAGCATGGACACTCTGCTAAGCCCCTCCCCCTTTAAAAGCAAATAATCCTCACAAATATCCCAGGAAGTAGGTACAGTGTCCCCTTAACAGAGATGGAAACTAAAGCTCGGACAGGTTAAGACCTGCTCGTTAAGACCTGCTCAAGGCCACAGACTGGGAAGTGGTTGGTGGAGCTGGCATTCATGGCAGGCAGTCTGACTCAGGGGTGTGAGCTGTTAATGGCTCTGCTCTGAGGTGGAGTCCAGGGAACCCCAGATGGGGAGTCAGTGGGGGTCTCCCCACCTCCATGTCCTGGCCAAGACTGACAAGGTATTACCCCTCATAGCACTGTATCCTGCCAAGGGGTCATTCGACCCATCCCCCTGCCTCCAGGCAAGGATGTAAATAAAGCTGGAGTAGGGATGTGCTTTCTGGGACTGAGGCTCGGGGGCCTTCCAGAACTGCCCAAGCCCAGCCTAAATATTTTTCAGAAACCACCCTAAACTCCTACTCCCCACCACCTCCCATCCATAGTCCACCGGCATTCCAGAAGTGGGGACTGGAGCATCTGGCAGTAAGGGGAGGGGCAGGAGAGGAGACCCTTCCCCTTGAGGATGAAGGGGAAAACAGGCCCAGGTCCTCAATGGCCAGTCTGCTCCTCCTTTCCCCAGACACCCGCCCACACCCAGCCTCACGCACAGCCAGGGGGCTGCTTCTAAAATCACTGATCTGACCAGGCCCCATCCCCTCTTAAAATCCTTCCAGCTCCCAGTCACCTCCAGGATCAAGTCCAAACCCTGCCTGCCTTCCCACTATCTTCCACTCTATCCCCTGCCACACACCAGGCCCAACACACATGCAGCAACACACGACTGCCAGGCCTTTCCAGCAAGCCCTTCCCTCCTCTCCGCAGAGAAACCTTCCACCAGCCTTCACCTTCACCCTGTGGCCCAACCACCAACTCCGTGGAGCCTTCCTTGAGCACCACTGGAGTCCTCACTCCCTTCTCTGTCTACCCACAGCCGCTCTAATGTAGAATCTGTTGACCCACCTGCCTTGTCCAGCCAGTAGGAGCCCTTGAGGGCAGGGACTGGGTGTGACTGCCCCTGCCCACAACACAGTGTGTGTGCTGGCTAGCTGCCTGTCTAGAATTTGCTGCACTGGGCTCCCCAGGGTCAATGAGGCCAGATGTAAGGGTGACAGTGGAAGGTGAGTGGCTTGGAGGTAGACTTGACCATAAGCCCCCGACCCAGATCAGGTTAGCACCCGCCAACCTGACTCTCCCAACCCGGCTCATTAGGGGAATATGGGTGGTGCCAGGCCCAAGCTGTCCATGGACGCCTGACAATGGCTGTGTCGAGAATCACAGGAGATGAAGTCATCGCTCCCAGAAATAGGCTGATTAAGAAGACGTGACGACAACGTAAACAGCAAGACTGGACACACACACACACACACACACTCTCTCTCTCACCATGTGTTTCTCCACCCTAGGAAGCTGGGCCAGGCCTGAGCTCCTCTGGGAAACAGAGATCGTGCCAGGAACCAGAGGTGGCGCAAGGAGCCCGGACTCAGGCAATACAGTTGGTCTCAGGGAGTGGTGGGGCCCAGGGCGCTCTCCTCTCCCTTGCCGAGGCTCCCTGTCCAGACCCTCCCTGAAGTTCCTGACCTGCCCCCTGGCCCTCTCAGACTCCCCCAGTTTCTTTTCTCACTCCCTCCTGGGCCCCTCCCCTCATCTCTTCCCAGGGTACAATCCCACCCACCCTTCTCGGCCCCCTCACATTCCTGTCCTCTCCTGGAGGGCAGGCCTGCCTAGATTCCAGGGAGGTGGGAGCTTCTACTGGCTAAGAGCGGGCTCTGGGCTACAACAGGGCTCGAATCCTGGCTTTGCCTTGTTGCAGCTGTGTGACCACAAGCTAGTCAATCCATCTCTCTGAGCGTACCTTCCTCATCTGTAAGATGCAGACAGCAATGCGCCTACCTCACTGGGTAAAATTAAATGAAATATGTTGATTTGTTCAATCACCAACCTTGCGTCAAGCCCTATTCTAGGGACTGGAGACACATTAGGGAACAAGACATCAATTTCCTGCTCCCTGGGGCTTACAGTCTAGTGTGGGAGAAGTACACCGACACATGTAGGACAAGATCAGGTGAGCTTGAGTGCCAGGAAGAACGAGAAGCACAGAAAAGCGTCCAGGCTAGAGGGGGAGCAGGAGGCTGTGTTTGACAGTGTGGCTGGATGAACTGAGGGAGCAGGTCACAGACATCTGGGCAAAGAGAGATCCAGAAGAGGCAACAACAAGGGCAAAGATCCTGGGCCGCGGCACTTGAGGGACAGGGGACAGGGGACAGGGACGAGTGGGGACAGTAAAATCAGCAGGAGTTGCCCATGCAGGGGCCACAGGAAGGAGCCTGGAGTAGAGTCGGAAGGGGTGAGGCGCCACTGGGTGGTTTCTTGTTTCAAGATTGCTCCCGCTGCTGGTGGAGAATGGACTGAGAGGGGAGCAAAGTTGGAGGTGGGGAGACCAGCCTAGGGGTTGGCTGCAGGCCCCAGGTGGGAGGTTACGGTGGCTTGTATTCTGTGACAGTAGTGGCAGTACGTGAGGCACTCAGCACGGTGCCTGGCACGAGGTGAACCTTCAATATTGGTTCTTCTTGTCCCTACCCTCATCACCGTCAGCATCCTCATCACCCTGAACACTGGCCGAGGGCTCCGCTGGTCCCAAAGCTGGAAGACCCCTCACCCCACTTTACAGATGAGCAGGTCCCTTGCTCAGGGTCTCAAGTGAGAGCAGTGACAGGCAGGGCCACACTGCCCAGACTGGGCTCTCCAGCCTAAGCAGACAGATCTTTCCCATGGGCCCTCCTCTTTCCCACCCAGGGCCCAGTCCTCGACCAGCTCCGCATCTCAGTCCACACGGGGCCTCCACTGGGGAAAACATTAGACTCCAAACAAACAACAGCGCCAAGTGCTTGCATCTCACCAATTTCGAGTTCGTTCCTATCCAGTTTCTCCCGTGCTAGAGGGAGGCACTGTGAGCCCCATCAGGTGACGGACGAGGGCTGAGAAAATCTTCGAATCTTCGTTTATTCTACCTCCTCCAGGAGCTTCTCTGAGCCCAGGCAAACGCTCCCTCCTGAGGCTGGCTGGCCCCCAAACCCAAAACACTCCCTTAGGGCCAAGCTCCAGGGCCTCAGCATGGCAGCCCACCTGGCCACAGAGGGGGCTGGCCCAGTGAGAGCCCCCAGGTAGAGACAGTCTCACCGACACCTCTCCCAACCCAGCCTGGGAGCTCCTCCAGGGCAGGCAGGGGCCGCAGCTGATTCCCATCCATGTCCCCAGGGCCAGGCACAGGTGAGCAGAAAGACAAATAACTTAATCCCTAGAGTCCCTTTGAGGAAGGCCTGGCTGCACGAGACACCCCGAGAGAGCCATCAGCTGCCTCCCGCCCTCTCTGCTGGCTGGCTGGGGCAGCCCGCCGCCTCTGAGTTTGCTAGGAGAAGACCGTTCCCTCTTCCCTCCGCCACCATGCAACTACCTGGAGAGCCACCCCCACCCCAGAGCTGGGGGGCTCAAGGGTGTGAATGCTGGCAGGGAGGGGGTCTGCAAGGACATGTCCCCTCCCCACCTTAGGGTTCTGGGCCAGAACAGCCACTCTTCTTCCCCTTCTCTCTCTGCAGGCCAAGGAGGTAAGATTAAGCTAGACAACATGTTTGCAAGCATACAGACATAATTTCTTTTATAAGCCACAGAAAGGCTGCAGAAAAAGCCTCCGACCATCAGCCAGTAGTGGTTTTGGGTGGGTGGGGAGGTTCTATGGTGGTAGTGGTGTGGACAGACATCTCACTTTTTGCTTTACATGCCTATATGGCTTGGATTTGGTACTCTATGCTTGTATTTTTAATTACCTTTATATTAAAAATAAGACTTTAAAGTAAAACGAAGTGAATGAGAGGGCACTTGGTGAGGAATCTGGTCGCGCTGGCACCTGTTCCTCTCGTGACCCCATGAGCGTCTGGTAGGCCAAGGGCCTGCCTTACATTTTGTTTCTTCTGCCCGGCCTCACCCAGGCCAGCTGCCGCCAGCTCCCTGCACTCAGAGAGGACGGAGCAAGAGTGGGAGGAGGCAGGGCTGGGGAACCAGCAGGGAGCCCCCTGCCTCAGACACACGCATCTGGGGATCGCAGAGTCACCTCACCTCTTCCCTGACCCCCCCGCCCCCCTTTGCTGCCCCACTCTCTTTTGCACAGACACTGGGGCTGGACCCCCACCAGCTGTCCATGTGTCTGTCTCTTCCATCAGTCCCTGGCTGCCCTGGGCTTCAATCACCTGTGTGTCTCTGGCGCAAAGTCCCTGCACATAGCAGGTGCTCAGTGAAAGTTTGCTAGACAAATCGCCAGGACAATCTGAAGGACTGTTTATGCCAGGTGATCATTCGGAAAGAAACTCAAATATGGAATACAGACGGAGTGGCAGACAGGGTGGAGAAACAAAAGTTATGCCTGTAGGCCGGAACAGGAAGACACCCAGACAGGCTTTGGCTAGAGCACTTCCAACCCTCTGAGAAGGCAGGACCCCTGCTGGGGCAGGGGGAGGAGGAGCGAGCCCCATTCTGAGGGTCAGGACTTCCTGTGCCTGAAGGAGCTGCACAGTCCGCAGGGGAGCAAATGCGAAGGGCAGGGGAGATCACGTGCATGGGGGACACACAGGCATGGACAGCCCCCCAAAGCCGTGCACTGACACCTTTGCTAAAGATCGGAATACCATGTGTCCTGGGGGTTTCTATTAAATACTTAGGACCTCTCCTCCCTAAGCTCTTCCCTGACCAAGGCCTCTCCTTCACTGTGACAATGCCAGGCAGAAGCACCTGCTAGGGGCGGGGGACACAGCTGCAACAGGCTCAGGGTAGCCTGGGTCGGGCCTGCCGCATATCTGCTCGTCCACACCATATCTGCTCGTCCACACCGACTAGCACCAGTCCCTCAGCAAGGCATGCGCGGCTTCCACACATGCGCGTGGCCCCATCTGTCCTGCGCTCCAATCCCCTTTGCTCCAGTCCCCCTGACTGCCCTCAAACCGCTCATGCACGTTCCCACGGCCACACCTCTGCCCAGGTGGCTCCCGCACCAGAAGGCCCTGCCCATTCCCCTGTGCCCACCTGGGTTTCCTCCAACCTGTCGGATAAAGGTCTCTAACTAAAGAGTATGGGCGGTATTTGGTCAACATTCATGTTTTGTTAAGCCCACACAGTGTGTGACATTTTTAAGTTTTGAATCAATTGCCAACATTTAAAGATGTGAAATTTTAAAATGTCTCACAAAAAACTCTAGATTTCTGGCTTCTCTTCTAAATCCAAAGGCCCAGTGCCATGGCACAGTGGCTACTGCCCCCCGAGCAGCACACACACTCTCCAGGTGGCCACAGCGTCCACCACATCTACAGACTGCCTCAGCCAGGGGTTCCTTGCGGCAGCTGGCAGGATGGGGCAGGACCCACGGCACATCTCCCAGGGACACACTCAGTGCCTGGTACACAGTAGGGACTAGCTACTGTTTGTGGAATAATGAACAAGGATGCAATGCCTCCCTGTGCCCAGGATTTCCTGATTCCTATCCACTGCCCTGCAAGACCCCAAGCAGGGACAGGACAATGCTCTTCCCCCCTGGCCCACGCCCTCCCCCCAAGCCGGGCACACCTGCAGCAAGACAGTGGGGTAAGCCTCCAGGGCTGTGTGCAGATTCTCACGTCATTATCTGATCTTTGCTTCAGAAGTTGTGTCCTCTAGAGACCAGCCAAAGCAAGAGCAGTGACTCTGGCATCTCCCCACCTTCTATAGCAGTGGCAGGATTCCAGGCCAGCCCACGGACACCAATCCCCTGGACTTCTGTTCAACTGAACAGGAGAAATTCGGCAACAAGAACTGACAAAGCCAAGGCTTCCTCGATGCCCGCCTGCAGGCGGCCTGCCCCCCTTTGAAGCTGACAGCCAACTCTTCCCTTTTTCTGGGTTTTCAAGGTCAGAGTCACATTGGCAGGAATGGTTCTCTTGGTTCTGCTGCCTCTGACTCACCCCAAACACAGTCACTGTCCCTGACAGCCAGGTCCTCCTGTCCTCGGCAGTGGCACAGGAGGCCCCTGCTCCTGCTGGGGTGGAGCGGTGAGAGCAAGCCAGGCTCTGGTCATGCCCCCAGGGGTCCTGCTTCCCGGGATACGGGGTCTCCGTGGGCCTGGCTTCCCTGCCAGCCTGGGAGCACCATCTCTGGTTCACGGTGCCAGTGCTCAGTAGAGGCTGGTTGGAGAGGAAGAGCTGACAGCCCCCAGAGTGTGCTCACAGCCCAAGGAGTGGGCACCTGCTCAGAGGATGGGCTCGGCCTGTCTCTGCCCCTCGCTGGCTGATACGTGACCTCAGGCTACTTGCCTCCTCTCTCTGAGCTTCGGTTTCCTCATTTGGAAAATGGAGAAATAAATACCTGATCCGAGACAATCGACCTCCTAATGGGACCCAGAGGAGCTTTGTGAATCATGAAGTGCCATGCCAAAGTTAATTATTCCAGCGCCTGGCGTGGTGCCCAGCACGCAGTAGGTGCTCCACGTATCGTTCGTGGTGCAAACGTTTATTGGGCCCCTGTGCTGTGCCAGGCTGTGTGCAAGGTGCCAGAGGCCCAGAACGGAGGCCTGGGCCCTGTGCACGGAAAATCTACCCTTCAATGGGGCATGCAGACAACCTCATACCATGAGAACTGGCAGCAAGTGACGATCAGAATGTTGTGAGATCCACGGGGGGTCCTGGGCTCCTGGAGTGGGGGTGAGGGACCCAGTTCTTACAAGAGCCCCACCTCTTGGCTGCTGAGCAGCAGAGGCCAGAGTCGGGGCTGCCTAGCTCTAGGCTGCCTGCCACTCTACCCACTTCCCAACAGCCTACTTTAAAGAGAGAGCTGCCAGGCTGGGTGAGCTACCCCATTCTCTGAAGGTACCCATGGGCGTATGCATGTCTGTGCCGTGTACACCTGGACCTGCGTGCCAGGGAACTAACAGTGAGAGAGCACCTTTGTGGGCCACAGCCTGGGCCATGCCTTTTACATACACTCTGCCAGTGGTCCCACATCTGGTTGGGGAATAGTTAAAATAATACAGACTTGAGCCCCAACCCCAGAGAGGTGATGCCGCCCCATCCCCAACATGCAGTGGTCACCAGAGCCTGGAGAGTCATGCAGCCTGGGGTCCCCATTCTGGCTGTGTCCCTTACTAGCCCGTGAGACCTGGGTCAAGTCACCAAACCTCTCGGCACCTGGTTTCCCCATCTCTCAGGTGGCTGTGAGCATTAAGAGACAAAGCACCTGGCAGGGAGGGAGTCCCATCCTCACGCCCATGCTCTGCCCAATCCAACCCCACAGAGATGGTCGGGGCCCAGCCCTTACCCAGCTCACCCCTCGTCTCCTCCTCTCCCTATCTGCTGCCCCTCTGAACTACTTCCCACTCCCCCAGTGCTCAAGCCCTTTCCCACCTCGCAGAGCAGCTTCAAGGTTCTAAGTCTAAGTTCTAAGTCTCTGACGGAGCACTGGGCTCACTCATGGGGTTCCCTCTGCCTAACTGCCCTTCCCCCAACTTTGCCATCTGATGAACTCATCCTCTTTCAAGTCTCAACTCTTGCCACTACTGTGAAGCCCTCCCTGACTCCTTGAGAGCAGGCCCAACTCCTGCCACCCCCCAAGCAGAGATGTGCAGAAAGGAGTGGGCGAGGCCTCCAACTCCTTGCATGTTCCTGGCTATATTCCTTCCTCACCCTTTGGCCTCAGCTTCTCGAACTGTGAAGGGATCTCTATGACTTCTCGTTCTAAGGCCCTATGAAGGTGTTTGGTCACATGCTCTATGGGGCGGGGAGTGAGGGGGCATCTCCAGGGTCACCCCGTGGTTCTGGAGGGCTTGGAGGAGCTAGACTCTGCCTTGTTCTACCCAGGAGAGCAGGACAACCCCAGCCAGTGCCCTCAGGAGGCCCCACCTCTTAGCTGGGGAACAGACGCAGTAATGATGCACAGAGAAAGGCACAGAAAATGCAGAGTGAAGTGAAGTCCACCGAGACTGGGGGAGGGGACCAGGGCAGGCTTCAGGCAGAAGGACTAGGACTAGACAGACAGGTATGATCAAAGCAGGAAGAGCAGGGGGAGGCATTCCAGACAGAGGGAACAGATGAGACAGATCATGGTACAGTCATAGCTAACACATCTCAAGGCGCTCTGCTAAGCATTTAGCTACAAATCCCATGTATTCCTCTCAACAGCCCTTCGAGACAGGAATTGCTATTATCCCCATTTTACAGAGTTAAGCAAGTCCCCCAAAAGTCACAGAGCTGACGAGTGGTGGAGCTGGGATTTGAACCGAGGCATCCGCCTGCCGTGTCTGGTGAGTCAACAGGGGCAACCAGGGCACGGAGGCTCAGGGGAGTGGGAGAGAGAGAGAGAGAGAGAGAGAGAGAGAGAGAGAGAGACTTGTTAAGACCTTGAAGTCGGGCCTCATTATCCTTGCAGCCTGGTCTTGAACGGCACCCAAGCCAGGCCCATGTCATTGATGAAATCCCTTGAGGGTGACCCCACCCACTCATGGGAGCGTGCAAGGCCACTCAGAGTCTGAGGACCCCAGACCCGCACTTCCTTTGCACCATCTGCCTAAAGGATGCGAGGAGCTGCTGCTAATGAGTGAGCGAGCGTGAGCGGGCGGGGGAGGGAGTCGGGAGCACGCAGCCAGTCAGGAGCCTCGGCTGTCAGCGGCCACACCGACAGGCTGGCGCGGAGCTGTTGCCAGGGCAGCCCGGAGAGTCTGCCTTCATAGGCAGAGTGATTTAGAACCAGTTGCTCTCTCAGGGCCACCAGCTCAGCCGGCCAGGGGCTCCCCACTGAGTTCCTGGCCCTTCTAAACCTCAACACAAAATGTCAGGGGCCCCCGTAGGGGAGCCACTGGCATGAAAAGCCATCAGGACAGAAATCATGGGCATAGCTCACATGTTGGAAACAAGCCCCTTGTCACAACACAACCCGAACAGGGACCATGGCTCAGGGAATGAGACTTCTGGGCCGGGACTTCCAACAACCCAGGCTCACCTTGTAGGATGCCCACCACTGAGTGGTACCTGCCCCTCCAGTGAGGGCCCTGGACCTGCAGCAGCAGGTAGCCCATGAGACAGAGAGGGAGGGGAGAGAAGGACGGGTGATGGAGGGGAGGTGGATCTGGAGATTGGTACGAGGAGAATGGTACGAGGAAGGCAGGACCCTGACTGGACTCTCACCCAGGCCTCCTCTCAGTGCCCAGCACGTGGCTGCCACCCAGCAGGGTCAGACACAGCAGCCAGAATAACTCTGGCTAGGGAGGAGCAACCATGTCAGAAGAGGCCAGGTGACGTTCAGCTCAGAATGGCCATACGGAAACAAGGTAAATCACTGATGGTGATAAACGTGTGTGAGACAAGTGAATCTCCCCAAGAGCAGATCCGCAGGAGCCCCTCATCAGGACTCCAACGTGCCAGGGGGGGTTAGAGCAAGCCCAGGAAATGGTTCTCTGTACAACTGTGTCAGCTCGGATGCAGTGTTTCCACTAGTGCAATGAGTGGCTTCAAGTGTGACCAGATAAAAAGACCACAGGGCATCACCAGCCCTTCTGTACCTGCTCTAACAAACAAGCTCAGCAAGCCAGCCCTTCACAAGCGGCCTCCTGGGGTCCAGAATTCTCTCTGCTCCCAAGTCCCACCACTCAGTGGAAGACTCTGACCCCCAAGCCAATGAGGCGGTTAGCAGTTCCTGCCATGAGAACACTGTGGCATCGTCTGGGAGTGAACCTATGGTGCAGAGTGCTTCTCTATGGCAGAAGGACAAAGTGTGGGGCTTCCCTGGCTGACGAGAGGCCGTGGGGCTGTCTTTCTGAGAGCTTGCTCAAACGTGTGTGCACAGGGCAGAGCGTGGTATGAGATTCGCCCTCACTGAAACTCTCCTTCCTGGTAGTCTCTGGGGACAAAGGAGACAGCATCCCACCCACACTAACCATTAGAGGCTACAGAGATTTACAGGAGGAACCCAAAACAGCTAATTGGCCACCTTGACTTAGGAGGGAGAGACAGCAGGGACGACCAACCAGAAACGTGTGGTGACGAAGCACCAGACTTGCTGCTGGGCAGCCCAGATTCACCAGAGCGGCCAAAGACCAAGGTAGGAGCCATGGAACCAAGCTCAGAACAGCCCATTGTCTACCTGTAAACAGCAGAGCACATGTGAATACAAGCAGGTGCCCAAGCTAGGGTAGAAACTGAGGGAGGTAAGACTGTGGAATCCATCCATGACCAGGTGGAAGAAAAAGAGCACGGGCCAAGCCTTGACCTGGCTCCTCCTGCTGCACATCTGCCTGGGCTCAGGCTGGCTGGAGTCAGCCAGCATGGAGGGACAGGGACTGCCTACAAGGAGACCCAGGATTTGGTACCCAGAGTCAGAGCTGATGCACTGTCTCTGAAATATCACCATGAGTGGGTCCAGTCAGCCTGGCTATCTCTCTGAGGGAGGGACGGGCTCCCTGAAGCAGCAACAAGACCAGACGGCAGACCTCAGGGCACCAACTCCAGGGGCCACTGGTGTCCCACTCTGGCAGCACACGGGGACGCTGGGACAGGGCTGGATCCCCTCTATACCTTCAGGGCCAGCCCCAGACCTGCCTGGAACCCCACAGGCGATGCCCTGCTGTTTATCTGAAGAACTAAGCAGATTTCTTTGGGAAGTGGAATCTGAGCAGGACAAAGGGCCCTCGGCTGGGGCTCTTCTACCAGACCAAATAAACACTCAGCCTCTCACCAGGGGGGCTGCCGGGTATATTTGGAGAGGAGCAGGGAAGAACCAATCTGATCTGAGTTTAAGCTGAAACTGGCTTTCAGCCAACAGGAGCAGCAAAGCACCCCATGCCAAGGTTCCTGCCTCATCTGGACTCAGCTGCCCGCCTGGCTCTGTCCTAGCAGTGTCTCTAGGGTCACCGTGAGACCTGGCTCCCTGAGCTGCAGCAGAGAGTGGTACATCCGGCCCCAAGTTTAATAACCCGGCACCCTCACCACTAACATCCCTCAGAGGCCGGGACCCTTCCAGAGAGAGAAGAATCCAGAGCTGCTAGCTGGAGGTCTCAATACTTCAGTGGGTCTCAGAATCACCTGGGGGCTTGTCATGAATACAGATTTCGGGGCAACCGGAGACCTGTGAATCTGACTCTCCCGACTGGGGCTCTGCAATCTTTTTGCCAGGTTCCAATGGCACTATGATGATCAGCTGTACTGAGGAAACAAGACAAGGTGGGATGACCTCTGATGCCCCCCAATGCCCCCTTCCCAGGGCCCACAAGGAGTGCTTGGTCTCTCCTCATCTGCTGCTGCCACCTCCTAAAAGCCTGGGGAGTCCACGAGCCTCCAGGCACCCTCAGCTGACAACGCCTCCACCCCACCTCTGTAGGCAGGCCCCACCCGATGACAGGCCAGATGGGATTAACAGCAGGGAATAAATCAACCCACTTCATGGGGGGAGAAGTGTGTTATTTACAGAGTTTTTCACAGAGGAATCTTTAGTTGACTTGGCATTTTGACCATCAGAAAGTTACCCAAGTCATGTTGCCGCTGAAAGGAAGCAAAGCCCCCACAAGGCAGAGAGGCCCAGCTTTGGGGCTGCTGGGGGCTCGCCCTCTGGAGTCCTACACCTCCCCAGCTCAGGAGAGTCTCAGGCAGCCCTCTGCGGACCCGTCCTGCAGAAGTGAGGTCCCCGACACTGGCTGCAGAGACTCCCACAGGGTGGCAGGTGCCAAGGCCAGCTCCCTGACTCAGGTGGGCACACACCTCGGCTTGGAGTTACACAGGCCCAGGTTCAAATCCGGACACTGCCATTTAAAGGCTCTACGATCTTGGGCAAGTCTCTTACTATCTTCAGCCTTGGTTTCCCTACTCATAAAAGGAGGATGTATCCACCTCCTAGGATTGCTGTGAGGGTGGAGATCACACAGGCCTTCTCTTAGACCCTCGTTCCCAGACCCACTGGGTTTGCACAAACTCTCCCATCTGCCCAAAAGGCTCATCCCTGCGAGCTCAGCTCACTCCTCTCTTCCTTGGGGAAGCCACCCCACCATCCCTACAGATCAAACCCTCCAGTTCCGGGCTCTCAGTGCCTTCAGGCCACAGGCCTCAACTGCAATTATACCCTGACCTGTAGGACAACTTCATTCCAGCCTGTCTCCTCCACTAAGGGAGAGGCCGGGGCTGGTTCTGCTCACACTGCAACCCCAAGGCTGGTACCGCCCCTGGCATGGGGAGAGGGGCCCTCACTGAACAGTATCCCCTCTCCTCAGGACCAGGCCATCAGAGTTCCCCGTCCCATCACCGGCTCCAGACTTAACCACTCAGGAACGCCCGATTCCAGCCCCTACAGTATTCAACTCAGTGCCCTGCCCTAAAAGCTCCCTCAGACCATCTGGCACCTCTGGAGCCTCACAACACCAAGAGCTGGTTCCTGGGACTCGCCCTTGCGTGGCTCTCCAGATTTCTCGTAGTAACACCTTCTCAGAGTTTCGGAAGCAAACCAAAGTCATTTGCCAACTATTTTCTCCCATTAATCTCACAACGCATTTGCGATTTTCCCTCCATAATGACTCATTTAGCAGCAACAGAGCAATTAGGCAGACCACAGAATATTGATTTTCTAAGTAGGAGAAATGTCCGCACAAACATCTTTTCATGCCTGTCTTGGGCTGTCTCCTGCTACATGATGGGGTGGACCCTGGGAGGGCTGGGCCCGACCTGCTGGCAGGATTCTGAGGTCTCAAACAGAAGCTCAAAAGCATGGTGTGTGCAAATGTGAGAGTGTGTGTGCACAAGAGATGATAGGACAAAATTATCATGTGACATACGTGATCCCATGTGAACCTCAGAACCCTAGGAGGCAGGCACCATTATCACACACATTTTACAGATGAGGAGACAGAGGCTCATAGATTAGGTGACTTGTCCCAGATCACACAGGTAGTTAGGTACCCAGATCCAGACCCAGGTCCATTGGTCAACAGAGCAGAGTTCTGTTCATCAAGGGCCCCTGTGTGGCTTGCTCCCTATGGGAACAAAGTAGACGTGCTACTTGAGGGCAAGGCAGTCCGTTTAATGGTGTGACCCAAGGAGACTCCTGAGACATAAGACAGTTGGTCTAGGTGCGGAAGTCACACCTCAGCCTCAGTGCAGCCTCCAAGCCTAGCTGCTGTGAACAGGTTCACCCCAGGCTGCCCCTGGTCATCCGCCAGGCCTGGGCAGTGGCTCTCAGAAAGGCCTGGAGAAAGACAAGGCAGCTGGACTCCCCTGCCCTCCTCCACCCCCTGAACCATCACCACCAGCCCAAGACAAGCACCTACCCAGCTCTTGGGGCACTTTAAACATCCCCATCCTATAAAAAGAGAGGGCAGAAGGGTGACTCAGGAATGGTTTGATGAGTGGGACATCTGGTAGTTTTATGTCCCTATCTGCGTATGGTTCCCAAACCAGGCCCCACAGCTCGGATATTATTAAACAGAGTTTTAGCTTATCTCCTACCTCCTACTCCCAGAAACTCACTCCAAGCAAGCCGGGAATGGGGCTGTGGGAGCAACAGGTCCCCAAGGTCCCATGGACCAATGCCAGCCAACATACTGACCTTTACCCAGGGAGCAAATGGTTTCTTGGCGGCAAAGGGAAGAGCTGAAGATCCAGCTAGCAGACACAGGCTTAAATACCAACTCTACCACCATCTATGTGCCTTTGGGTGAGATAATTACCCTCTCTGAGCCTCTCCTTGTCTGTAAAATGGAATAATCCCGGCCCTGCCACCTCCCTAGCTGGCATGAGGGCCAAGTGGTAAATGATAAAATGCCATATAAATGTCGCCTAGGGCAGCTCAACAAAGGGGAAGGTTTCCAAGAGTTGGCACCATCCAGCAACGGCATGGGCATCTCCCCATTACTAGAGATGTGCAAGCAGAACCCCCAGTCTGTGGGGATGGGAAGCAGAGCATCCTATATACCCTCTTGTACACCCAGATGCACACCGGCATATTAAGGGTTCCCAGGAGTCAAGCATTGAAGAAACTTACTTGCTTTGGTCCACAGAACACTTCCCTGACCTGTTTGGACTATGGAATCCTCTCATTCCCAGCACCCATTAACACCTGTAAGGAAACTCCTATGGGAGCTTTGGACAATGACTAGGGAAGGTAGGGAAGAGAGCAAGGGCATTTCAAGTACACTCCTGGCTTGGAGAGACGATGCGATTTTCCCCAATGTCAACTACATGTCAGGATCAGACCCAGCCCTCAACCTTCCTAGCATGACAGGGAGACAAGCCCATATCCCCAGAGAGAAAATTCACTTCAAGGAAACAACATAGGGGGCCAGCCCGGTGGCGCAGGCAGTTAAGTGTGCATGCTCTGCTATGGCGGCCCGGGGTTCACCGGTTCGGATCCCGGGTGCGCACCGATGCACCGCTTGTCATGCCATGTTGTGGCGGCGTCCCATATAAAAGTGGAGGAAGATGGGCATAGATGTTAGCCCAGGGCCAGTCTTCCTCAGCAAAAAGAGGAGGATTGGCAGATGTTAGCTCAGGGCCGATCTTCCTCACCAAAAAAAAAAGGTCTTAGAAACCTCAAACAGAAGTCACTCCCAGGCTACCCCTGACCTTAACAAGCCCAGAAACTTGGAGGGATTATAGAAGAAAGGCCTCAAACAGAAATGACTCCCCCCGCTCTGCCCTTACCCTCTGCGTCAGCAGTGCCTCCTCCAGCCTACCCGAAAAGGGGGCTAAGGCTTCACAATAGTAGATCACACTTCAGAGAAGAAGCATTTGTGGGACCACAGAAAGCAGGAGAATACAGAATACAAAATCCCAAATCATCTGTGGATCCCGGAAGAAAGCAGCAGGCACTACCAGCCCAGCCCCTTATGATGCTACCGGCGCCATGTGGACACACCCCCTCCAACCCAGTGCCCTCTCCTCTCTCTGGGGGGGCCCATGCCAGGAAAGGCTGAGGAGTCCGGGAACCACTGGCTCCCTGGAAGAGCTCCGGCAAACCCATCCATGGCAAACCCATCCATAATGGTGCAGACTTTGCTCTCAGCAAGGACAGAGCTTTATTAATTATTCAGGGGACGGTGCAATTATGCAAATCAGTGGGCAGCCTCTGCCGGATTGCTGCCTTCTGCAGGAGTCTAGAGGGGGATGGGGATGCCCAGATCCCAAGCAGCCAAGTACAAGAAGGAAGCCACCCAACCCGCAAAAGGGAGACTAAACCCCCACACTCTGGGCCCACAGAGGGCTCTGACCAAATCCAGGCCCCATCCCACACACAGGAGAGCTGGGAGCTGCTTTGAGGAATGATTCTGAGGACCTGAGGAGGCCTTTTTCCAAAAAAACATACCCCCATACCTGTTGCTGGGCCAGCAACGCCATCATTCAAGGCTTACTCCTGCAGGCCCTAGAGGCATGGAACACTTCCAAAGTTCCCTCTTAAAAAGCACACTTCTAAGGAGAGGTAACACCTCAAATTAGTGTTTACCGAAGAATGTTCTGCAGAACACTGCTGCTCCACAGATGCCGACAGCTGCTCCTGGGGTGGGGCTGGGGGACAGGAAACCCTGGATTGAAGAAGGTGAAACTGGCTTCTTGACTGCAGAACCTCTCAAGCCTTCAATGTCCTGGATCACAGAGTGATTCCCCCAGAGTGAGGATGCCCACAGGGCCTGTGGAGGAACACATCTAGTCTTACCTCCCGGAACCCCGGGAACGGAGTTTGAGAAACTCTGGACAGACTGCTCACTAAATCCCCTGTGAGCTCCACCTCCCTTTGACTCTGAAATCCCCTGGAGTAGGTTTTCACTACTCTCATAAACGACCATCATCAAAACTGTGGACGTCACGTGCCTGGGGCAGCTGGACCAGACCACCTCAGGCAGGCTGGACGGGGCTCTCGGCAGAATGCCAGGCCATGGCACTGCCACTGCCCCACAGCCACTTCCAGCTCCTTCCCTGAAGCCCAGCAGTTGTGCACATGCCCAGCGCCATCTCAGGTCCACAGAGCGCTACATCAGCCGAGAGCCTGGCTGCACCATCAGTGACCCCCTCAGCCAGTCTAGTTGGAGGTCTCAGCACCAGACCCACCCATCTTCCCACAGGTCAGGACAAAGGCTGCTCTGAGGAGTCTCTGCCATCATCACCCTGTTTTCTCTTCACTCTCCTGGGCAATGATGAAAGTAACCTCTACATGCTGACCTGGTGGGGAAGGGGAGGTGATGTGCAAGGCTGGTTAGCCCACCCATGATCTCTTCCACCCGCCTGACCTTACCCAGCATCATAAATCAATCGATCCAAATGCAGCTGTGGCTTGTTAGCTCTGCCAAGACGAAAAGAGGTGTGGGAGCCCAGAACCCTGGGGGAGCCCACGGAGAAAGGCACTTAGAATCACTGATCAACTGCAAATGTGGGGGGCAGTCACAGAGCCGGCCCTGCCCTCACATGCTGGGGACCCCACCCACTGAGATCAGAAGGAAGGCCCACCTTCCTCTGCCACCCCCAACACCTTAGGACGTCAGTACCCACAACTGCCTTCTGCAGAGCCCTGGGTGACTCTGGGACAGTCCCCCAGCCCCCAATGGTGGCTGCCATGTTCTCTTATGTGAGAGACAGTAAAACACTCTGGAAAGATCCAGGTGCAAATCCCATCTCTGCCACTCATCTGCTGTCCGACTCAGGGCAAGTGGCTTTTACCTGTCAGAGCCTCAGTTTCCTCATGTGCAAAATAGGGAGAGGACAGCACCATGCAGTAGTTAAGAGCACAGACTTGGGAGCCAAGCTACTTGGGTTCGAGTCCTCAGTCTGCCATTCCAGCTGCGCAACTCACGTTTCCTGGTTGTAAACCAGAGAAAACGACAGTGTGTCGCCCAGGGCTGTTGTGAGGATGAAGCGAGTCCCTCTCAGGGAAGTGCTGAGAGCAGGCCTGGCCCAGAGGGTGTGCACATCCTGTTAGCTGTTACACTAGACAGGGCCCTGGCTTTGGGTCCAAAGAGACCTAGATTCTAAATCTATCGTGATGGTAATCCCCGATAAGGGATCTTACCCCTCTGAGACGGCTGGTTTCACCACCTGTAAAATGGGGGGAGGATAAAACCGGGGTAGTCAAGAGGATTAGAGATGACGTCTACACAACGCACAATGCCTGGCACGCAGCGGACGCTTCATAAATAGCAGGGAATTTACTGATGTGATCACTGACAGAGCATGTTGTCTGTAAAACGGAGCGTATGAACAGAGACCATGCACAATAGTGGCTGATGGCGGGCCTTTATACAATAAAGCCAGGCTGTCTGGGTTGGAATCCCAGCTCAGCCCCTATGAGCTACAGGACTTGGGCAAGTTGCTCAGTCTCTCTGTGCCTCAGTTTTCTTCCTGGTAAAATGAGGAGGGTAACAGCACCCACTCTTCACAATGCTGTTGTAAGGATGAAATGAGAAAATGCACAAGAAGGCGCCAGGCAGGAGCCTGGTCCACAACGAGTGGCCATTCAAGGGCAGGGGGTGCTGGTGTTATCACCGCCCCAAGAGAGACATGTCATGAAGAGCGCAAAGATGAAAGACATCTGGTCCCCCCCTGCCACCAAGGCTCCATTCTACCACAGCCACAGGGGCCTCATGACCTGAAGGCAGCGCAGCAAAGCCCAGGAAAGACTGGACACACCACCCTGCATTAGCCGGGCCCCAAGATAGTAGTTTTGGTTTCTGCTTTATTGAGATGGGGAAACTGAGGCTCAGAGAGAAGCAGTCAGTGGAGTCAGGCCTTGGAACAGCTCTGGGTGACTCTGGGTAACTGACTCAGGCACATCTGGTACAGACCTCCTCCGCAACAGGCAGCGAGGGATGGGGCTTTGAGTAAGGCAGCCACGGCTTCAAATTCCAGCTCCACATCCCCCTGCTCTCCCACCTCCATCCTCTTCCCACAACCCCCAGCAGGTATCTGGCCTCCTCAGTCAGGACTGCAGCCCACCCCACCTGGCCTGACCTCTCCCAGCAGCCTCTGCATAGACAGCCACTCTCATCCCTGAGCTGAGACTCTCCAGGCCGTGCTGAAAGACCTCCATTCCCAGGTGGGGGCCCAGGGCACCTGGTTCAGCCCTGAAATGTTGGCTAGTCCTGTCCTCTGGGCTTTGACTCAGTGGACCTGGGCTTGAATCACATGACTGCCACTCACTCGATCCTGGTAGGTGACGACACTGCTCTGAAGCTCAGTTTCCCCACCTGTAACTGGGGAGTCAGCAAGAAGAGTAGACCTTGGTGGCACAGGTGGGCGAGCACTGGACCTGGAGTTAGGAGACAAGTTCCAACTCCGGATCTGCCCCTTCACCTCCTGAGCCTCACCCACCTCATCTATAAAATGCAGATCACAATCATAAATGCTCTGATTACTTCAAGCACCCTTAGGAGACCCAGGGTGCCAGTATGAAAGAGCTTTTCACAGTGGGGAGCCCTGTGCAAGCACAAGAGGTGGCTGCTGGCACTCCTCAAGGAGGGGAAAGACTTCTTTCAAAAGGCATCACAACTGTCAAAAGAAAGGGCACAGCCTGCTGATGGAGGATTTTAGGCATCAAGCAGGCAATGGAAGGCCTGAGCACAAGGTTCCCCAGTGGGTGACTTTGGGCCAGTCATGTTCCCCTCTTGGAGGTTCAGTTTCTACATCTGTGAAACGGGAAATGAGAAACCCTCTCACAATGAGGAAGCGATAAGATTATGGCATGGGCAGTGCCTAGGCAAGTCACTGGCACACCATTCTTGCCCCTCTGCAAAAGAAACTCTGGGCAGTGGTTCTCAAACTTTGGGGAAGCACGACTCCTCCACCAAAGAGTGTAATTCGGAAGTTCTCGGGTGAGGCCCAAGAATCTGCATTTTTTCAGGTGTCCCAGGCAATCCTTCTTTGTACAGGTCCTCCCTGGGGTGGGCGGGTCAGTCCTGCCTAGGGGCCAGGCCCTGGGCTTCTAAGACAAGAGTAGGGTTTTAGGCAGAGTCACGTCTGGGACCGAGTTTTCTGATGAAATCTGGGGAAGCTGGAAAGGGCAAAAGAGGGCAGGAAGGGGGATAAGCAGCAAAGGGGTGGGGCTGTGAACAATCTATTAATCCATCTCGCCCACTCCAGAAACAGTAACTGTTGAGGCTCACACATCCTTCACGTGCTAACAGTCTGCAGCTGCAATACAACGCTTTGATTATGAATGTCAAAAAGACAGAGCATGAAATTAACTTCCCCTTAGTCAGTGGGCACAGGCAGACGCCGCACTAATTCACTGCCCTCGGTATGAAAACTCCCCAAGACAACGTCACATCAAATTAGGGCCTGTGCTACCAGGGTGGCATCTATATCTCTGCCCAATGCGCTCTTTTCCAATCAGGCCTGGCCTGCAAACAAGGGCCCTGAGGGTGCAAGAAAGGTCAGGGTAACAGGCAGGTGACGGTGCTGGGATTAAGGGGGCAGTGCCCAGAGCCAGCTGGAACAGGGGCTGGAGAAGGGCCCCTCAGCTCCCCCATGGGGGCTGCCAACCGGAAAAGGGAGATGGAGGATCACTATGACTAGGAGTAACTCACCCCGCAGAGCATCTGATGCAGGAAATGTGCAAACCCACCTTCTATCTGGGCCAATTCCTGCCCCACTAGAGAGATGAGAAAACTGAGACTCAGTGGCTTTTCCAAAGTTGATCACACTGAGTCAGCAGCAGGGCCAGGCCCAGGAGCTGAGTCCCTGTAACTCTTGCGCTCTGTGGCTCTGGCTTGGCCTGTGGCAGTCAGGGTACAGTGGCAGCAGGAGGGCCAGCAGAAGGGAGGGGCTGCAAAGCACTGCTCAGGCTGCCTTTGGGGGAACTTCTAAGGAGTTCCTGGGGCTGCCCTCTGGCCCTTCCCCTCCTAGAAAACCAAAGGACATTCAGCTACTCACTGGGCAAACACTGAGCTCCTCCTCAAGGCAGAAAGTGCTCTGTTAGAGCCTCCAGCCAGCCCACCCCAGGCAGTCAGCGGAGGTCTTCGAGGGGACAACCCCAGGAGTCAGGTGCATGCAGGCTTTCTGAGCAGGTGCACGTGAGGGTGTCAGGGGAGGCCCTATTCTTGACATGTCCCCAGGATCAGGCTTGACCTCCAGCCTTTGGGTTACTTCTTACCCTCCCCCAGGAACGCCCAGGGTATTCCCAGGCAGGCTGCCTGGGACCGTGGCAGGTGGGGATCCTGTCTCCCTCTCCTTCCCGAGTCCTCGCCCCACCATCAGCCTGGCTCAGAGAGGACCTCTGGTGCACAATGGTGGCCTCCACAGGACCCGCCTTCCAAATGCCAAGGAAGGTTCTTACATGTGCACGCCCAGGTGGCATGCGGTGTGGCCCGCAGACAACACTTGGTGGGCAGCCAAAGCTATGGCTCCTGGTATTTGCGAGACACTGTGTGCCCACCCACAAGCTCACACCCACACATGCCCACAGAGGACAGAGACTCCCTCCATCTCAGGAGGGGGTGGCAACATAGGCAACCCTTCCTGGCACCACATCATTTCCATCACAATAGCCTGCTCTGGGCTTTCGGCCTGTTCTTTGAGGCAGGTGGGCAGGCATGATCACAGGTGACTCCACATGAGCACTGAGGGGGAGCGCGAAGAGGAGGGAGCCGGCCCCGGTGGAGAGTTGGCCCTTCGGGAAGCTGCCTCAGGCTCTCAGGCTCTTCGGGGAGGGGGCAGGGGCGCCTGAGGCAGCAGCCCAAAAGCTCCTGGAGGGGTAGGAGAGGGTTAGAGTGGCCAGTGACTGTCCCTTCCATAGCCCAGGCCTTGGGCACGTCACCTGGCTGCTGGAGGCCTCAGAGGGCTGGGGGACTCAGCCTCACCTTGGTCCGGGCTTGCTATCCACAGCTGCTCACACACCCCACCATCAGGCTGGGAGGGCAGCCCAGGCCACTCCTCACAAATGGATGGACTGACGGCCAGAAGACCAGGACACCAGAGGTTCTGCATGCAAGGGGTGCTCTTTCACTCACCCACAGCCCATCACCACAGGGGACTGCGCTGCAGCTCAGAGCACAGGAGAAGCTATGTGTGCCCTGCCACTTGGGAAGGAGTCACCAAGCCAGCCGGGGGAGCTGGATGTTTTCCTTCCTGCCTTTTCAGTCTCCCTATGATCTCCAGCTCTCTTCTGTGGCCTTCTAAAATAGCCATTAATTAGAGCCTGGTAATTAACTTTCTGGTTCAAGTAATATTTTGCAAAGGAATTCCATTAAAGAGTCAATTTGCATATCCTCAGACATGGGACCTGGAAATAGGCGGGGTTACTTGGGAGAATGCAAGAGACCCCACGGCACCCTTCGGACCTGGCACCTACAGGCATGAGGGGATTAAGAGGGCTGCTGTCCTGAGGGCTCGGGTATATGCTGAGCCCTGGGAGGTTTTCCCCAAGACAGTGGGCAGTTTGTTCACAAAACTGGCCAGCTCAGTGGCCACACACCCAAACAGATACTGCACACGCACGCAGATATGCATGTGAGAGCTCAAACACAGAACACACTACACACCCGGCACAACGGGGTGGGTGTAAACACACATGCACACACTGGTAGACATGTACGCATAAGAAGAAAACAGACACAATCATAATAATGGTAGCCAACAGTTATTGAGCACTTACTAGATTGAACCATATGTCCATATTTGACCTATAAAAATTGCCACTTCATATGGTCCAATCCAACATGAAGTGCCAAGCACTATTCCAAATGCTTTACATGTGATTATCATTTCAAATGCATAGGCATGGACAAGGATATTCACATATAGCATATACACACCTTCATGAGGGCAGGTGCATACCTGCAAGACATATGAAAGCATGCACGCAGACACACACATGCCCACAGACGCCTGTACAAAGAAATGCTTCTCCAGCTTTCGAAACCCCAGCCTGGGGCTGATCACATTCTCACTAGCTAATTTCCACTGTTCCTAAAAATATTGCCCAGCTCAGATCTCTGGAAGATACATGAGGGAGCCGCAGCTCTAAAAGGAGGGTGATAAAAATGAGAAAGCAAAAAATAAATTGGTTCTTCTCTACGCCCGGGTCGTGTTCTATGGCTTTCCCCTCCCTCTCTGGAGACGAGGCTCCGGTCAGCCCTGCCCCCAAAGGTGCCCGTGGGGCTCCAAGTACAATGTCGCAGGAGGTCAGGACCTGGTCACAGGCCTGGCTTCTGTGATGGGCCCACCTCCATGCCTTTTACCACGTGCCTCAGTTTCCCTGAATCTAACAGTACCTTCACTGCCTACCTACCCTGGAGGGCGGAAGACCTCTCCCAGTGCTATGTAAAAGCCAGGCCTCCTTATGATAATTATCGGATTAAGAATTAAATCTGATTCCCTTACGGAGAGGAGGGGAGGGGAGGGGAGGGGAAGGGAGGGGAGGGGAGGGGAGGGGAGGGGAAAGCTGGGTGAGCCTTCCTGGCAGGTAATTACTGAATCTCCTGCCATACCTCTTGGAAGGCAGAGACCCATTTAACAAAGATCCGCCTACGTGGGGCTTCTCAGAGCTGAGGGAGGCCAAACAGGGCAACGAAGAATTCTGCGAGGGGCTGGTCAGAATGTTCAGAAGGCAAAGGACAGGAACAGACAAGACTCTCAGGAAGAACCCCTACTGGCCATTAAACTCAGGAAGACAATATTCAATCAGTAACAAGCACAGAAATGCAAGTAACAAAGAAATACCCTTCTTCTGCCTATTCGAATAACAAAGATTGTTTTAATGATGACATCCAATGTTTTAGGGTGTGAGGAAACAGGTGAGCACTCTCAAAAATCACTGGGGAGTGTAAATTAGTACAGGCTTTCAGTGGAGGGGAGGGGGCATTTTACCAAAACCTCAAGCTGTTTATATTCTTTGACCTAGTAATTCCATTTCTAAGACTTTATCCTATGGAAACAACCAGAGACATAGACAAAGATAAATATTTAAGGATTTAAATACCAGCACCATTTTTAATAAAGAAAAACTAGACAGATAACATAAATGCCTAAATGAAAAACAAGTATGACCCAAACATAAGACGGAACTTTTACAACTGATTTTTAAAACACATGTAGGAGAGGTTTGCTTTCCCAGGTGTAGACAGGACAAGGGTCACTCTGCCCAGCTATTTCTTCTGCTCAAAGTAATAATGATCCTCTGCACAGCCCTCTTTACCTTACAAGGAACAGCAACATCTAGTATTTCTTTTGAACCTCACAATAACCCTGCATGATTGCTTGTTTTTATTCCCATAATGTTGATGAGAAAACTGAGGCTTACCAAAATGAAGTGACTTTTCCCTACCAATATTAACTACCACTTATTAAAAAACCTACAACATGCCAGTCTAGCTTCTTTCACATGTTACTACTTATCTAATAAAACTTTAGAAACATTTAAGAAATGTGCAAGACCCAGTGTCAGTTGCTAAGGAAACAGCACTGAAGAGGACACTTTCTATTAAATACATGCTGAATACATTATTAATGTTTCCAGTGACATTATCATCAGGCCCATTTTGCAGATGTGCAAACTGAGGCTCAGAAAGGTTCAGTGACTTGCCCCTGGAATGCCTGGCTTCAGATGCAAAGATCACATACTTCCCATTCCTCCTGGAGACTGTCTAAACTGCACAATCATCTCGACATCACCCAAGGGAAGGTGGAGAAGGATCAGGCCCTCACTGTCTATGGTGGGGGAGGGAGAGAGGGCAAGAAAAGCCAGGCTTAGATGCCCAGCCCCTCCGGCACCTACTGTCAACAACCAAAGCAGGAAAACAGATCCCATCTTCCATTTCCCCTGTTCTCAAGCTTCCTCTCCCCATCTAGAGACTGCCTCACCCAAAGGGGAGGAACTGATTCCTGCCTACTCAGGGCCAGTTGCGAGTCCCTGAAAGCTCCCACCCCCACTTCCAAGTATCTCCTTCCCTGATCTTACACTGTCTGGCATCCCACCACTAGGAACTTTCAGGTGTGGGAACTCCAGGCCACACACATATTCCCTGGAAGAGGCAATCAATCTCTAACTCCGCATGTATCAGCCTTGCATACCTGCCGGAGTTGCCCGCGTTAACGCGATAAGCTCTGCACTAGGCCAAGTGGGAAGCACGGGGCGGGGTGGGGCGGGGAGGGTTGTGTATTACCCCTTCAGAGTAGCTAACTACAGGGGCAGAGGACAGGTAGACAGCCGGAACGGGTATACTCCCAGCACATGCGCAGGGCCAGAGACACCCAGAAACAGTCTCAGGGAGAAAAGGGATGAGGAAAATATAATATCGCCAGCTGACCCTCCCAGCTGCTCAGAAACATTAATAAACGAGTGACTTGGAAATTATCTTCTGGGAAGGCAGAACCACCACATCCTAGATCGCTTTTCCCGACACTAAACAGCCTTGTAAATGAAGCAGCAACATTTCCAGCCTGCAAAACAAAAATGCTTTTGCCAGCACACCTTTCACCTGGAAAGCCTCTGAGCGGCATTCATTTCCGTTATCCAGGAGAAAAGATTACTTGTCCTGGGTGCTTATTTCCAAACCTCCAAAGAAGAAATGAGAGACACTCATTTCTCAGACAAGGGGCCCAGGGATTTTTGGAGACCAGCTGGGAACCTCCCCCAGGCCATTTTAGGGGAATAAGTACAAAGGCTCAAACCTGTCCTGGGGAGGACCCCCATAGCCCAACTGTGCCCACCAAGCCCTGGCTGGCCTGACCCCAGCCTCATAACCAGACATCAGCCCTCTCTCCCAACCAGCCAGGTTCAGCGTTCCCACATCTGGGGCAGACTCCTTTCCCAGGGAGCAGAAAGACACCAGCGCAGAACCAACTGGTTTCCAACCTCCAGATGAGAGAATCCCAGCGCAAAAAATAACCTCCCCAACACAGCAGTTTTCGGAGCACGGCAGACAACGTGCAACAAAGCCGCCTCAACAGCCATGAGCAGACAGCTTCATCCCAAGTCGGGACCTAAGTGACCACCTCCGAGTGCCCTGGGCTGCTTATCTACATGGGGAGGCCACGGGGACCAGGGCTCACACTTGCCACACCAGAAGCCCCCACCCCACCTTCCCACCCCCATTCCCTCACTGAGGCTGGTGTCTCTGCACTTACCCCCTCCCCAGCCAGAGGCAGGGCCACCCAGTGGGGGTCCCATGGAGCCAGGATTCAAACCCCTCCTCGCTGCTAGGCCAAGCCAAAGGCAGCGGGTTCTGTCCTCCCAGTCTTCAACAGCACAGCCACACCACGTCGGAGTAAGGGGAGGCGCCTCTCCACTCACCCGGGTTTGCCCATGAGTTTGGGGCAGAGGGCATGGGGGGGTCCCCACAGTTGGTTTTACTCACTCAACTCTAAATAGCACGACTCTAGGGACTGCCCTAGAGAACCACCTGCCCATCCATCCCAGCAGCAGCCGACAAATCTATCTCTAAGCAAAGCAGCAAATCAGGAGACCCCAATCCTCCAAGGCTCCAAGGCTGGGTAGAAGGATTTCAAACTCAGTCTCTCTGCCTGTCCGTGGGAAATCTGGGCTCCCTGCCTGTGCCAGAGAAGCCACCAAGCCAGATTTTGTTTATAGAAAATTCATCAGACAATTCCACACCACCGCCAGTGACATTCTGCTCCAACCGCTACCGCTTAACCACCGTTTCTACAAAAGGGCTTATAATTTCACTCCCAACGCCCCCACCCTGCACCCCTTCAGGATGTGGCAAGGATGACCTGAGGCCAAGGTGGACAGGACCTGTGAGAGGTCATCTCGGCCATGCCCAGACCTCCGGCCAGGGTTGCCAGCCGAGCGTTTGCCGGCTTCTCGGTGCCGGCTCTCCGCTGAAGGGAGGTAAACATGGCATGCACGCTGTCTGCTCCCGGGAGGACAGACCCATTCAGAGGCCGGACCGCCTGCTCTCTCTCCTGCTCCCACGGACAACCAACACATGCACACAAAACGGGGTACGTACACAAGGCCCCGCATGCGGGTGCAGAGGGTCCTGACCCCTGCCAAGGAAAGCGCAGAGAAGGGCATGTTCCTGGGGGAGAAAGCCGGAGGCGGGGGCCGGGCGGAGGGAGAAGGCAGTAGACCGGGTGGCCTGCCGCCCAGACAATAACAAAGATGGGAAGCGAGATTTTCAAAGACGCAGTGGCTGCACCCAGCACTGAGCTCTGGCCTGGCTGCATCTTCCTGCCAGGGCACGCCTGGTCCCCGGGGGCACTGTGGCCATCAGAGAAAGGCTGAGGGTCCTGCCTCGAGCTGGGCTTGGCAGCTGGAGCAGGAAACCAGCTGCAGGCAGTGGTGGGGATGCACTGGAGAGCAGCTCTGGGCTGATGGAAATTAAAGGTCTAGTAATTCTACTGTGGAGTGGGAGGGGGTACTCGCCAAGAAGATGCTCGGGGTCAGTTAAACAGTCACTCAACCTTGGGCAGGAGTTGAGCTATAACTTGTACTCTTCTGCCTTCTGGAACCAAGGGGGAGGGGAGAGACATTTTCATTCTACCTGTGCCTGCCCTACAGGGAGAGCCAACTGGCCAATCATACACAGGAGCACAGCCCTACAAAGGCAGATGCCAGGAGCCTGAGATGCCGGGGCTGAATGCTGAAAAGGCTCCTTGGTGCCCGCCCGTTCTTTCACCTCCACAAGCTGAGCAGGGACACGTTCTAACTGGCACTGGAATCCATCACTGTGCCTGTGCCCAAGTGGAAAGGTGCCGTGGCTGGCACGGCTCAAGGAGGGGGACCTGGGCCCTGAGAGACTGTGCCCGCCCAGTGCCCCTGCACGAGGACAGGGTGGCTTGCCCTTGCGAGCTGAAGCCTGCTCCCCTGCGGGTGACTCCTGGCAGGCTGAACTGCCTCCTCCCTCTCCTCCTCTGCCCCACAAGCAACCTCCCCCTGGAATTTCCACACCTGCTGCCGGCTTGCCCAAAAAAAGGAAACTGGGAACAGGAGACACCCCTGGGAGTGGAGAGGTGAGAGAGGGAAGCAGTTGCCCAGGCTGGAGAGGACCAGGCCCTTCTTCCCCGGCCTCAGGCAATGCCCCTGAGCTCAGGGCCGGGGCACTGCTCGCTCGGCTCGCCCCAGCCCCCAGCGGAGCACGCGCCCTACTTAGAGCAAATGTGCCCCCTAAGCGGCCCAGCCCCCTGCTCCTCCCCTCCAGATGTTCACCCTTTTCCCCACCACTGGGTCTCAGCAAAACCCAACCGAAAACGCCTTTTGTATCGGACAGCCAGGGGCTCCAAAGGCAGGGGGATGGGTCCTGGGGGTGGAGACGCCACTTGTCCCCAGTTCCGGGCACTGTACCGCCCAGGGAACAATGCCCACCTCGGTAAGGCGAGGCAGGACTTCCCGGCGAGAGCACTTCCCGCCAGCCTCGCCCGAGCCTCGGGCACCCCCTGCTCTCCCCAGGGGGGGAGAGAAGGGCCCCCCCGTCGTGCCCCCCAGTCCGAGGCGGCCCCACAAGTTGCCGGAGGGCGGCGCGGGGTGCCCTCCCGCTCTCGGCGCGCCCCGGCCCCGGCTCGCGCTTTGTCCCCGCGCCCTCGGGGGCACATCCCGGGGCGGCGGCGCGCGGAGGCCGGGCCGGGCGGCGGCGGCGGGCTCACCTCTCATTGTCCGCGGCGGCGGAGGCGGCGGCGGCGCTCCGGAACCCCGGCAGGATGTGGCGGAAGCTGTGGTTGCGGTCCAGCTTGGGCTGGCTCTTGGTGCGCTTGATGGAGCCTTTGAGGCGGCGGCTGAGGAAGCCCTGCGCGCGGGGCGACAAGAGGGGGAAGGGGAGGCGGGGTTAGCGCGCCGGCGGGCCCGGGACCGGCGGGCCCCGCGCCCTGGCTCGGGCGGCCGCGCGGCCGAGGGCGGGCGCGGGCTCGGGCTCGGCCCCAGCAGCTCGCCGCCCGCCCGCCGACCGAGCGCCGACGGCCCGGCCCGCGCAGCGCGGCCCAGCCCACCCCGCGCCGCCCGCCCGGCCGGCCGGCCCAGCCCGCCACGTCGCCCCCGCCCCTAAGCCGCTGTTGCCATGGCGACGCCGAGCCGAGCCGCGCCGGCCGCGGCCGAGGCCGCCCGAGTCCCCCGGGCGCGGGGGCGGGGGGTCCGAGGGACAAGGGGGCGGGGCTGCAGAGGGGCGGGGACCCCCGGGGCCTCGGCGGCCGCGGCCCCCACCTCTTCCCGGAACAAGGTCACACACCCCCATCCACCTAGAGGAATCCACGCCCCCTACCCCGTCCGGGATTGACGAAGCGCTTTCCTCCACCCGCGAGGTCGGTGTTCTCAGTCCCCCGTTGTACAGATCGGGGAAACTAAGGCTCTGAGAGCAGGCGTGTGGTCCTCTGGGGGCCGGCCGGCGAGCGCCTGGTACGACCCTGGCCACCCGGACCCTAACCCGGGCGCCTTTCCTTCCGCAGGCGATGGGCAGTGGCCCTCAGGGTGGCGCCCTTTGCCTGGAACCGTTGTACCCCAGCAGGGGCAACCACCTTGGGAACAGGGTCCCTAGCGCCTCGCTCAGGGAGGGGCGGGGGCGCTGAGGATCCCACTGCATGCTTCAAGATTTGGAACCAGGTCTGAGGGAAGGCTGGACCTTCGCTAGAGGGACTGCTGCCTGGCTCCATTCCTGACCCTGGGAGGAGGATGGCAAACCTTCGCGGAGCCCCCATTCGTGCCATTCGTCCATCTACCAGGCTGCACTAGCCTCTGAGGACAGAGCTTAATCCCACCCGCAGCCCCAAGAGCTCCTGGTCCAGTGGAAGAGACAGGGAGGAGAGCGTTCAGTACATGCAGGTTGAACCAGTGCCCCTTTACAGGTGATGGGGTAGATCTGAACGCTCAAGGGGCCACAGCCTGGGGTGTTCTGGGCTTGGAACCTACAGGTGGCTGGAGGGAAAGGAAAACTAGGGGGAGGGGGATTCCCTGAGGGAAGAGTTGTCTGAGAGGGGTTCTGGGTACTCACCCACTGCAGCCTCAATTCTAGGTGAATGAGATAGTAATTTACTGTGTAGTTAATGCTATACACAATCTGAACGTTTCATCCATCACACAATAAAGGGTAGGCTTGGCAGCCCCCTCTGGTCCAGGGGGAGAGGTGGACGTTTGCTATAGGCTGTGCCATGTGCCAGATCTGTCCATCTCTATGGCCCCAGCACCCTAGCCATGACCAGGTCAAACGCTGGCTGTACACATCATCTCATGTCACCCGCACAAACAGAAAATGACAGAGAAACATCCCTTTCTGCAAATGACGAAACCTTGCTCAGAGAGGTAAAATGACGCACCCAAGGACACACAGCTTCCAGGTCTATCTAATGCCAGAGCTTTTTCCACAGGAGCCCCCTCTTCTCCCCACCCTCTTCAAGCTTTCCTTTTTCCTGTCTTTCTCTCCCTAAATCTCTCATATCCAAAGGAGACCTACCCCTGTGGCCATCTGTCAGAATTCAGCACATCCTTCAAGGCCCAGCTGAAATCCACGTCACCCAGAAGGCCTTCCCAGGGGGTGGAGTCCAGATGCCGCTCACCTCTGCAGCCCAGCATTAACATCAGCTTCTCTCATCAGCTGCAATTCAGCAAATCTCTCTTTGGTGTTAGGGGCTGCAGGAGGGACCCTCCTCCTGAGGGGTGACCCGTAGACAGGACAATACCTAATGCAGAGGGACCGCAAATGGTGCAGACCAGGGGACAGTAGGCTCTCCAGGAGACACAGCATGAAGGCAGGGACCCGCACCTTTGCCTAAGCTCTGAGCTCTCCCAACCTTGGCCTCTTGCCAGGTATGGGGGAGGGCGATGCACCTGGCGAACTTGGCAGGGGTCTTCTCTCACAGGTGTTGTCAAGCAAGTTCCCCCAATGGGCTTGTACTTTTTCTTGGTTTTTATTTTCTACACCGATGAAAATGTCACAATTTTTACACTCTTGTGGCACAAAGAACCAGAAGCATGTTTCACAATTTATGTAGCTCGTTATGTAGCAATACTGACAGCTTTATCCTATTTCTGAGTTAAAAAAAAAAAAATTCTTTTCTCCCTTCTAGGAGGTTGAGTGGGACATGTGTCACTTTCTTTCTCCACCCTTCCCCCTAAGGCTACACCAATGCTCCTCTAACAAGTGGCCTCCTCCTTGAAGCCTACTCTGAATGTACCTCCCCCCACCCAAACTCACCATGACCTTGGGGACTCAAACTCTCTATGACACTCACTCATCTGCCATTTATGGAAGCCTACTATGTGCTAGACACAGTGACCAAGACAGCCATGAACACTATGAGGTGAGCAGTGTACAGATTAACAAGAGGCCAGGGAGCTCAGATCGTGGGGAGAGTGATTCTTTAGGAGAATGAGAAGGGCCCCCATTAAGCCCCCACTATATCACACATGTCCACCTTGGAGGACCTTGTGTCCCCCAGAGGACCCAGCTCAGGGCCCTGCATATGGCAGGCTTACCAAATGCTCATCACCCCAGAAAGCCACAGCTGGAAAGGGACTCAGATCCAAAAGACTGCATTCCGAGGGTGAATGAGGCCCAGAGACGGGAAGGAACTTTCCCAAGGTCACACAGCAAGGTTAATCGAAGACCTTGGACTCCACTTCCCCGCTCTGCCCAGCCTCACAGTGTGCTTACTGACCTCCTTCATGGGATGGAGGGCCAAGCGCGGCTCCTCATCCAGCCCTGGATGAAGGGAGATGAGCCTTTCTCCTTTCCCTTCTGGTTTCTGGAGGCAGGTACAGCCCAGGACTCGGGAAGAGGAAATGACTGGTCTTCAGGTCAGAAAATCTTGTTCTAGACCCAAGTCAACCTTTAGTGAGGGGCAGTGGGCAAATCACATCCCTTCTTTCAGTAAAACAGGGTTCCTGATGCCCACTTTCTAGGACTGTGGTGGAGCCCGCTGACAGCCCAGTGGTGAGAGCTGGGAGCCAGAGGCAGACGAATGGGCTCAGATCCGGCTCCCCAGACCCCGGCCGGGAGACAGCAGGCAAGGTCGTCAGCTCTCTGTGAGACGGTTGGGGGCTGCAGTCAGGATTAAGTAGGATAGATGAAGCTCTGGACCCCCATTTCCACACCCCCAGGGCCTGACTTTATCCCACCTTCTCCAGGAGGCCACTCCTGACTACAGAAGCCGGTCCTACTGATCACACGCCTTGGGCCGGCTAGAGTCCTCTCACACCATGTGTATTCAAATCTTAACTCAGATGAGCTGTGGGCAAATTCCTGGACCTCTCTGAGCCTCGGTGTCCCTATCTGTAAAACGGGCTAACGATGGTACCTACTTTATAGAGTTGTGGGAAGGATTAAACAAGGTAAGCGATCACCAGTAAAACGGTAAATATTAAGCAACTAAACACAGTAGGTGCCAGCTTCATTATTATATGACTGACGTTGGCTCTAGTACAAGCCCCGATTTCTGCCCTGAGAAGGTATGTGGCCACCGCAGGTGGGAGTCTGTCTGGGCTCCGAGGAGCTTGAAGGCGGCCAGGCAGCAGGGACAGGGCTGGTGTCATGCCTAGTGAATGAATGAACATGCTTACAAAATCATCCTAGAGCCACAGAATATCACCTAGTCTGGTAGTTTTGAACTCTTTTTAAAAAGCTCTTTTTTCTAGAGCAACTTCAGAGAGACTCAGAGATACAAAGTGCTCGGGGTGGCGGGCCGCACAGGGGGAGGCCTCAGCTTTCATTCATTAGAGCTGGGACTGAGGGCTGACGCTCAGCGAGCAGCTCATGGTCTGTGGAGACCAGGCGTGCTTCCTCCCCAGACGGGGCCCTCTGCCTCCACTAACACAGCCATGCTCCTGCCTGCTTCTCAGGCCGCTGGGCCATGGTGCTTAGGTCAACTAAGGCCCCCGGCGCTTTTGCATGAGGCTGCTGCCTGGTGCCACCACCCCAGCCCATGGGCGGCTGGATGTGGACAGCCGGGTCGCCCCTGCCCCTCTCTGTGACAGCTCACTGCCCATTTGGACATCCTCCCTCCCAGCTGATCCACAGGCCCCCGGCTTCCATCCATGTCACTGACCAAAGTGCAGGGCAGACCCCAGTGGAGGACAGAGGCAGTGGGGTCTCCGGCTGGAAGGACCTGCATTCTCGGCAGCCCCCCGACCCTAGTTCCAGCCACTCCGCCACCATCCTGACGTCTGGCCCACAACCCTGCTCCTTCTCCAGGATCTTCTGAGAGACTTTCTCAAAGGCCTTTCAGAATTCCAGACACATGATTTCTTCATGCACCCAGTTCAATCCCAAGCAATGATGATGATGATGATAAATTATTATCAGTTACTGAGCTCCTGCTCGCCAAGTGCCTCTGCCCGTGGCAATCACTGAACACCCCCAAGCCCTAGAGAGGATGCCTAGGAGGGCCCAACGCCTCTTATTAAGAATCCTCAGGAGGCCATGTGCTCCAGAATTCAGAATGTTTTGGGTCTTTGGTGCAGAAATGGAGGCTCAGAGAATTTGAGCCAGTTGCTGAAAGTGGTAAAGGAGCTGGGACTGTAACCAGGAGAGTTCTGGCCCTGGGGTGGGCAGGGTGGGGACCCCTTACACCTGCACACACACACACACACACACACACACACACACACACACACACACACACAAGTCAAAGGCCAGAACAGGAACTGACAGCTCAGCCCATCCTCCCCACTCGGCCCCAGGCACCGTGCTGGGCCTCGGGGATGGGAGGAAAGCAGGGAAGGTATGCTCTCTCCCTGAGTGCAGGGCTGTCATAGGTGAGGACCCGGAGGCTCAGGGAGGGGGACCTTGCCCAGTCCATCCTCCCACACGCCTCACTCCCCGCCCCGGAGACAGCACCTAGGAGACCAGGGGTTTGCATGCCAGCACCACCATCTGGGCACCAGGGAGTCAGGTGTCAGCACTGGTCTCACCTGAGTGTAAAGCCCTGAGCACCATGCCTGGCACAGAGTAGGTGCTCTCTCAAGGGTGAGCTCCTTCCCAACTCCATCATCTACTTGGTCCTGCACCCTCGATGGCAGACGGGCCTGACCTGCCTTTGACTCCCACTGAGGCAGTGCTCAGGACAGAGGTAGAACCAAAGCCCCATAGGCCCTGCCTCAGCCCAGGCCTGGCTCCTCCTCCGGCGGCCGTTTCTAAGGCTTGCACCCAAACAGAGATCCTTCAAGGAAGAAGGCTCTCAGAATTTATCTGGGGCTTTGCACAAATGCCAAAAGCACACCTAAATAAACAGGAAAGGGCAGGGAAGATCCCAGTCAGAGAGCGCCACCTCTCTCAGTCCCAAGAGAGGAGATGTGCTGGGCACTCAGGCTGGAAGCCTGGTAGGGACACTTCACCCCACCCTGGCACAGGCTCCGAGAAGGGGCTGGGGGGGGTGAGGGGCCCTGATTCCAGGGTCGCAGGGTGAGAGCCGGGAGGGCCCACAGGGGGCATCCAGGCCAATGCCCACATGGTACAGATGAGGCACTCGAGGCCCAGAGGGCAGGGGGACTTGCCCAGAGTGACCAAGCAGGGCAGAACCTCTCTCCTCGCACCCTCTCTCCTCATCCAGTGCTCTTTGCAATGCCAGCACCCCACGTTTCAAGAACGTCCCAGGCCCCCACATTTCCTCTTTCCAGGCCTCAGTCTTCCCATCTGTATTACGAGGGGCTGGGCTGGGTGATCACCATGCTCCTTTCCAGGGCTATCTGATGATTCTATAAGGCTAGAGCAGCTGCCGTCCACAGCTGGGCTCTCCCACGTCCGGCATTAACAGTCCCAGCAAATTCTGTGGCTTTGCCCGAGTCCTTCAGATACACAATTCCTCCTGCCCTCTTTCCCTGCTCCTGAGGCTCTGCCCTCAGCAAGCTGTCAGGCTTCCCTGGCCTCCTCCCCTGGGAGGTATGCACCATCAAAGAGGGTCCCAGCTGGGGAATGACTCACTAATGGTGGAATGTCAGACACTGTGACAGGTGAACGAGGGGAGGTATTTTAGGCCAGGATTAAGTTGGTGCCTTCCTGGTGGCCACCTACTCACAGGCCACCCTATGCCCACAGAACCCTCCCTAATCCACTGCTCCTTTGAACCTAAGACCTCCACACTCCACCTTACCCAGAGAAGGCAGCCAGATGACTCGGGTCACACAAGGAGAACCAAGCCATGGGCCAGGAGAGCCAGGAGGGGGCTGGGGCCTGGCGCTTAGGGGTCACTCTTGCATTAAAATATTGCTAGGATAACCACACCTAAACATGTTCACATGCAGAAATACACAGGGCCAGAAACACACAAAGGTCAAGGACATGCCTGCATACAAAGGCACACGGTGGGGGGAGGCCCATGGCCTCAAAGAAATGCATGTGTAAACATACAAGTCTCCCCACCAGCACTGCACAGAGATACACACACATAAACACATGTGCACACTGACTAGCACACGCACGCACATACACAACCATGAAACACAAATACACTGAAACGAGCTCACAAATATACACACATACTCAGCTGTCAGCAGGCACTCACGGAATTACACTGACACACAGGCCAAACACGTCGGCCCCCACGTGCTCAGGTTCACAACTGTAGCAGGAAGGGAAGTGGCCCCGTGAGCTCGAAGAGCTGGGAGCCCAGATCTTGGGTCTAAGGGGAGAAAAGAGCTCCATGCTGCTGGCACCATGATCCCCCTGCTCCGCGTGCAGGGTCTTACTTTGTGTCAGAATCTGAGGACGACCTGTTTGCTTCTCTCACACCCTGAAGACTTGTCTTCACAGCTCCCTGAACCTGCGGTTTCTCGGAGTCTTGAGCCTGGCAGGTTGTTCCATAGGACCCCAGCCCTATCCAGAGACCCCTGTCCCAAACATTTCTCCTTCTGCCCATCATCACACCTGAAACTCCACCACTCGACAGCCCTCTGTAGGTCCCAGGGTTACCTCAACCTCTAGGCATCCCCAGGTGAAATGCAGATACCTTTCATCCTCCCTCCCCCGAGAAGCATGGTAGCAGAGGGCTCCACCGCTTAATGGCTATGGGCCTTCGGCCAGCGACCTGACCGTCCGAGCCCATTTCCTCTGCTGCGGAATGGGGACAACAGTAGCCACCTCAAAGGTGGCTGTAATGAGTCAATGAGATCACACACCTAAAGAACTCAGCCCATTTCCCGGCACACAGTAAACATCAGCCACTATCATCATCACTGGCATTGTCATCATTTTTATTGCCCGGACTTTGACCACCAGGGGCCAGCGAAGCCATTAGCTGGAAGGAAAAAGAGAGCAGGGGTTTACAGATGCAATCCTTAGGACCCAAATCTCCTTTGATGGGGAAGGATGCTGGTCAACAGCTCACTCAGAGCATGTTCTCTGAGCTTCGCCACGTGCCAGCCAGGCTCTGTGCTGGGTTTTCTAACCCCAAGGGTCTCACTGTCCAGCCAGAGAGGTAGCCTGGGCCCTTCCTAGATGCCCGCAGGAGACTCCTTGCTGCTTTTGCTGCCTCCAGTCCTGACTCCCTGCCCCAACTCATTCTCCAAGGGCACCCAGAGGGATCTTCAAAAATGTAGATCAGATCTGGCGAATGACCAGCTCCACCCCCTTCCAAGCTCCCGAGGGCTCTGGGGATGAAGGCCTGGCTCCTTGGTGAAGTCCCTAAGGCCCCCTCATGATCTGCCCCCTGGACTCCAGCCCCAGTGGCTTCAATGGGTCTTTCAGAATTGCCAGCTCCTCCTGCCACAGGGCCTTGGCACACTGTTCCCACGGCCTGGAATGGAAGCCCCCTTTGCCCAGGGGACCCTGCACATCCTTCGGTCTCTCCCCAGTCTTCTCCTCAGGGGCCTCCCATATGCCCTCAGATTTGGCCAGCTCTCCTTGCAGACTCATCACAGATATAATTCTACCTGTATTTGTTCCATGCCTCCCTCTCCCACAGGACTGTGGGGGCCATGATGGCCTGGGTTCCCAGTGCTGGACAACATAAATATTTCCCAAATGAATTAACAAATGTTTATGATACAAAAGAAAAAGGAGAAAGGCAGAGAATGTGCTCTGGGAGGCTTTTTAAGGGATTCCACTTGGGGTCAATCTGGATGGGCTTGCCAGACAAGGCAGCTTTTGAGGGCATAATAGAAACACTGAAGGTGAGGCAGGAGTGGGCTTGCTGAGATTATCTGGGGCAGGGCAGCCACATACGGGCATTCCAGGCAGAATCACAGCATGGGCAACAGTGCAGAGGTAGGAGAGTGGCGAGTCTGGCTGCCTCGGAGTCCCTTGGAGTGATCACAGGTCCCTCTGACCTCCAAGTTATACACCACCGCCTGAGCCCAGCTCATAACATGGGCATAACCCCATAAACGCAGAGGACCCCCAGGTCAAGGGGGCCCCTAAGGAGCCCTGAGAGTCTAAAGAAGGGAGGAGGGGGTGCCCAGTTGGGAGGAGGGTGGGGGTGTGAAGGGGAAATGAAGACATCAGAGAGGCCTTCCTGGTACCTGCCGGGGCCCAGGCTTGAGCAGCATCGGTCAAGAGAAATCAGACACGCATTCCTGAGGTCTCAGGCAGGGATGTGACAACCCAGAGCAGCCAGGGAGTGACTCACGGCCCCATCAATCCTCCGGCCAGCTGACACTTGCCTTAGCATAATCAGCCCATCCCAGAGGTCTGGACGCCACAGCCATCTCACCAGTCCTTAAACCCTGGGCCAGGCCTGACCTCGGGGTGGGGAGTCAGATACCTAGTGCCCCTTGACTCCATCAGGGAGCCTCACCCCTGCAACAGGATCTCTACTTTCTCCCTCTGCCTCCCGCCAGGCCCTGTTGCTGAGGTCCTGGCACCAGGCCAGTCTTCCTGGGGTAACTCACTGACTTCAGTGCTTATTCCCCATCAAAAACTCCCCGCCCTGTGCTCTGTGCACTCTGCGAGAGGGGATGCTCTCAGCAGAGGCTGCCCAGCAGAAGTGGCAAGAAAACCATGCTCAGAGTCAAGCAATCCGGGTTCAAAACCCAGCTCTGCTATTAATAAAAATGAGGACTATTCCAACGCACTAAGACTAAGCCGGGCATATTTATTAAGCCCTAAGCTTCAAGCACTGTATTAGAGCTTTACATGACTTACCTTGTCTAATTCTCACAATCCAACGTGAAGATGAGAGAATGGAGGCTCAGAGAGGTCAAGCTACGTGCACAGGGCCACACAGCCAGGAAGTGGCAGAGCGGGGTTCACCTCATGTAGTCTCCACCAGAGCCCAAGCTCTTCCATAATTCTATTACCACACTAAGAGGCTCTGAGCAAGCACCTTAGCCTCTCTGTGACTCAGTTTCTTCATCTGTACAATGAGGGGATTAGTCTAGCTGATCTCTTAAATCCTTTCCAGCCTGGGCATGCATACCATCTTTCCCTCCCTGGTGACCCATTTGCAGATGACAACAAATGGGAGAGACCTTCTGGAGACAACAGCTTGCCTGAAGAAGGGTGTGAAAGCAGGGACTTCAGCTCTGTGCCGGGCCATAGGGAGCTTCTGTAGGGTCAGACCACACACCACCACCTCCCCTCCTGCCCCGCACCTCGCCCTCCCAGGCACCCAGCCGGCCCGGGGCAGCCCCAGAACAGCAGGGCAGGGAAGAGGTGCTACCCTGTTTCTCCCTGGACCAAGAGCCATCAGGGAACCCAGGGGGATCTAGCCCCAGGGACTGTGAACACGAGTGGGAGGAAGAGGCGAGAGGCAGGCGGCAGCCCCATAAATCCACCTGAGTGAGCAGTGCTTTTAAAAGCCCTTTTCACTACAGGATACAAAACGCACCGTTTTGGGAGAGGATTTTATAGGCTATTTCTCCTCCTGGTGATTTACCACCTGCAGGCCAGGCTTCTCTGGGAGTCCTGTCCCTGCGGGATCATGGGAACCCATGGGGCAGAGTCAAGGTCAACTTCAAGACAAGGGCGGGTATCCTTGCCGGGGGTCTGTGGTGGTCTGGGTGACTTGTCCCGACCTCTCCTCCCAAGGTGGGTGGCCACTCGGCCTCAGAGACGGGGAGTGGGGCTCTCAGGAGTGAGGAGATCACGGCTCACTCCTCCTCTCCTCCCCCGGCACTTGCTCATTGAATTCATTCACTCCTGTCTCTCTCACACACCTTCATTCCACAGGCCCTCCAGGTGCCTGCCACAGGTGAGGCTCTGCCCCGATGCCCGGGGTTCAGATAAATCAGAAAGAGTCGCTGCCCTTGAGAAAGGCACCATGTCTGGTGGCTGGTTCAGTCATAGCGTCTGTGTTCTGGAGCCTAGCGGAGGGTGTGCCTGCCGGAGACGAGGGGGAGCACAGAGGAGGGAATGAGCTCTGGATAGGGAAAGGGGGGGAACTGTAGGGAGAAGGATCAGCCTGTACAAAGGCATGGAGGCTGGGACAGGCCTGGGGGGCCTTGAATGCCGGCTGGGGAACTGGATCCCAGCCCCTGGGAGCCATCTCAGGCACTGGAGCAGGGCAGAAACAATCATGGCTCGTTTTAGACGTTCTTTGAGCAATTCCACAGGAAAACTTACTTATACCCATGCAGAGCCTTGTGTTGGAAACAGATGTCACTGCTGCCACCTCCAAAGAGGGCCTCCTGGCTTTGGAAACAATTCCCACCAGAAGACTCAGATATAGTTATGTCTGCAGTCCAACCCAAATGCCACTTGACGCGACAGAGGCAATCGCTTCCTTTTCGTACCATGAGGGGGTGGGGGAGTGGAAGCATCTGAGTGCGGTCTCCTGGGCGCCACCCCCCGGAGAGGGGAGGGCCTGCAGGGGCCACAGGTTGGGGTGGGAAGAGGGGAGCAGTTCCCTCCTACCTCAGGGTGTCTGCTGCACAGACACCTTCTGGCCCGAGGGGGCCAGGCCAGCTGGAGGCAGGGGAAGGACAAGATGAGGCAGGGAGATGGGAGACGCAGGTTTAAATGCCAGCTCTGTCCCTGACTGGCTGTGTGACCTCAGACAATGCACCTCCCCTCTCTGGGCCTCAGTGTTCTCATGTATAAAACAGAGAGAATAACAACACTGGCTGGCAGAGACCGGGCTGCCTGCTGGGGCAGGCTCCGCGAGACCTTCAACATTCAGGCTCGTGAGCTGAGTGACCTTGAGCAAGTTCTTTACTCTCCAGCTGCCTTGGTTTTGTCACCTTGAAAGGTGGGATTTGTGCTATCTCCTCTTGGGCTGCGAGGGCTAAATGAGACGATACCTGGAGAGTGCTCAGCACAGGGCCTAACCCAGGGGACTGTGCAAAACAGGCTTTACGAGCCCTCATCGAACAGACAGCAAGGAGCTGGCAGACTCAGGATGTGAACCCAGGTCAGCGGGACTTGGCGTCCAAGCTCTGACCAGCATCCCGCCTCTCCCAGGACGCCTGCCTTGCTCCCTCTCAAAGCGGGTGGTGAGGATGGAACAAGACGCCTGTGAACCATCAAAGGATGGCTGATGGTGTCCACTGGCCCAGCCTGGTGACCACAGCGCAGCGACACTGCCTGGCAGCCCGCACGCTGGCCCCCTCTGCCTGTGCCCCTCCTGCTGCTGCAAGGCTGCCTCCGCCCCAGACCTCGCCCCCTCCAATGTTCCTGATGAGGGTCCCCTTTCAGAGTCCCCCAGCTCTCTGGTGAACCCAGGCCCAGTCAGCTCAGCCACCAGTGCCAGGCCCAGCTACCCACAGGCGCTCCCTGATAGAAGCTGTTCCCTCCAGCCAGCAGGGGCTCTGCGGCTTGTTTAGCAAAGCTGGCCCCTGGAACCCCCAGGCACACACACCCCCGGGACTTCAACTCTCCTCCGGGAGGAGCCACCCAGGCGTCCACTCGCTGCCCTCTGCTGCCCCCAACTGGTGGGAAATCGCCCTGCGCCGACACCTCCAGCTCCCTCCGTCTGTACTCAGCACCTGGGAACTTCATCTCCGGCCCCTTGGGCACCCCTTCACCCCCTCTCCACCTCCTGGTGCCAGGGCTGAGCCCTAGAAGCTCTGTCAGGGGCGACGTCGCTTTGGGGCAGCAGATGAGGGGCGGCAGAAAGGACGACCTGAGGCTCTGGGGAAGGTGTGGGGTAGGGGTGAGCCCCAGAAAGGGGAGAGAGTGTGAACACTGGCTGAATGCCCCCCCTGTGCCAGGCAGTGAGCCCTCAGCCGCCCTGGGAGCGAGGGGCTCCCTTACAGATGGGGAAAGAGAGGCTCGGAGGTGGGCAACCTGCCTGAGCGATCCCACACACGGGAGCTGTGGGGCCAAGATTCAATCCTGCCCCATCCCAGGTAGACTTCTGGGAGGAGCCTGCACTGTATTCCCAGAACCCAGCGGGGTGATGAGAGGGAGAAAGGCCCCCAGATAGTTACCCAACTGCCAGTCACAGAGCCTGACACTACACCATGAGTGACTCAAACTTCCAATTGATAAGGCTCCTTCTGTGCAAGGAACCTGTACCACAGGGACTGGGGAGTCAGCCAGTGACACCTCAGGGCTGCCCAGCAGGCTTAAGTGCAGCACTGGGGAAAGAGGGACGGCCTAGAGGGGCCTCTGGAGGACCGCAGGGCGGAAAGCAGGGGGGAGGGTGCAGAAGCTGTCCGTGCTCCCTCCCTCTCCATCCTCCCCACCCAAGCTGTCCAGGCCAACCTGGCACCTCCTGAGATGAGGCGGGAGGCTCCAGGGCTCTTGAAGTGGGTTCTTTCCTCCACTCCTGCCCTCAGGGACCCCCACAAGGGCATTCTAAGCCCAGATGTTGGGGAGCAGGAATGGGCTCCTGACAAGCTACTTGAGAAAAGCAGTTTGCTTGTTCCCCGCAATGCTTGTCCCCCACCCCGGTCCTGGTCTCTGCCCACTGAAGGAGCTGCAGACTCTCCCAGCCTGGTCAAGTACATATGCTGCTCTAAAGGACACACTGCAGTCTAGGTCTGCTCTGGCCTGCTCTGGCCCACCTCACCTCCCTCTCTGGGGACCCCATACTCCTGTTAATACAGCCTCAGATCCCATTTGCTCTGTGTGCTGCCATGGGTCTCCTGTCCCTCACGTTCCAGCCACTTCCTCACACTTCAGCCCCTCAAACTGCTCCCAGTTCCTGCTACCACATGCTCATGCTGTCTCCCATCTCCTGGCCTTTGCAGGGGCTGCCCTGGCTGCCTGGAATGTCCTTTCCCCTCACCTGCCTGGCAATCACTTCGTCAAGCCCCAGCTGACCCCTCTGTATTTCTGCAGGTAGCACCGACGTTTTAATCCTATTTGTGTCAGTGCCCCAGACAGGCCCTGACACATAGTTGGTGCTGATTAAAAATTTATTAAAAGAAAGACAAAAGGAAGGCAGAGAAGAGAGGGAGGAAAGTAAGTCAGTTCACACCCGCAGAAGGACTGCCAGACCAGAGCCTGATGCCCACCTCTGCCACTCGCCAGCTGTGCGACTGGGCCCATCCCTTCTCCTCCCGAGCCTTGTTCTCCTAATCTGTAAAATGGAGCTAATGAAACCACGTTCCTGTTTATCGATGGAGCAGGCAGCGTCCTGACCCTACCCAATCCCACAGCCACCCTCAGTCCTGGGCCCCGGATGCTGGCCTGGCCTCGGATTCAGGAGGCTCCAAATAGCCCCCGGCCCCACCCTCCTGGCCGCCGGGGCCAGCTCCTGGCCTGGGTTGCCTGTAACCACGTTCCCATCACTCCATTCCTATTGCAGGAAAGGGCCTCTCCCCACGGAAGGCAGACACAGACCCAAATGATAGTAATCTTCCTTTTGGGTTTGAGCAGTTTAATGACAATTAGGCTCCACGAAAGGTTGGGGTGGAGGGGGCTGAGGGTGCGGGGCTGCTCTCTCGGCCAACCCTCTCGTCTGCAGAACATTCAAGATTCTGGGTTAGGAGATGCCAGCTCACACGGCTCAAAGGAGCAAGGCACGTCGGCCTCATGGCAAATTCCTGGTATGTGAGGAGGAAACTGGGGCGCCCACCCATGGGACCCCAATCCGGGGCCCAGCACTCCTGCACGGCTGACATCCCTCTACTGGTTTGTGGGCCCCAGACGTAGACGTGTCCCACGTAGAGGTGCCTCTGAGACAGGCTGGAAGCAGCCTGGAGTGGCAGAGGGAGCCCCGGCAGGGATTCCTGAGGCTCTGGGACTCCGTTTCCCCATCTATGCAGTGACAGAGCTGGCTCATCTGATCTGCGTGCCTGACCAACTTCTCTGTCACCACCCAATGCCCACCTGGAGTCGCCTAAGCTGAGGAGGGGCACTAATGAGGGCAGAGAGGCAGACCCTGCAGGGAGCAGAGAATGCCACTCTCCTGCCCCTCAAGTTGCCCCCTCCTCCAGGCAGCCTGCAGCCCTCACTGTGGGTCGATCTGTAGTTGGTGCTGAGACCCAGTTGCCAGAAGGTGGCAGTGTGCTGATGAGCAGGACGAGCCATCAGGGGCCTCCAAGGGCAGCTGGACCTACGAATGCCCATTCCCTTCAGCTGTCTGCCCCCAGGAAACATGATGGAGGCGGGCAGAAGGCCTCAGCTGTAGGGAAGAGAGGGCAGGAAGAAGCAAGGCGTGAGGCGTATTAGACAGGGGAATGGAGAGACTAAGGCTCAATTCCAGGCTCTGCCCCAGGTGTGCTGTGTGACCTTGGGAAAGGACCCTTCCCTCTCTGAGCCTCAGTCTCTCCTCTGTACCGGGAAGGGTTGGTCCAGATAATTTCCAACAGCCTTTCCACAGTGGTGTTGAGGGGGGTCACACACAGGCCTGCGGGTTTGTGTTCACGTACCTGTTTCTGTGTGAGAGAAAGATAAACAGCTGATATATGGGGAGGGTGCAGGGAAGCTGCAGGAGTGGGAAGAGGGGTGAGCAGCTGGGAAACCCAAAGTCTGCATCCCAAAGATCTCCTGCTGGCTCTACTCTTACCCATCATCCCCTGGGGCTCCTGTGTCCTACAAGGGAAAGTCCAAAGGCTTTAGTCCAAAGGCTTCACCCACTCACTTTTCTCTCCAGGGTCTTCTCCTTCATGCCTCCAACTCATCCAACACTCTAATCACACGGCCATAGGTTAGTTCCTTTTCAGTTAGATCCCCCTCTAACTGGAATATTCTTCTTCCTTTATTCCTGAAAAACTCCTACACATCCTTCAAAGCCCAACCCCAAAGATCCCTCCTCTAAGAATTCTTCCCTACCCTCGCCAGCCAGAGCTAACGGCCCTTTGTTCTGGGTTCTCACAGCACTCCAGGCACAGCTTCATCACAGCTTCAGGACCACCTAGGGTGTGCACAGTTGAGCATCCAGTAAAAGTGTGTGGTTGAAGGAAACCGAGACCCGCTCCTAGAAGCATCTGTAATCAACTGGGTACTAAGTTTATCTGCAGCTTCCGCCAGCCCCCTGAGCTTTCCCCTCCCTGACACTTCTCCTTCTCCATCTCGCAAAAAATAGCCCTGAGACTTAATTTCAGCTAAACCTTCAAACACGACTCTCCACTTTCAACTTCCTGAGGAGGAATCAATTGGCTGTCAAGTTTCCCAAAGCCTCTGCCACCTCCCACACCCCAGGCCCCGCCAGCTCTCCTCAAGGTCGATGGGAGGGGGCAGGGACAGAGGAAGGAGGGAAGTTGGGTCTGGGGAAGGTGGCAGGCTGAGAGGACTCATGGGGGGACCAGTACAGTCACCATCTCCTTACCCCCCAAAGCAAACCGTGAATTCCTCTAACATGGGTGGCAGGCGAGAGGGGCAGCATACTGCTGCTGCTGAGGGTCCCTGGGCTTTGGGAGGCGGGGTGGGCACATGCAGACCCAGGGCTCTCCCTCTGCCCCTCACCCCACCCCAGGATTCCCTACAGGTGCAGAGAAGACAGACCTGGTTTGAATCTTGGCCTCACCATCTCTTCGGAACCAGAATGCTGAAGGGCAGAGATGGGCAGGTGGTCACCAGCTCCCAGCTCCCTTCCCCATCCTACCCTCATCCAGGGGCCCCCACAGCTCTCAGGGCATGCATCAGCCTGCTGGCACCGTGTGGCCCTGGGGACCCACTCCCCCACCCCCAAATCCCCCTGTAGGTAGATGGAAGTTGTACCAGGTGGGCAAAAGGTTGCATATCTGGCCCAAGTCCCAGGCTCAGCCCCAGCTCTGCTGACTTCACAACTTATTCGTAGTTACTGCATCAAAACATTTAAGCGCCTACTGTATGCTCAAACCACATCCTGCCTTACAAAGTCCACTCCCTTCATTTTACAGAATGGTAAACTGAGGCTCTCCCAGGGACACATGGTCTCCAAGAGGCAGAGGTGGGACCAGCACCAAGCCCCTGATGCCCTGTGGGGTAAGGGCCACCCAAGTGGGTGCCAACAGCCCAGACTCAGAAGTGCTCACCACCAAGGTGGTGACCTTGGACAAGTCCAGCCCCTCCTGGGCCTCAGTTTTCACAGAGGAGGTAGAGAGAACGAGTCCTATAGACCCCGACACGCCGATTCTCCATGAGACTGCATCATTGCAAAGGGGCACGCCTGTGAGAGGTAGTGACATTCTGTCACAGAGTTTGAAATGGCAGTGAAGACGGCAGTTACTCAAGTATACCCCATGGTGTCTCGCCGCCTCCCCCAGGCAAACCCATGTTCCCCGGGTTCCCTCGGGGGGCTACACAGCGCAGCAGTCAGCCAAGCACTGGAGGATGTGGCTTGCAGGAGCGCGTGTGAGCAAGTGTGAGTTCAGGCTGATGGGGGACAGGGTGTGCTTCTGGTCCTGCACAGGGCCTATGAGCAAGTCCGTCCTCAAGGCCCAGGCCAGGTGCCCCTGTGACCTTCCCCCAGACACCTTGCCCTCTGCCCTCCACCCCAACCCTGCCCAGATCTTAACTGCTCTGGAGCCAAAGAGGGAAACAGAATTCAGATGATAAAGGTGGATTTCACCTATTAAACATCTACAGAGTCAGACCTGGGCTGGGACGTCCACACGAAGGTCCACCACACTCCTTCAAGGAAAGGTGGTCATTCCACGCTTTACTGACCAGGGCACAAGGCTCAGAGAGGCTGAGTGACTAACAAGGTCACACAGGTCACAGAAGAGCCGGGATTTGAACCCAAATCCCCAGCTCTGAGCCCTCCAGTCCCCCCCAGCTCCGAGCAGCAGCCCAGGAGAGAAAGTCCACTCACACCCCATTCTTTAACTGCCACACAGGCAAGGACCAAGGTGCCCGGGGAAGGACACAAAACGTAAATGTCTGACAGTCCTGGCATCCATGCCTGGCTCTATCACTCAGGAGCTCTGTGACACCGGGCAAACGACTTCACCTCTCTGAGCCTCAGTTCCCTCATCTGTGAAATGGGGATACTCATGGTACCTCCCAGCAGGGTTGCTGTGAGAATTGAGTCAAATGACGACTGAACACACTTCCCATCCTGCAGACCCCAATCGGGTCGGCGGGACTGTGAGTCCTGGGTGCCTGGCGGCTCAGAAGGCTGGCTCTGGCTCTGATCCCAGGGAGTTTCCACACCAGGAAACAGTGAAGACGCCACCGCAGGAAAAACACCAAGCCTAGCCGGCAATTAAGGAGCTGCAAATTACAGCAACTTCAAGGTGTGATGATACACCTATTAGAACAGCAAAAGAAAGGGAAATGGGTAAAGAGCAATGCTGACGGGGTTCTAGGAGGGTGTGGGGGTGACGGGTTCTCCTCCTCACCGCCAAAGGAAGTGCAGGCTCGCACTCGGAAATCAGAGATATGGCTCCACCACTTATCAGCAGCTGGAGCTTGGGTGAGTGACTTCACCTCTCTGAGCCTCAGTTTCCTCATCTGTAAAATGGGGTGATCAAAGCATCAGCTTCAGGGTTATCTCCACGATAAAAAGAGATCACGTGAGCACCGTGCCTGGCACATACTGGGGCTCCATCAGTGGAGGCGGCTCAGCCCCGCTGCCATGGCCCCAGAGGTCCAGGGAGGGCAGCACTTGGCCCTTTCTCCCAGGGACCCAGGCCATACCCAGGGTAGTGACCCTGAATCCTCTCTCAGCACAGCCTTCCCTTTCCTCCTCGCTGCCTGGAGGCTGATCCAGAGCCTGGGGCTCAGACCCACCACTCGGGGGAGCTTGTTAAAAATGCAGATATCCAGGCCCTGCCCCTGGCCCACTGCACTGAAATCTTGAGGGGGCCCAAGAATCTACTTTGAAAGCATTTCTATGACATACAGACAGTTGGGAGAATCAGTGGCCCTGGGGCAAGTCCCATCCCCTTAGCCTGGGACTCAAGGCCCCACCTGATCCAGAGTCAGCCCAGTTTCCCAGCCTCACCTCCTACCCTTTCCTCCAGACCCCTCACCTCCAGCCCCACCAAGCATTTCACCATTCCACAAATACATCAATTCCTAGCGTGCATCTATGGCTTTGCAACTGCTGTTCCCCCTACCTGGAACTGCCTCTCTCACTGTCTCTGCCCCTTCAATTTCTACTGACCCTTCAAGACCCAGCTCAAAAGTCAGCTCCCAGTGGACACCTCTCCCAACCCACCGGGAACAGTTAGTCACTCCTAGCTCACCTGGAACCCCTGTATCACACAGTACAGTGATGGCCAGGCCTGTGCCCTCTCTGTTCCCTCCACCCAAAACCCTCTTTCCCCTGCTCCCCACAGGGCTGGCTCCTCATCCCTTGGGCCTCAGCTCAAATATCACCTCCTGACCACACCACCTCAAGGAAGCCCTCCTGGTTTTCCCTATCACAGCAGCCTGCTTTTCTCCTTCACAGCACGTAGCTCTGACACGAGAACGTGAGCTCATAAGGTCAGGGGCTTTCTCTACCTGGTGTTCTGTTGGCCAGCTCCTCCTGCTCAGCCCCAGTCCCAAGAATGGTGCCTGGCACACAGCGAGCAAGCCATAAAAACTGCTGAATGAATGAATGGATGAACTAACGATGAAACATCCATCACCCCTACAGACCGTGAGCACTGGGGAGAAGAGAATATGTCCACTTCTTCTCCATGTCTACTTCTCCGAGTCTCCGGTGGCTGGCAGAGCATGAACAGAGGGGCACACGGTAATGTGCAAAAAAGGACACAAAACTGTGCGTACGTGGCAAGGATGGGGGGACACAGAGGGGACAGAGAGTCAAACGTTAAGGGTCACTGAGTTCTGTTTCTGCAAAGTAGTTTAGGTTTGCAATAAAAAAGCGCACGCTGGTGGGACCCCTAAAATCAATAGCTAAGATATATATACTGTGTTTTGTCGATTCTAAGACGTCATCAATTATAAGATACAGCACTATTTTATGCGTCACCAAGAAAGAAAAAACACAGCAATTAAATTATGACACACCAAGGACTGTAACACAAGAGATATTAAAACGTGGAAACAAAAACTGTGCATCTTAAGAGTGGAGGAAGCGTGGGGTGTGTGCACCTAATGTTAGCCTCTCTCCTCCCGGGCCAGCTCGGCTCTGGGCCCCCCCGGCTGCAGGGCTGTCTGTCCTCTGCCTGCCCACCCCCTCGTAGGATGGGACCCCCGTGTGGCCCCCAGGGGCGGGGCTGAGCCACAGAGAGGGGAGCAGCTGAGCGATCGGATACCTAGAACAAGGGAGGCTGGATGCTCTCCCGGTCCATGAGGCTCCAGGAAGGGGGGGCCGTGGGGTCGCAGAGCAGCACCCCGGGCCAGGTGGCGGTGGTGACGCAGAGATAGTTACCGTGACCCGGAACGGCGTAGCGGCCGAGGGCTCCATGCTGGGGCTCTTCTCCGACAGGCTGCCGGGCAGGCTGCGCCGGGAGCCCGGCCTTTCTTGGGGCGACTCTGTCAACAGAGAGAAAGAGAGAATGAGCACGAGCAATCATGACTGGCTGGTCAGACCCTCCTGTCATTCCCGTCCTGGCCAGGACGACAACTGGTCCCCATAAAATAGAACAGCCACCATAGAAAAGAGTTGGGTGGTTCTCCAAAAAGTTAAAGACAGAATTACCACATGACCCGCAATTCCACTCCTAGGAATATACTCCAGAGAACTGAAAACACAGACACAGACGAATACTTGTATGCAAATGTTCATAGCAGCGTTATTCACACCGGCCTAAAGGAAGAGGCAACCCAGGTGTCCATCAACAGATGACTAGACAGACAGTGTGGGATATCCACACAGTGGAATGTTGTTCCATCAAAAAAGGCAATGAAAGTTCTGATACACGCTTCAGTGTGAATGAACCTTGAAAACATGCTGGGTGACATAAGCCAGACACAAAAGGACAAATATTGTATGAATGCACATATATGAAATGCCTAGAATAGGTAAATTCATAGCGAAAGAAAGATTAGAGATTGCCAGGGGCTGGGGGTGGGAGGAATGGGGAGTTATTGCTTAACGGTACAGAGTTTCTATTTGGAGTGCTGGAGATTTAGAAATGAAAAGTGGTGATGGTTGCACAACATTGTAAATGTACTTAATGCCATTGAATTGTTCACTTAAAAAGGATGAAAATGGTAAATCTTATGTAATATATATATTTACCACAATTTTGTTTTTAAAAAGGTCACCCAAAACTCGCACTTCAAACCATACATCTTGTGACATAATGAGCTCCCTGTTACTGGAGGTATACAAGCAGTCCCTTCAAACATGAGAATCTGTGATCTCTGGCTTCCAATTGGGACTTCCTTTTCCAGAGGCTTTAAACTTGAGAGAAGTGCAAGGGCCTGGCAGGTTACAGAGCCAGCTACTCGACTCCAGCTGGTTTTTTCAGAGTAGCAATGGGGGACCCAGCGCAGCCATAGCTTCCCACAGTTCCAGAGAAGCTGGAAATCTGGGTGTTCTTAAATATGAAATATTCTGATTTTTAAGTGGTGACAGTTCATTCAAAACTTTTAGCCACAGCCTGAGCATGCCTGTTTAAAACCTCCCAAGTCAGTCCAACCTGGCCGCTGTCCTCACTGGTCCCCCCACACCATGCTTGGCACTGGCTGCCTCTTTTCCACGGCTCCATCTGTGGCCCCCCACAGAGGACTCCCTTCCTGCTCCTTCTGGCCTGACCCACCCCGCAGGCGCTGGAGGAGACCCTTGGTAACCCTCTGCGCCCCCAGCTCTCGGCCCCCTTCTGGCTCCTATAGCAACAGCCAGGCCTGAGTCTCTCCATCAACACTCTCACTTCGCACACAGCGTGTGTGTGTGTGTGTGTGTGTGTGTGTGTGTGTGTGTGTGTGTGTGTGTGTGTGTGTCCCGTGCTTGACTGCGGAACTCCTAACGCCCACGCCTAAGCCAGCTGCATCTCCACGTCCCCAGTGCCCTGCATGGAGCCTGGTGCGTGGGGGGCGCTTGGGAAAAACCTGTTGACTCGTGAGGAAGGAAAAGGAGAGGGCGGAGATTTCCCTGGTACACGGGAACACCCACGGGTGCAGAGTCAGAGGCGCACGCCCAGCAAACACAGGCACATGTTCACATCTATGCAGACACTCCAACAGGGACTCGCTCAGACCCACCCCCAGGTTCACGTCCAGGTGTGGACGCGTGGACGTGTGCACAGACCCAAGACAGATGCAGCCGGATTGGACGGGGGTCCTCAGAAGTGTGAGCCCCTCACCACACCAGGACAGGCTCCATGCTGAACCCTGGCCAATGACCAAGCAGGCAAAGCCACCCTGGGCCTGGGGGAGGTGGGCTGCCTGTGGGGACAGGTCGGGCAGGGGTTGACACCAGGTCTGGACGTGGACTAGCCAGCTCCAGGCCACCTCCTCCAGAGGCTTCCTCCTCACCGCTCCTCCTCAGCCGGGTGACTGCCATCTCTTAGGGCCTCGCTGATGTCCTCGTGGTGCTGTATTCACACCTTCCTCACGCCTCCTCCACGGTCTCTGCTGGTCACACTCCAGGGGACACCCACTCTTTCGGGAGGTTCCCCTAGGAAATCTCCTCCCCTGCTCCCCAGTCTGCCTTCACCTCTCCCCCCACCCCCGTCACCTCCACCTGGGGGTCCACCAGAACCACTGTGTCCTACCCATGTGTGAGGCACTGTGCTCAGCCTTCAGAAGCCTCACAGGATCTACCTTCCCTCCCCCGATACACACACACACACGCACGCACACACACACACACACACACACACCTGGCCACAGCTTCACCACCCTTCCTGGGCGGGTGGGCCACCCTGGCTCTAGACAGGAGACACACAGAGTCACCTGGTAGGACACAGGGAGGCGGCCTCTCCTCTGAGACCAAGACTGATGTTCCCCACGGCCTGCGAGAACACTGCCTCTTGACCCCTGGGTCTGAGCCAGGAGGCTCTCAGGGGTTGTTTGCTCCAATCACCCATTTCACAGATGAGGAAGCCAAGACCAGAAGAAAGGAACCTGTCCATTAGCCCCAAACTCAATAGGTATAAAGCAAAGACCCTCTCAGGTGCTCCCAAAATGGCCTTAAACTTCACTTCAGATGCCCTGGCCACACTCCATCTACGTGAGAAGGTAGAAACACAGCAAGGAGGCTGCAGGGCAGGAGGGGACAGGGGTCCACTCTCCCTCCTGCACAGAGCGGCCAGCTCTTCTCCCTGACTTCTCGAGCACCAAGCCTATGCCCAGGGCAGGGCCCTGGAGTCCAGAGGAAACTGAAGGGGAACCCTGGCGCCTTTCCAGGCAGCTTCTGCTCGGCCCCAGTTCCATTCTCCATCCTTCTCCACCCTGCCTTCTGCTCCAGGGGGCTGACCCATGTAGACTGTACCAACGGAGCTTCTGGGCCCTCCAGCTTCCATAGGGTTTAGCCATTGGGGAGCCCTGGTGGGAGATCAGGGGAGGCGGCAGAGCCTGGGCTGGCTGCCTCCCTCCACTGATGTCCCAGCTACTATCAGGACGACCCTGTCTCCTGGGCTCTCGCCTCCAGTCACCACACTCTCCTCCCCTCCTTAGGGCCTTGGTGGATCAGCCCTGGCTGTTACTAACTCTGGGGTCCTGCCCTCCTCTTCATGGTTCCCACACCCGCCCACACCTCAAATCATCCTAGTGTAAGTGCCATCTGCCTCCTGCTGGACCCCGACTGACCCACCAGGCAGGATCTCAGCTGCCTGAGAACCAGCCCCCACTCATGGACCAGAGGGGACCTCCTTTACATATGGAAGGGAAACCAGACCCTGAGAGCAGCAGTGACATGCTTGTGGTCACACTGGGTATCAGAGCAGAGTGTGGCCCAGGCCAGGCTCTCACCAGATCTGACACACCAAACCGCTTCCCCACGTCAGCCTCACACTCTAAACACTAACCTAAATACTAACCTCATGGATCGCTGGGTTCCCACCAGCATTTCTCTACCTTTTATTCATCATCCTTCCCCCTAAGGAGTCTTTTTAGACACTTTTTTCCTGGTTTCCCCCCCATAACATTTTAATACCACATATACAGTAAGCACCTTTTATGTACTGTGTGTATATTGAGCTTTATACAGAAAAGGAGTGAGATTTTTTTCACCACTCTCCTTCCAAGAACCAATTTTTTTGCCCTCTTGGGGGCATTCCCCACTGAGAATGCAAGATCTGGACCCATTCCAACATAATCCCCACATGACAACTCGGACAGCTGTGGGGGGCTCCATTTTCCAGATGAGGAAATGGAGGTTCTGAGAGACTTCTAAAGTTCCCCCAAGTAGGAAGTAAGAGCATATGCTGAAAGCCCCTTCAACTGTCCCCCCAAACCCACACTTAGGGCCTCAGAGGAGGCTGAGGGTGCCTGGAACATGAGCCGGGGGGAGGAGCCCAAGGCTGGCACTAGAAGACAAGATTCAATCCCGACTCTGCTGTGTGATTCCAGGCCAGCCCCTTTCCGTCTCTGAGCTCATGACTTACCAGCAATCCAGTAGGTCAGGGAGTCAGAGCAGTGACTGACTCTATTTCCCACCACCAAAACAGAAACCAAAACAAAAACACATCCTCTTTATTTTACACAGCAAAGACAACAGAAAGTTAACCCCAAGTCCTAACTCGGCCTCTAGGGATTTAGCCCAAGTCCTTGACAAAAACACAGTTCCTGTGGCCTTTGATTTACAGTCCGTTTTTTCTAATTTTGGGAAGCAGAGAGGCTTGGGTCTCACGCCCCCAGAGGTCTAAGGCAACACAGCTGGTGCAAGCAGAATCCCAGAGAGGTTAGGAGAATCTGCGAACATTGTGTAGCACAAAGGTGGCATCTTTAAGGATAGATCCCAGGAAGGGAGAACCAGCACCTTCTCAAGTCTCCCCTAGACCTTGGAGCACTGGTCCAGGAGTCTTCCCTCAGCTCAGACTCACTGTGTGACCTCCACATGACCTCCCAGGCTCCCAATCTGCATAATGAGGCCACAAGACCTGGATCCTGGATCCCCTTTCCACTAGGAAGTCAAAAGAGTCTCCATTTTACCAGGAAGGGCAGGCTGTCTTCCTATTCTAGGAAGCCACTGCCAGAGAAAGGCATTTTAACCTTCATGTGTTTGCAAAAAATAAATAAAATAAAATCGGTTTCATTCAAATGCTGCTGGCTTGGTTGCCACGGATACCACCTAATCATGAAGGATGACTGTTACTTGTTCCCACGGAAACATGGAGGCCTGAGGAACATCCTGTAATTTCAGACAAGACACCAAATTTCAGTTGTCAGGTTGCAATGCCCAGATCTTAATATTTAAAAATGGGTAGAGGTAGCAACCTCTAATACTAGTGTCAGGAGAAAAGAAGTCAGCCCGAGTGTAGGATAAGGTGTGAGATGGGGGTGTATGTGGGTGCTGGACCTCAACAGTGATCAGGAAAATGCAAATAAAACTACCAGATACCATTGCACACCTTTCAGATATGCAAAAGTAAAAAAGTTGTTGACAGGGATGTAGAGAAGTAGAGAACTCTTTTATCACTGTTAGTGGAGTGAAAAGGGTTTGGAGAATTAGACAATAGCTAGTTAAAACCAACACACACACATACTCTAGGACCAGAAATTCCCCTCCTACATGTCTGGTCAAGAAAAATGCTTCATCCTTGCCCGTGGAGATCTGCACAAAGATGCCTACTGCAGTACTGTTTGTAGTAGCAAAATGTTGGAAGCAACCTAAATGTCCACCAACAGGAAAATGGATGACTGCACCTTGGGGTAGTCATGTGGTGGAATACTACACAGCAAGGAAGATGGTATGGCC